>NC_069657.1:152004734-152307765 GCF_027244095.1 Hemicordylus capensis
TTCTAGTCAGTCTGTGCAATCTTTTTACAACAGCTGATTAGGTGGTCCACGGTTTCATCTGCTTCTTTACAAAGGCGGCACTTGCTGTTTGTGGTGGATTTTTCGACTTTTGTCTTATTGCATTTGTTCTTAGTGCCTGTTCTTGCGCAGCCAGTATTAAACTCTCAGTTTCTTTCTTCAAGTAACCATTCTTAAGCCATTGCCAGGTCTTGGTGATGTCTTATTTTCCACTTATATTGTGCAAATATTGACCATGCAGGGGCTTCTTTTTCCATTTTTCTGCTCGGTTCTTGACTTGTTCTTTCTTGTAGGCCTGCTTTGTTTCATTGGTGTTGAATAGTTTCTCGTTATTGACCATTTGAAGTGCATCTTCTTCACTGTCCTTGATATATTCTTCAAGGCCTCTTTTCTCCTCCTCTACTGTTTGATGGACTTGCAGCATTCCTCTTCCACCTGAGCTGCGAGGGAGGTATAGCCTATCTACATCACTGCGGGGGTGCAGAGCATGATTGATGGTCATGATTTTCCTGGTCTTACGATCCAGTGTCTCTAGCTCTGCCTGGGTCCAGTCTATTATTCCTGCAGTGTATCTGATAACAGGTATAGCCCAGGTATTTATGGCTTGTATGCTGTTCCCGCCATTGAGTTAGGACTTTAGGATTTTTCTAACTCTCCTGATGTATTCACTTCCAATTTTTCTTTTAACTTCAGTGTGTGCAATGTTATCAGCCTGGAGAATGCCCAAGTATTTGTAATGTTCTTTCTCTTCCAGGTTCTTGAAGTTGCTTCCATTGGGCAGTTCTATTCCTTCTGTTTTTGTTCTTTTCCCTCTATCTAGGACAGTGTTTAGCAGTGATTCAATTTCTGACTGGGACTTTCCATACAACTTCAGATCGTCCATGTACAGCAGATGGTTGATTTTACTTGATGTTTTAGATGTTTGGTATCCGAGCCCTGTTTTGTTTAGTATTTGTGAAAGTGGGGTCATGGCGAATACAAACAATAGAGGGGATAGTGAGTCCCCTTGGAAAATGCCTCTTCTAATGCTAAACTGTCCAAGTGTCTCGCCATTGATTGTTAACTGTGTACTCCACATGCTCATTGCTTTTTTATATAAATATCTGAATGTTTTTGCTGACACCAGTTGTTTCTAAACATTTTAGTATCCATATGTGAATGAAGGCTTTCTTGTAGTCAATGAATCGAAGGCTTTCTTGTAGTCAATCCATGCAACACAGATTGGTTTTTCTTCTCTTGCAGTTTTCTAAAATCATTTTGTCAACCAGCAGCTGGTCTTTTGTGCCTCTGGTGTTCGGGCAACTTCCTTTCTGTTCAACTGGAAGCTGTTTGTTAGTTAATAAGTGTTGCATCACTTCATCTGCTAT
Organism: Hemicordylus capensis; assembly: GCF_027244095.1. Taxonomy (NCBI): domain Eukaryota; kingdom Metazoa; phylum Chordata; class Lepidosauria; order Squamata; family Cordylidae; genus Hemicordylus; species Hemicordylus capensis. The sequence goes on from NC_069657.1 coordinate 152,006,120, forward strand.
TATTCCAGTTAATAATTTGAACATGGTTGGCAGGCAGGTTTTTCTTACAGTTTCTCCTTCTATGCTTTGGTAGAAACGTCTCTGATTCGACTGGAATTGGAGATTCTGCCTGTGTTGTGTAATTCAGGCTTCATATCTGCTAATCTTCTTTGACACTGCTGTTATTTGCTGCTTTATTATTTCCAGGACTTCTCTAATTTTCCTTGAATCTAGGTGGTATTTTTGGATCAAATACTGTTTGGTGTTTTCATTCTTCAGCTTCTTGTCTTTCATATCTTTCAATTTACTAGCATATGATCTAAGCCTGGAGATTTTATTTTCTAATCTAAACTTCCATTTAAGTGATGTACTACTTTCTTTTTTTACAGGTCCACTGATCTTATATCCGAGCTCTTGTGTTGTTATTGTTTCTGCACTGTACATTAGTTGGTTTGTTTCTTGCAAATTCTTGGTTGTTATTTCTGCAAGTGCAGCATTGACATCTTTTAATGCCTGAGCAAGTTGTTTTTTGGCAACTGTTTTTAGAGCTGGAAGTCGAACCCTGGTGGTTGTTTGGTTCATGTGTTCAGTTATTTTTTGCTTTAGTTCTTGTTGCTTTTCTGTTAAACGGCATTTGGGTTTTTGAGGTGAAGGCAAAGGGGCAGTTGCCTGGTTTTGATTTTGAAACAGTTCAGCAAAAGTGGCATCCTCGATTTCCAACACCTCCTCCACCTGCGCCTGAGCAACTTCTTCAATTGGTGGTAATTCTTCTTCCATATCTTGAGCCTGTGAGGCACTACCCCCCAGTGAGGTACGACCCCCCCCAGTGAGGCACTACCTTGACGTGGTTGTGGGGCTTGTGTGCTCTGAGGAAGGTGAGAGCTATGCCAGAGGTCCAACCATACTGGACAGGTCTCACCAGAGGAGCCAGACAAAGAGTGCCTCTCCCATCAACAATATGGTGAGATGTAACTTTAATAAATCTATACTGGATCGGTTGTCACCCGGGTCAACAAGGACCGTGCCAGGTGCTATAGTCCCTGGACATCTGGTGGCAAGTGGGCAACAGGACTCAGGATCTTCAGTTGAGCAACGAGGGCTGGAGACTTCAAGGTTACTAGAAGAAACATCGCTTAACCGGAAAAAAAAATACGAAAAATGCCAACAAGGAAATAAAGATCTGTTATTATTATTTCTTGTTTACACAGTCAGACAGGTGTTATTGACTGGTTTGTTTTATCCAGACATCGAGTCCTTCCCAAGGACCTGGGATGCCAGAATTTTATTGTCAGTTGTTATAGATATCGTCGCAGAATATAGGCTATTCCCAGTAAAACTGCTTTTTGTAATTGGCTGATGGTGATTTCTGTGGCCCCTATGGTGTTGAGGTGCTCTTCAAGGTCTTTTGGAACTGCACCCAGGGCGCCAATTACCACTGGGGATATTTTGGTCTTTTTCTGCCACAGCCTTTCCATTTCAATTTGTAGATCTTTGTATTTGGTGATTTTTTCTATTTCTTTTTCTTCTATTCTGCTGCTGCTGCTGCTGCTGCTGTTGTTGTTATTATCATTATTATTATTATTATTAAAATTTATACCCTGACCAAACGTATGTCCCTGGGCGGCTAACAACAATTAAAACACATATAGAAGTCAAAACAGTTAAACATATCACACATATAAAAGTTAAAACAATAATTTAAAAACCATAACATTAACAGTACTTTTAAATTAAAAACCTGAGAAGGCTTGGATTTAAAAATGGGTTTTCAAATGTTTTTTTAAAAATAGCCAGAGATGGGGAGGATCGTAACTCATCAGGGAGCGCATTCCACAATCTCAGGGCAGCAGGAGAAACGGACGCAACTGGCGTATCAGCCGGAGCTGATAGAAAGCACCCCTGGCCACTGCCTCAACCTGAGAAACCAAGGAGAGGTGTGGATCCAGGAGTATTCCCAGACTGTGAACCTATTCCTTTTGGGGAAGTGTGACCCCATCTAGAACAGGTAGATCAAAATAATCTCTAGAGTTCTGACTCCGCACAATAAGTACCTCCGTCTTCTCTGGATTTGACTTCAGTTTATTCTCCCTCATCCAGCCCATTGCTGCTTCCAGGCAGGCATTTAGGGAGGATATGCCATCACCTGAAGAAGTTGACATGGAGAAGTAGATCTGGGTGTCATCAGCATACTGGTAACACCCAGCTCCAAATCCCCTGATGATCTCTCCCAGCGGTTTCATGTAGATGTTAAAAAGCATTGGAGAATGTATGGAGCCTTGAGGGACACCATACTTAAGCTCAGATTTTGAAGAGCAACAATCTCCAATCGACACCATCTGGAACCTGCCCAAGAGTTAGGAGCGGAACCACTCTAAAACAGTGCCTCTCACCCTCAACCCCCTCAGACGCTCCAGAAGGATACTATGGTCGATAGTATCGAAAGCCACCGAGAGGTCCAAAAGGACCAACAGAGTCACACTTCCTCTGTCCATTGCCAATTGGAGATCATCCATCAGGCCAACCAAGGCAGTCTCCACCCCATAGCCTGCCCAAAAGCCATTTTGAAATGGGTCTAGATAATCAGTTTCCTCCAAGACCATCTGGAGCTGAGAGGCCACCACCCTCTCAATTACCTTGCCCAGCCACGGGAGGTTGGAGACAGGGCTATAATTGCTCAGCTCTGAGGGATCTAGTGCAGACTTCTTTAGAAGAGGTCTAATAATTGCCTCCTTAAGACAAGGGGGCATCCTGCCCTCCCTCAGAGAAGCATTTATGATTTCTACCAGGCCGCCTACAACAGCCTCCCTGCTAGATAGAATAAGCCATGTTGGACAAGGGTCAAGAGAACAAATGGTAGGCCTCACCGATCCAAGCAGCTTGTCCACATCCTCAGGAGTCACAAACTGAAAATTGATCTAGTCGAATCGTATAAGAGGAATTGTTGGACACCTCCAGTTCAGACATCAAATTAATTGTGGTGTCTCCATCTAAGTCGGCCCGAATCCGAGAGATTTTGTCTGCGAAAAATTCATTAAACACATCACAGTGTCACACCCTCGAGCTCCGACAGCGAGGAGGAAGGGGAAGCTGTCAACTTTCCTGCCGATCCAGGAGTGTCTGAGGGGCAGAGCCCGGCTGTCAGCGTTCATGAAACGGCTGTGGTAGATCCAACTAATGATTTAGAGCAGGCACGGCAACCTGAGTCAGCAGAAGGCGTGAGGGACCAATCGGAAGAACAACTATGCAATGAAACACTGACACCACAACAACGCAGGCGCACTAAACGCAGGATGCAATTAGAATCTATTAGAAGAAGCAAACGCCTCTTGCTGAAGGCTGATAAGCCGTGAATTATTGCCAGCTGGAAGCTATCGGCTTTCACTATAAATCCTGTCACCAGCCGTCTACTCCTTGCTGAAAAACAACGTACGTCATTCACTCGACAGCGTGCAGCCAAGCCGTGAACTTCCCTGGCATTTGGCCAGACCTTGACACACAGCGGGTGACTGATGTTTCCAAATTCTAGTTCAAGGGAGAGGGGGCAGATACTAGCTCCCTCACAACCCTGAACAACTCTGCTGGACGTGAACTCGCAGAAGTAATATGGGCAGAAAAGAATTGCTTCTTTGCCGCACGTATTGCCTGAGCATAGATCTTTAAGTGTGCTCTATGTCGGAATCTGTTGGAATCAAGTCGAGTCTTTCTCCACTTGCACTCCAGTCGCCTACCTTGCCGCTTCAGCCCCTGTAGATCTTCTGTATACCAAGGGGCCAATTTTGAAGCAGGTCAGAGGGGACGCTTAGGAGCAATCGTGTCTACTGCCCTGGTGAGCAAGTTGTTCAAATTCTCAACAAGGGCATCAACAGGATCACCAACAGAGCCAACATTGAATCCCTCTAAGGCTTCTTGGAATCCTGCTGGATCCAATAACCTCTTCGGGCGGACCATTCTAATAGGCCCCTCGCCCCTGCGGAGGTGGGAAGTGGTTGTAATCCCAACTTTAACCAGATGGTGGTCCGTCCATGACAATGGGAAACCACAGGAGTCCCCACCCATGGAACACCACCCTGGTCAGAGTAAAAGACCAAATCAAGCATGTGACCTGCAGTGTGCGTTGGTCCAGAGACCACTTGGGATAGGCCCATAGTTGTCATGGCCGCTATGAACTCCTGAGCTGCCCCAGACAAATTGGTCCCGAAATGAACATTGAAGTCTCCCAGCACCAAAAGTCTGTGAGACTCCAACACAAGTCCCGCGACCAAGTCCATGAGCTGAATAAGGGACTCAGATGGGCAGCGGGGCGATTGGTACACCAACAGAAGTCCCAATCTATCCCTGGTCCCTAAACTTAAGTACACACATTCAATATGGTCCGATACCCTAACAGGGACCCTGGTAAGGGAAATGTCATCCTTATAGACCACAGCCACTCCACCTCCCCGGCCATGTCCCCTCACCTGCTCCTCTACAGAATATCCTGGAGGGAGAAGCTGGGACCAAACTGGACCACTAGCTTCCCCCAACCAAGTCTCAGTAATGTATACCAGGTTGCCCCCTTCATCCATAATCAAATCTTGGATGAGCTCTGGCTTATTTTGGACCGACCTGGCATTGCAGAGGAGCAAGGTGAGGCTATGTGGATTGTTGGCAATGCTCCCCAAGGTCAAAGAGCTGGCAGGACAGCCGGAAGGGGAGACAGCTATTACATTTCTGACTACCCTTCCCCTGGAATGGCCTGCTGACCTGCCAACGTTACTACTTCTATTCCCCACTGGTATAGCTGCCCCAAAGTCAACGAAAGCACCCCCTGTCTCCCCATCTCCAGACAAACCCAGACACATTACAAATTAACTTCAGCCAAGTCTTAGTAACAGTGGGCAGTGGGAGAAGCTTTTCGAGAAGCTGGTTAGGAAAGTTCTGAAATTACACAGGTTTTTCTTTCCAAAAGCGTAGAAAGAATCTCATGACTTGTTCAGGGGTCTTTTGAAGAGCTATTTTGTTTTTCTTCTGATTTTTATGAGTTATAGTGGTGTCTAAGGTTTGTTGCCCAAGATGAGCAGTCTAATATAATTTAGGCCATAATGTAATTTGGTGGGACATGATGTCTAAGCCAGTGGTTCACAACCTTTGCCATTGCAGGGACAGGTCATCCACATGGGACTACAGGAGACAAAAGGAGGGGGGTGGGGAATACCCCTGTCAATCTGTTGACATCCCCAGGAATCTCAGTTGCTTCTCTCTTTCTTGTAACCACGATCCATGGTTTTGCACTTTATTAAATGCAGTGGTGATAAATCTCAACAATTCTGAACAGTAGGCTGATTTGTTTTGGCTACAGCTCACTCCACTTCAGTTAAATGAACATTTGAAGCTGTTCCATTGTACCAAGGCAGTTTTATTTTATTTTTATTTATTTTTACTTTTTACTCCTCCAAGGAGCCCAGAGCGGTGTACTACATACTTAAGTTTCTCCTCACAACTACCCTGTGAAGTAGGTTAGGCTGAGAGAAATGACTGGCCCAGAGTCACCCAGCTAGTATCATGGCTGAATGGGGATTTGAACTTGGGTCTCCCTGGTCCTAGTCCAGCACTCTAACCACTACACCACTCTGGCTCATTGGTCTATCTTGCTATCTCAAATGACCTGTGGTCACTGTTCCATGGGGAGGGAGTGTTTTTACTAAAAGATTGCTTGAATCCACAAATGGGTTGTGCTGCTGTTCTAGTGCCACAGGTACAGGCTCCCACCTGCTGCAAAATTCTCAAATAACTGTGCCAAAAAATTAAGTGTCGGTGTTGTTCATCATTCTCTTCACTCTTTCAACTTGTTTATGTGGGGCTTCAGGGGCAAAACAGTGGGTTGGGTGGCAGTGCCCCGAGGGTGGTGCACCCAGATTCCAAAGAGGGCAAAGGGCTGATTTCTTAGGAATTTTTGAGGTTTACAGGTCTTTAAGATTTCCCCCCATAGGGAATAATGGAGCTTTCAACAGCCCCATAACTCCACCTGGGGGGCACTGGGATGGCCCAAAGCGAGTGGTGGTGTAGTGCACAAAGGGTGCCAACCACACCCCTGGATTGCTAACCCATTAGGGTACTGGGCTTTATTGTTTCTGAAGTGTTGAGTTTAGATTCTCTGGTAGCAAATGAGATTTTTAATTTAAAAAAAACATGAATCCACTCTCATATGCTACTAGAGAATCTACTCTCAGAACACCTCTAGAACAACAAAACCCTGTACTTCATGGGTTGGCAACCCATGTGGGTGGTTGGCACCCTATGTGCACTTCACCGCCACTTGCTCTGGGCCACCCCAGTGCCCCTCAAGTGGAGTTATGGGACTGCAGAAACCTCCATTATACCTTACGAGGAAAATCTGAAAGACGCGTAACTTCACTAATTCTTTAAAAATCAGCCCTTTGCCAAATTCCTCTGAAAAAATTGTGGTAGCTTCCTTGTACCAACTGGGCACTACCACCAACCACACTCCACTGTGGGCCACCCCTCCCCCCCACACCACGTGAAGCTATAATTTTCCTGAAACCTCCATCATACCCTATGGGGAAAATCTGAAAGATGTGCAAACTTCAAAAATTCACCAAAAATCAGCAATTTGCCCAATTCCTTTGAAATTTTTGTGGTAGCTTCCACTCATTGGGCACTATAACCCCCACCCACTCTTTTGACCATGTGACTCATTTTTAAATCTGAATTAATTCAGATTCAGATTAATCGGATACAAAACAAATCTGGGGTGATTCGGAAAGCTTAATTTTGGACAAAATACACAATGGAGTTGATTCGGATGTGGTACAAATTGAAACAGAAAAAATACAAAACGTGCAACCCTACTAAAGATTTATTTCAGTTTTAGCAAAGAGCATTCAAATCCTAGCAACAAAAGGTTCTTTAAATTGTTTCCTGCCATGCTCAGAGTGTGAACCAGTGCAACGGTTCAAAGGGTAGTGGAGGGCAGGGCAAGGCAGGGCAGAACAGAGCAGAGAAGGTCAGATCAGGTCCAGTAGGGATCAATACACCACATAGGTACTGTCAAGATGGAAGCTCCCAAGCTGAGTGCTGAGTGACGACACAGGAAAACACTATGCTGCTTCAGCAACATAGTCCTTACTCAGACTGAGGCCTTAAATAATTCTGACCCAGGACTTCTGCCACAGGTTCCTCCCCTGTCTTCCAAGATATGCTGCAGCTTAAAAAAAGCAAAGACCTTTTCTGCAGATATAGGCGCCTATGGTGAGGGGAGGGGTGTCTCCAGAGGCTTGAGGCTCAAATGAGTCCTTGGACTTGGAGGACAAGGGCAATGGTGAATCCTGGGGATGGGGCTGAGATGGCGGCTCCAAGGGGTCTGAGGCCCACTCTGCTGCCTCATTCCCAGAACTCTCTGCACACACACTCCTATACTAGCAAAGGTGCCTACAGGGTTGGGTTCATGACAGTTCCTGGATGATGAAAAGTTGGGGTTTTAGCAACCCCCAAAGTTCAAAATGATTACTGTTAGACCCTCTTCACAAAATAAGCCAAGAATCATGGAAAACACAAGAGGTTAGGAATTCATTTTGGATACTTTATAATTTCTGAATGGATTTTTAAGGGGATGTGGGCGGGGAGGAGGAAAACCACGATAACTAGTTTGTGGAATTCTGTGTGGCAGTTTTAAAATAGTCCAGATATATAATGTAGGTCAGATATATGTGGCAAACGAACTCAAGCTGAACAGAATGGAGTTGTGTTTGGAATTAGGCTGAGAAATTTCCAGCTGTCCCTAACATCCAACTTTTGCAGCTCCAGTATGCTGGTGACATCTGTCCATACTGTCCTTCACCTACCTATACTAGTCCAGACTATGGGAAAGACCTATATCGGGCAGTATTGATATAGGAAGATGCGGAAAGGCATCATCTCATACTGCATGGGAGGAGGCAATAGTAAACCCCTGCTGTATTCTACCAAAGACAACCACAGGGCTTTGTGGGTGCCAGGAGTCGAAATAGACTTGACGGCACACTTCACTTTACTATCATGTCTCGCCATAGTTGCCTCTTTTCCAAACTAAAAAGCCCCAGATGCTGTAGCTTTGCCTCATAAGGAAGGTGCTCCAGGCCACTGATCGGTTTAGTTGCCTTCTTCTGCGCCTTTTAAGATACGGTGACCAATATCTTAAGTGCTCAAACTTCCCATCCCTTCTGCAGGCCACACAGGGCCTTATCCCAGCAACCTTAGCAACAAAAAGGTAGAGACTCTGATGTAGGAAGGGAAACATATATTGTTTTTCTCCTCTGCACTTACATTTTGAGGAGCCATACAAGTTTCAGCTGCCCAAAAGTATCAGTGAAACAGGCAGAACATCATTCAAGACAATTGCCTTCTGGCATTCCAAATTTGCGACGTATCTTCAAGGACACCAAAGATATGATATGCTACCATGAGTTCTTGCGCTATGATATGTTCATGGTGCAAGAACTCAAAGGGATATGATACCTTATCTTCATGATACGTGACTTCATGATATGTAACCATCTCATGATACGTGACTCTGCAACATTATTCTTTTTCTTCTTTTCTTTTTCTTCTTCTAGAGATCAATGGAATGATTCACTGATATATACTTTTGTCTACTGTGTACTGCTTAACAATTTTGATACTTCCCCACCACCCCCACAGATGTGAGTAGTCTGGGTGTCTGCCAGAACAATCCACAAGAAATCTGAAAGGTGTGGATAGTATGGAACATATGTTGTCCATTTATGTGAAGTGCTTCCATGCCACTCTCCCAAGCTATTTTCATTATATGAAGTTGACTCTTAAAGACATTAAGCTCCGATCAGTAAGAAAACTGGAGGCAGTTTTTACTTCCTCTTCTTCTGATAGGCTTTGGAAATCTGATAAGAGTTCAGGAAAACGATGAAGCCACTATGAGATAGATCAACCTTGGCACTGACTTTCAGAGACACATGTCTGAGTATCTTCAAAGCATATAACAGTCATCTCCTCTTCCTGGTTTTTGCTTAGAATTGCTCCCTAATGTATATTGCAACCTGTTTCAGTAGCGACTTTACAAACTGGTTTCCAGATGTCTCTGTCCATTACTGGCGGGTGGGGGGTGGGGTGGATAAATGATGTCTGATGAAGGCACCTGGACAGCTACTACATTGTATATGGCTTTGGAAACATTTAACAAAATGGTGTTTATAGTGGCAGGGTCTGGAGTTTAAAAAAAAATCAACGAGATTATCCCCACCTTTTCTTGCCTCTTTAGTTCTTAAAATATATTAGGTAAATATCAAGAAAACTGCAGTGAAGGAAGTGGGCCTTAGGAATGGACCTCCTTGATTGGTGGATGTTCAAAATTATTGAGAGTTATCAATCAATCAATCAAAGTTTATTACGGTCTATGACCAGCACAACAAGGGGAAAAAATACAATTAAAATATAAATAATAATTAAAAAAACAAGTCAACAGTCTAACCCATCAACAATGTTATAACTGAAAGGTTATAGAGCAGCACTAGAACTGTTAATTAAAAACTGGCGCACTCTTCGAGCTGCTGCACAAAAGCCCGCCACTTTCCGAGTAATGGCAGGTATGCTGTCCTCAAGCAGGAAAGCCACTTGTTGGCTAGGCGAATTTCCTGGGAAACGAGCCAACAGTGGAGATATTAGTTCTAAACGTAAGTCCCTATAAAAGGAGCAATAAAGCAAAACATGTTCGATTGTTTCATCTTCCCCATCACCACAGGGGCATAGACGCTCCGCATAAGGAGTCCCACTGCAGTGACCTTCAAGGACAGCAGATGGAAGGCATCTACATCTGGCCTGTGTGAAAGCCAACCTATATCTGGGGATGTCTAATTGTTGCAGATAAGATAAAGGAGCAACAAGGTACCTTGTGGTATTGTTACAGTAGAAACCCGGAGACTTAGATAAATCTTCCTGCTGCTCCATGTCTAATATTTTCTGTTTCACCAAGGCACGGGCTTATGATACTTCCATTTTGAGCAGGGTAAGCGGAAGCAACCCCAATGTTGCCCGTTTAGTAAGTATTCTGCGTTCCCAGGAGGCATGAAATGAATCTTGTAATGTGAGAAATACTAAACTACCATGGGAGTGATGGATTTTAATCCAGTAAAAAATCGTAAGTATCCAATATCTAGCCTCCACCTTCACTAGACCCGTCTCCAGTCTCAATCTGGCATTAGAGACACAATGGGGGGTCGAAAGTACAGCTCTAATAAATTTAGATTGAATTCTTTCCACCTGCTGAAAACTAGATAAAGGCCCTAGCTGTGCACCATATGTAAGCTGAGCAAGAGATTAGGCAAGAAAAAGTTTGATAGCAGAGGGTGTAAAATGCCCCCCCTTACTCCAAAAAAACCTGAGAATAGCGGACTCACTCCTTTGAGCATTCTGGGACACATAGGTAGCATGTGGCTTCCTAGAGCCCGAGGCATGGAAGAGGACCCCCAAATAATTGAAGGTAAAAACTTGCTGAATAGGGTGGTCATCAATTTTCCAATTGTGATGTTTAGGTTTTTTACCGAGGGCCATGATCTTTGATTTAGCATAATGAATTTCAAGACGATTTCCTTTACAATAGGAGGCCAATACCCCCAGGGCACGTCTGAGGCCCACAGGTGTCCTTGCCAGGATAAGAGTATCATCAGCATACAACAATGAGTTAATGTGCTTCTCTGCTAACTTTGGAGGGTGAAAATTCAGATCTGCCAAATGAGTAACCAAATCATTAATATAAAAATTAAAAAGAAGTGTAGCCAGTATACAACCCTGGCGTACCCCTTTCTGAGTGGGGATTGCAGAGGACAAATGGCCCCAGGGAGAGCTGCGCACCTTCAAGGCTGAGTTCTCGTGTACAGCAGAGATCAAAGCCAAGAGGCGGCGATCTATCGAAGAAGCTCTCAATTATTGAGAGTTCTGTGTATACAAACGAAGGGTGTGGGGCCAGGTTCGCTTAACCCCCTATGGTTTGCTTAAACCCAGCCGGTGATCATCTGGGCAAACGCCGCTGAGTTGAACAGCTTCCTCCCAGTCTGTCACCATTTCCAGCAGTGGGGTGGGGGCAAGTAGCAGTCGCATCAAGCATGGCAGCTGCTCTAATGAGAGCAGCCACAGTGTTCATATCGCTCGTCTGCCAGGGAAGGCAGGCAAGCTCCTGCCTTCCCTTCAACCCTTTGCAGCAGGCAACAGAAGTCATGTGAACAACCTCAAAAAGTATTTGTTTTAATCTTATATGCTCCCCCTCCCCCCCAAAAAAACCTTCTTTCTATATGGTCAATATTCTTGTGTTTCCTCTCTATACTAGCTATATCTGTTATGGAGTCTCCTCTCAGCTTCAGATATCAGTTACATTGATTATCTTAGATCAACTTATCCTGATTATTTATTTCCAAAATATGAATAGTTAAATGAAGATTTGGATGGGGTAAGAATCATGACTGTTTCATATATGTTTTTCATATTGTAGATAATATATGCACTAAACATTTCACATTGCCAAATTATGCAACTCATAAATTGCGGCATCACCTCTCTTCAGATAGAGATACAGAACAACTGGCAATGTAAATATTGTTCCTTTGCTCTTCACAACAATATAATAAATGGAAAAATATGAGGTGGGCATTTTGAAGGAAGGCCTTAGACGGGTGTTACATACAAGAGTCAATAGAAGTCACATGGATTCAAATGATTGCAGATAGAAGCAGGGGCGTATCTAGGGGTAGGGCAGGCAGGGCACGTGCCCTGGGCACCACTTGAAGGGGGGGCGCCATTTTGTAAAATTAATTAAAAAAAAAAAAAGGCTGCCAAAACCAAAATGGCCACCGTGCATGCTCAAATGGCCTCTGTGAGGCCCTAGGTCATGCCAAGCCTTGCAGAGGCCATTTGAGCATGCGCGGTGGCCATTTTGTTTTCAGTGGCCATTTAAAAAAAAGATTTTTAAAAATGTCCACTGCACATGCTCAGATGGTCCCTGCGAGGCCCTAGAGGCCAGTGGAGGGAGGAGGAACCTTTGCAAACCCCCCAGCCTTTAGGAAGCTCCCCAAAGGGGCTACAGGTAAAAAAATAATAATATATAATATAAGTCACTGTACACATATTCAGATTGGCACTATGTACAGAGAATCAGGGCTTGTGAATACTGAGCTGATGCTTATGAGCTAGGATTATATTCATTTGCTCTTACTTTGCTTCTTGTGATAAGTGAGTTAAATGTGATGTCTTGCTAATATGGCTATTAATGGTGAATTTGTCTTTGAATCAGTGTGAAATCCTTAATATTAAGGCCCACTGGGAGTTTCTTGCTCTCTGTCTCTCATTTTAACTGTCTTTCTTAAAGACTAGAATATATTCCAAGCAGTGACACAGTTTACTCTGCATATCCTTTAATTATTTACAGAGTATCTGGGAAAAGTCAAATTCTCCATTTATTTTTAAAACTTATGTAATGGTGATGCTACAATACATAGTAGAGAATTAGACAGGCACTTCTGTTTAGTTTTCCAAGTACACCTCCACATAGTATTTGGGGATTTCATGAGCCCGAGCATACTGAAATTTGTAGTTTTCCAGCATTTTTTGATCTGGCTAAGTCCACTGCTAAAATAGTTTTTGAAAGATTAAAAGATTAACAAGCCTGACTTGTATTTTTCAGCTGATATTATGGTAAAGTTATCTGAAAGATGGGTGTCAGATGCTTGGACAGGGGGCAAAATTTCAGTGCTTGCCCTAGGCACTGTTTTCCCTAGATATGCCTCTGGATAGAAGTAAAGAGGGTTCCAATCCTGTCTCAGTATTGACTCACAAGCTATGGGCATATGGATGCCATGTGCCTTCAAAATCCTTGTGATTGCATCAAATTGGGATATAAAGCTGAGGAACAGACAAATGCCAAATCTTATGCCTGGGCTAGAATTATTTTTCTGAGTGAATCACCTGACCTGCTCCAGCCTATTGCTCTAAAGAGATATTCTTGCAGGCTGGTGTCAGAAGGGGTCAGCTTAGCTTGGCAGTTTTCAAGGGCCCAACACCCTCAGAAGGACTACTGCTGATCCCTGAGGCAACCAACCAATCAATCAACTTTATTACGGTCAAAGACCAGCATAGGTAATAATACAGCAGAATAGATAATAGAACCATATTGAAAGTTGCTACCTATATGCATACAACTATCAATTAGTTTAAAATGTCTAAAAAGTATAAAATAGGCTATAAAAGATACTAAAGGGTAAAAGAGAGATCGCCAAAAAATAAGACAACTAACTAATAAGTAATAAAACTGATAAGATAACTAACTAATATAAAAATTGGTCTATAAAAGATACAACTCTAATAGAATAAGTTAGTAAAATGTTAAAAGTTAACTATCTATGAGTTAAATGCATCTAAGAAAATACAATTATATAAAGAGACATATTAGGATATCCAGTAGTTAAAATCACAGATTATGGGCTAGCAGTCATAGTCCTATGGATCTTGCATGCTGCCGCACAGAACCTAGCAACATTGTATGTGAAGGTTTGCTTTTCACCCGAAAGCAGCATCTTAGTGTAGGCTTGACTAGTGCAGCCAGGGTAGTTGAGAAGTAGAGGAAGCATAAGCTTCTCCCGGCTATCCCACCCACCTTTGTACCACTGCTCACACTATAGTGGCAGTGCTAAAGAAGGATTCTCATTAGGCCTGTGTGAATAGGCAAGTGTTCAGATATTCAAAGTACGCAAATAGTTGGTTTGTCTGAATATTTGTTCATATATACTGCAGTGGAAAATCACTAAAATGTCTACAAATAATTATTGAAAGATAATTTGCAGAATGGGATGGAAACAGCAGGAGTGGTAGTCCCTTATGTGGGAATGAAACCTGCAAATTTTCAAATAGATACATGCAGAGGTTTCTTTTTTAGAAGTTAATGCTTGGGAGGAAATCATTTAGTTCATTTGTGTTATTTACTAGTGGAATGAGAATAGCAAAGAATGGTAGCCCCTTCTGGAAGCATTATGCCTGCAATATTTCAAACAAATAGGTGCAGGGGTTTCTGTGCAAGAAAACATCTATAATGTTTTTTTACAATGTCCGCATTCAGACATAATGCAAAACCAGAGTTAAACAGGGCAGAGGTTGGAAGTCAATTACATCTGAATGTGTGTAACTGCAGTACTGAGGTGAAAGTGACCTGCAGTTCACCTTGCCCAAATCCAATTTAAACCTTCGTTTTGAAGTAGGTTTTGCTACACCAACCTGAGGTTTGGTGGTGGCAGTGTTATGTCCAAACATAGATGTTGCTATAATTGTGATTTCATGCTGCTTTTGGAACTGTTATAATAGAGAGAGTGGCCCAGACCCACTCGGGGACACGGTAGCGCTATGCATGCCACAACTCTTGATGGCTGCTGCTCAGCTAAAGCACCAAACCCCTGCCATCCTCCTTTCTCCTCCTCATTCTGCGTTGCAACAGTGACACATTCGGAGTTTTTAAAGAGACACAGCCCTTCTGGGTTTTGATGGCAAATTTTCAAGGGAACTGGGTGCCGCCTGCAGAAATATGGGAGAGAAAGGCAGATGGTGACAAGTGGGGAGGCAGTCCAACCCACCACTGCACATGTTGGGCTGTTAAGGCCACAGTGGCAGCAGTCTGTGCAAAAACAATTGTGCGCACAACACAGTTCTGAACAGCAACACTGAATCCCGAGAGGGCCCCCCTCTTTTGGATTCCTGCACCCCCAATAACATTTGGGTGCCAGTGTGTCCCTTACACAATGATGCCCCTCACTGGACAACCTGTGCTGCCATCCCACACACCCCAACATAGGCGGCCTTCCATAGGAGAGGCGGTATCAGCACAGAAGGTGTGCACCAACAGCAATTCACATTGATGGGGTCCCGAGCAGATGGAAGGTGGCAGCCATGGGGTACCAATGCACCCACAGCAAGGGTACTGATACTGGATGGAAGTTTTTATTGCTGTTAAAAGGAGGGGGTACAGCTTGCCTTTGCTGTGCTCTCCCTGCAGCATTTAAAAAATAGTTTTATGTTGTCAAACTGTGTCCTGGCAAATGTGAAGACAGCTGAATTCCTGTGGGCTGCTGCTGTGGAGGTGCACAGTTAATTTTTCAAGACCCCATTGCAGGTCCATTCTATATTTGAGTGTATCTGGGTGTGGGTATTGAGACTGTGATGGGGGAGGAGCTTTAACCGAGCATGCCATCCTCTTGGGATATCCAAGGGGTTGGCCATGGGTGGGAGTGCCTGCCTACCTAACTAATTCACACAGCAGGCAGAACAAGAGTGTGGCATTCCAGAGAGGGAGCGGACTTCTATTCTTTGTGCCCTGTCTGGGGCATGGTTCCAGGCAGCTGTTTGTGGCACTGGCGCGCCCTCCCCTGACGCGACAAGGAGTGGCCCCCCTGATGCCACAAGGGCAGAAGCACTACTATACCATATCCTTACAAGAAGTGATAGACTCGACAGGGTGGTTAATGGATGTCTATGCTGGGGTGTCGGGCAGACACCGCAACACAGCCATTTTCTGGACCTCTTCACTCATCTCAAAGCTGCGCTTTGGTACCTGAGTGAATATTGTACCCATAGAGGTGGGTGAGTGATGAGTGAAGCTGGTGATATTTGGGGACCATGCATACAGACTACAAGAGTGGATGGTCACCTCCTATCGTGCACCCAGAGGTGCCATGGAGAGGAATTTCAACTTCAGGCACAGCGTGAAGATCATGGTCAGACAAGCGTTCTTGAGTCTGGAGGCCAGGTGGTGTGCCCTCTACACCTTGCTGGATGTTGAGGAGGATCTAGTGCCAAGATAATCATGGCCTGGTGCATCCTGCACAACATATGCGAATCCCGGGGAGAAGCCCTGCTGGAGGATTCCATGGATCCGCCCACACATACAGAGGGCAAGAGTGGTGGTGGAGGGGCACCTATCAGAAACTGGGTGCTGTGTCAGTGGCCCTTTCAGCCCCACTCATGAGGGCATGAGCAAGGAGGAACAGACAGTGAGAACAGCCTTCGCAAAACATGCCTGGAAGCATCTCCCTCTGGCCGATGGCCAAGGTGGGCAGGTGCATGGTGTTGGAGGGGCACACCACTCTTAAACCCAGTGATGGTAACACGGGGTCATTGACCATAGCTGTAGCATCCGTGGGATCAGAGATTGGAAACACCTGTCCCCACCATGCAAATTAAAAGACTGCCAGTGTATTGCTGTCAAATAAAGTCAAATAAGCCCTAAATAAACCCATGTGTTTATTTCCAAATACAAATGCACAGACCACCCCAAAGACCTGGCCAGTGGCAGGGAGGGCAATGTGGGCTTTAGGTGGTTGGATGCAGCAGGGGAGGACATATTCCCCTCCACCCCACCCCACCCCTTCACTTTCTGTACTGAATGGATGGTGCTGGGGTTAGATGGTGAGCAGAAAACATGCTTTTAATTAACCAGGAGGTTTATTGATCCATGGATCCTTAGGTTCTGAATGTGGAGGGTTAGGGGAGGGAAAGTCTAGTTATCTGGCAACCATGGAGAGGAGAGTGGCAAGCAGGTTTCCCCAGGCCCCCCACCCCAACGCCGCCCACATCCATCCAGTCAAATGCCTAGGGGTGTAAAGAACAAAGCACCCCTGCCCAGACAAGTGCTGAAGTGTGCTGAAAATCGCAAGAAAAAGGGGGAACAGAAATCAGCACAGTACCTCGTTCTCCAGCTCTCCAGCAGTGCCCTAGAAGCCCCCAAATCCTCCAATTTTCAGTCTTCATTCATTCATTCAATTTATATACCACCCTTTCTAAAGTGGCTCGGGGCTGTTTACATTAAAATCAAACACACATAATAAAGCAATTAAAATAAAACAAGTTTAAATCCAGACTAAAAATCATTAAAATTGAAATTAAAACTAGATATCATTAAAAGCCAGGCTAAAAGGTGGGTCTTTAAAGCTCTCCTGAAGGCCTCCAAGGAAGATAATTCTCTTATATCGACAGGTAGCATGTTCTACAACCTAGGAGTGACAGAAGAAGGCCTGATCCCAGGTCGCCACTAGATGAACTGGTGGCACCTGAAGATGGACCCCTCCTGATTATTTTAATGAGTAGTGGAGATCTTATAGTGCAAGGCACTCTCTCAGGTAACCCAGACCTAAGTTATTCAGGGCTTTAAAAGTAATAACCAACACTTTGTACTTTGTCTGGAAACATATTGGTAGCCATTAAACTGTTTAAGAACAGGCATAATGTGGTCTGTTCAGGATACTCCAGAGACAAATCTGGCTGCCGAATTTTGAACTAACCAAAGTTTCCGAACTACATACAAAGGCAGGTGAAAAATGCTACATAGAGTGCATTGCAGTAGTCCAACCTGGGTGTTACCAGATAGTATACTACTGTTTTTAGGACACTATCCTCAAGGAATGGGTGGAGTTGTCAAATCAATCACAGCTGGTAAAAAGGGCTCCTGGCCACAGCCTCAGCCTGAGGCACCAGGGTGAGACCCAGGTCCAAGAGCACTCCCAAGCTATGAACCTGATCTTTCTGGGGGAGTGTAACCTTGTCCGGAACAGGAAGTTCTATCCCATCTTGAAGATTATGACCACCAACAATGAGCACTTCTGTTATGCTTGGATTCATCCCTCATCCAGCCCATTACTGCCTGAAAGCAGGCATTTAAGGGGTAATTCCATTTCCTGATATTGATGTTTTTGGTGGGAGAAAGGAGTCACAAAATGGCTGTGTACTACAAAATGGTGGCAGGAAATGACATCAGAAGTTATTTCCAGCCTGTCAAGAACCATAGATAGGTGAAAATAGCCCTATTATTGCCTTACAGATAAAGAAACTGGGTCCCTATAACCTGACCACGGATATGCAAAGCCATGGATGGAGAACCCGTATATAATGGGGGTCTCTTATATATCAGTTCCAAAGGCGCTCGCTCTCTCTCTCTCTCTCTCTCTCTCTCTCTCTCTCTCTCTCTCTCTCTCTCACACACACACACACACACACACACACACACACACCAAACTGTTTTCTGCAGTCACCCCATTCCCTCCCTCTTCAAAGGGAGGGAGAACATTTCAACAAGCTATAATGTTTGCCATGGACAAATACTAGGAAAAACTCTTCCAGATAGGCTCTAAATATATCCAAATATATTTGCACATTGGTTATTCAGTTTAGAGATATTTATTTATTTATTTATTTATTTATTTATTTATTTATTTGATATGCCACCCTTCATTTTGTGATCCTAGGATGGTGAACAGCAAATTAAATACTGCAATAAAACAATAATAAAAATGTCATTAAAATACACTAAACATAACCAAATAAGCTTATTAGGAGGCCTATCTGTTCTATTCAGATTTAGGTCTTCAGTGGGATATTTCGACCAAATATCACCCAAATAAAATATCGATCCAAAGCTTCACATCACCCTAATTGTGATCTGTCTAATGCTCTGTTAGCTGTCTAAGCTGGGCGCCACTGGAAGGCAGGGCATGTGATAATAACTGTACAATGGAGCTGCCTGGAGAAGGAGGATGGTCCGCTGCTGCTTTTCACTCCCACTTAGTAACCCAATCTATGCTCCTCGGTCAGTAAAGATGGTTACAAGTTGAGGGCACACATCTTTTAAAAGGTGTCATTAACCTACCTGGCCAGCCCCAGAAGCCCTGGAGAGCTGCTGCCACTGCTTTCCACATGTGTTCAGTCAGCCTCCCCATTGGTTTGTGGGTTACCCAGCTGCTGTGGCCATGGACCATCCTCTTTCTTGGACCATCCTCTTTCTCCCATAGATCTCATTTTACCATTCTGAGATGCCCTGGACACCACTGCTGTGTTGGGGAGCAGAATATGAAATATTTTTTTAAAAGGCACAGACCTGAGGAGCACTTGCATTCACTGCTGTCACTGCTCTCCACTAGCTACCCATAAAGCCTCCCATTAAGGGAGACTTTCAATTCATCAGTCAGAAAAGACTAAAATAGAATTGTTTCTCAGTTTCTCAGTCAGAACATGGCAGAGTCTTGTAGGGACCTTGAGGCTGAGTTGCCAGGTTGTTACCAGCTGGCACTGAGGACAACACTGTCAAAGCATCAAGTCAGTGGAATAAATGGCCATGTGGATCTCAAAGAAAAGACCTTTTGGTGGCACCCTTACTCAATTTCCCAAAATTCTAGAGTCTCAATAGAGAGTGCCTTTAAACAGCAGCCTCAGAGTATTCCTTTGCCTAGTCAAAATGTGAAATGTCAAAATAAGGGAAGCAAAGGCCAATCAGAGCGGAAGCAAAATGGAGCCAAAATTCTCATTCATGGCCTTTCTAGGTGATATAACAAACCTCAGGTTTTTCTCTTTATCCTACACTTTTTCTACCCTGTTGTAGCATGAGAGCAAAACTGTTGCAGCATGAGAGCAAAATCCAATCCATTCAATAAATCATTTTGAAACAGATTTTAGTGTGATCTGCCTCCTATAAGATGCTGTGTCTAGCTTTCGCAATCCCTAATTTTCCTGAGAAAATGAAGGGAAATCCCCAAAACATACGTAGGGGCAGCACGTGATGAGTCCAGTTAGTCACAATCTAGATGTCATAATTATCAGAAAAATAACTACTTGGACAAGGGGACAGCAGAGTTGCTGCATTAAAATAACTCAGCTTGTTGAATTCTGTATGCTCTCTCAGCAAATACGTTAGCATATAAATTCATGAGCATTCTTGCAACAGAGATGATCTGAGCAGCAGTACAGTAGTATTGGAAAGCATGCTTACCATTAAAGCTGGGGTCTCAGCTACTGATCTTTGGACAGAAAATGCCTATGTGACCTCAATGTACCTTCTCTCCAGACTTCTTTGAAGAGAGAAAAAAGTCCCCCACCACCCTCCAGCCTTTCCCATCCTTGGTACCAGCTGGGCCGCTGTCGCCAATACATTCACGATCCAGGAAACCCACACAGCTGTTTTTGAGGACAAAGCAGAAGAGGCTTCTCTCTGCCAGAACTCACACTGAGTGTTCCCGAGGAGCAAGTGTATCTGTCGATTCTAAGGCAATGTGGTTTTGGAGCAGCTCTAATTTAATCTGAAGTTGAGAAATACAACCCTCCTAACTTGGCTGTTCCATTCTCCATGCCCTAAACAATTCTGACAGGAAAACAACTATTATTCATCTATAAATGGCTCTGGAATCTTAACCCAAAGCACCCTTCTGCTCCCATTAATTCTGCTGGTGAATCTTTTTATTTCTTTATTTCTTTCCTTCTTTCAATTCTCCCTGGATCTCTTCCCTTCTGTATATCCACATACTCCATCACATTGATCTAGATTTCAAATCAATCCAAACAGAACATTTCTACCTCATCAGGTATGCATGTGTAATAGAAAAACCTGTGTCACAGTTAGTACAAACTTAGATTTAGAAAAGATGGGGCAGGGTAGAAGATACAGGGGAGTTTAAAAAACTCATCTCCTCCCAACAGAACACACACAAGGAAAAAAATTCAATACAGCGCATTTACCAGTGGGAAACAGACCCCTTTTACAATATGGAAAATAAGTAACTGCATCATGTACATGGATCTTATTAAGGAAATACTCTCTTATGCTGAAATAAAAAATAAACTATGTTGAAGAAACTCTTTTTGGTTTGAGTATTCTCACCTAGAGTCAGATGACTTTTTAAGAAATAACAGTAAAAATCAAGTTGTAACCATGTGAAGAAATATTGTAGTACCAGAATGTGAAGCAAGCAATATGGATGGCTGGAGAAAAAACATAGACTTTCAAAAATCTATGAATTAATATTAAAATATGCTTCAGAACACAAACAAGTTCAAGATGTTATGGTCAAGAGTGCATAAGATATCAGGGTTAATATCCTCACCAATGTCTGGGAGAACATGGAATAGGGAACACACATTTGCTCTAATTGTGGAATGATGGGAAACTTGCTGAAATCTATCTGTCTATCTATGCAAGGGGCTTATATCCCACTTTTTTGGCACAAAGGCCTCACAAGGTGGCTAACAAAAAATGGCCATGCACCAATAGAACACATTGCAGAGGACATTGCAGAGCACATAGACATTGCACATTGGAATTTCACATTGCAGAGCACATAGACATTGCATATTGCACACAGCAGAGGACATTGCAGAGCACATAGACATTGCACATTGGAATTTCACATTGCTGAGCACATAGACATTGCCCATTGCACATTGCAGAGGACATAGCCTTAGATACAGTTGCTGACATCTTAGCAACTGAAAACGCATACATAAACAGCACCTCTGAGCATGTTCCAGGACTACCCCTGCAGCCATCTGTCCCAAAGGAAACACATTGCTGAGGGCAGTAGCATGTTTTTGTTATGGCAGAGGGCTTGGGGACTGCAGGAGAGCTCTCTGAGAGAAGTGTCCACTGGATCCATTGCACAAAAATACACATGTAAGGGAACTGGTGGAGCTGTGCAGTAGGGATGTACAAGGAACCAGTGGGCCTCTGAACTGGTTTGATTGGCTGGCAGTTCTGCCGGTTCAAAGGCGGAGGGCATACCTTTAAGGGCAGGGGAGGGTGCACTTACCTCTCCCTCCGCTTTCCCCCTGCTGGTGCTCCAAAGTCCCTGTTGGGGTGGCAGCATACCTCCCTGCCGCCCCGTGCCCTCTTCGGCCGGAAGTGGCGGTTCTGTGCACATCTCTACTGTGCAGGTGGTACCACTGCATGCTCGGAAGTGCTATCTAAATGCATGCTCCAGTGGTCAGCATGTCAGGCAGCATCTTTCAGGCTTCGCTGTCTTGCCTCACCCTCTGGTGGAAATGGCTGCAAGAGGACACAATGGTTTCTTGATAGGGACAGGCCAGGTGGCAAGGCAATCTAACATAAGGTGAAGTTGAGACGGTATACTATTCCAGCAATTATAAATAACATTAACAGTTGCATGTTTTTATGCTGGAAATGTCAAGCTGCTTGAGGATTCTATTATCATATGGATTGGAGCTACCCTGTTGCCAAAAAAAAAAAAAATGGTATTGAAAGAAAATCATCATCATAATTGGGAAAAATCTAGGTTATGATACCTTATTAGTTCCTCTCTCATTTTTATCAATATCTAACAATGACATTGTAAGAGGATTTTTAAAAAAATCAGCTGGATGTATGGTTACAGCAGCTCAAGCTCTCTATGCAAAATACTGGAGACTCTGTGTTATCCGTATTATTGTTATTGTTATTATTTATTATATTTATATACTGCCTAATCAAAATCTCTAGGTGGTTTACAAACCAACTAAAATAAACCAATTAGAAATTAAAATAGAACTAATTAAAACAGTTAAAACCACAATTACTATTAATGAATTAATTAAAATTATTAAGTAATCTTAATTTTACATTTTTTTCTGCATCAGAGTTATGCCACCTGATTTAACGAACCTGTGAGTATGTATAGTTATAAATAAAGGAATAAATTACATTAAATTAAATTACACACAGCAAAACGGTGGGTCACTTTGCTAGATTTTAATAGATGCACCAAAGAGAGAATTCCTTCTTTCCCCCGCATGACAATCTGCACCTACTGAAATTTCCTCTTCTGTTCATCACTAAATGGTACAGGAGACCTGTCTTCTTTTCCACATGACAGCCCTACTTCTGATATAACCTGATAGCAGGCTTCCTGAAGCAGAGCTGTTTCCCCTTGGATTCTCCATGGCCCCTAACAACAGCAGCAGTGGCGTCAGCGTCAGCAGGAACACTAATAAATTGGGGAGAGCTTTAGCTCCATGACCCCACAGCATTCCCCTTGGGAGGCCCACCACCGTAATCTTGAACTGACTCGAATCATCTTTTTTTGTTTTGAAAAGTACATCATGATAAAAATATTTAAATAAATAGCTAACTCCCATGTATTGAAAGATTTGGGTGCTGAGCTTCTGTGTCCAAGTTTAAACCCATTTAAGCACTTATTCTGTCCAAAATAAAGTATTCTGCCCAGTGCAAATGCGTGGAGAGGAGTGGATGGCCTGGCATGAATCTGTTCAGTTCTTAGCCAACTAGGGCGTAGAGCCCAAGCCTCAGGTGAGTGGCCTCCATTATGGTAGGGCTCAGATATGAAAGCTTAGGTTGAGGACTTCCCCTGTGGAATTCAGTTGCTGAGCGGGCCAGCCTGTTCTCATTTGCATATATATATATATATATATATATATATATATATATATATATATATATGAAAATTTGTAGTAAGTGTACCACTCCTATGTATTCAGGAAACTGCACTTCTCTTGTTATGACTGAGGTAGGAGTTTGTGTTACTGGCATATCCTTTCATTTGTGTAGGAAAAGAAATTGGACTCTTTTTAAAGAACACTTCACTCACATAAGGAATTTTGCCAATATGAAATAATAATAATAATAATGGAAAGTCCCCTATCATCATTATTGTAAGTTTACCAGGTCAAATGCTTTATGGAACTGTCCCTTCCAATATTCAAAGATGAAAATAGGGACACTTGTGTGTATTTGAATATAACACCCATTTTCTCTGTCCATGGACTGCTGCCTGAAGCCCCCTCCCAGCCATTCATACCCCCTCAATGCATGTTGCTGGTGGCTCTTCTCTGTCTGATCTGTTCTGGATTTATTTTCTTAGCAACAGCCTGCCCTGCACTGACATAAAAGCACAGAGGGTGTATGTTCTTTTGGTTAAAAAAATGTACTAGGAAATCATAAGATGACTTGCAAAACTGTTTACCAGATGCAGTATGAAGAACAGCAGCCTGTGTACTACAAGATGTCCTGGTGCTCATGCGTATGCATTATACACATGTGCATTAAAGGTTTACACACACACACACACACACACACACACACACACACACACACACACACACGGATTAAATTCTAGACACCTGAGAGAGAGGGCTGAAACCTGAAGAACTGTAACTTGAGCAACTCATGCTAGCAACATTTTAAAATGGCCTCCCTAAAATCTCTTCCAATACCAAAATATGATTAATTGCCAGGTGCAAGTCCCAAGACTGTCCCTGGTTAATACGATCCAATCCATTCAGCCAGATAAGATTTTCTGAGGGAGGTCAATTCTGTTTTACAGATGGGAAGTGTAGCCAGATAACATAATTTCCAAGGTCACAAGTGAATCCCTGGCTAAGCTGGACTTGGACACACATTACCATGTTCAGCACAGTGCCCTATTAGTCATAGTGCCTGCCACTATATAAATAGCCTTACATGGAAGCTTGACTTCCGTATAAGTCATCTACTAAGTTTTATCATCTACTATATTACAATCAAGGGGAAAATGTTTTTTAATTATAATTTGATCTTTGCTATTGAGCCAACTTCTGGAACTGACACAAGGGAGGGTGGAGGTCACATACACAGAGGCCGAATTCAGATGTAACACAAAACTAGAGTTAAACGGGGCAAAGGTTGAACTCCATTACGTCTGAATTCAAACTGCAGTTTCGAGCTGAAAGCAACCTGTGGTTTGGCTCACCAAACTCCAGTATGAATCTTCAGTTTGCACAAAGGTTTGTGACCAAGACCTCCAATTTGGCTTCCGAAGCATTACATCCAAACCTGGATGCTACCATAACCATGATTTTGTTCTCTTTTTGAAACCATATTCATAGAGACTGCAGCGCAGACATGCAGAGCCGCTCTTACCCCTGGAATTCGGGGCTGAAGTCCAAGGACTCCACAGCCCCTGGGAGCCTCCAAATCCTCTTTAGTCTGTCCCAGGTGGCCAAGAAATTTAGGACAAAAGGCAGTACTTTTTCACACAATGCATAATTAATCTATAACACAAGATGTAGTGACAGCCAACAGCATGGATGGCTTTAAGAAGGGTTTGAATAACTTCATGGAGGACAGGTCTATTAATGGCTTCTAGTCTGAGGGCTATAGGCCATCTCCAGCCTCAGAGGCAAGATGCCTCTAAATACCAGTTGCAGGGTAGTAACAGCAAGAGAGAGGGCATGCCCTCACCTCTTGCCTGTTGGCTTCTCAGAGGCATTTGATGGGCCACTGTGCAAAACAGGATGCTGGACTATATGAACCTTGGGCCTGATCCAGCAGGGCTGTTCTTATGTCCCCCTCCCCGCATCAGAACTGGGGCTTCAGTTTTAGAAATCCCAAGATGCTGTGGTAGGGCAGTTTGGTATGCATAAAAACTTGCTTCTAGATTTGAATCTAGAGTATTTATGTATATATTTATTAGGGGGGGGGGAATGTATACTGCTTTTTCATAATAGTTTCAGAAGCAGCTCATGAACTATAAAGGTAAAATATCCATAAAATAATACCATCTCCATAAACCAAGCTAAAATAAATTTTAAAAACCAGCAAGAAGCAGCACAGAAATGCAAGCTGCCATGGGAACAAGAAAGGAAAAAAGAAGTTAATTTCCAAAGGCCAATAGGGAGGGAAAGTGCATGCCCCCTTTTTTTTTACATTAATAGAGAGGGCACTATACAGATATCTCTGATATCTCAGAGAAGGACCTGCTCCTAGCAGACGCTAACCTGGCCTCCTCATAGGATGGAACTGGGAGCAGAAACTTATCAGAACATTGTACAGGATCCAGAACTCTCATGTTGCTTTCCAACATTGTGAGATAGGGACAGAGCTTCCTGTAGCTTTCATACAGTAAATGTGTAGAAGAGGGAGTTTTGGCAGGCACAACTTCACACTGCTGCAATACTATGGTAAGCCAAGCTTCACCTGACAGTCCACTCTTGCGTAACTGCAAAAGGCATAGGTGCCTTATATTTCACCTGACCAGCAAAATCTCTTGGGTACCATTTGTTTACAGCTCTGAACTTCGTGGTAGGGGTATGCAAAGACCAGTCCAACCGCAAGGTGGTTCGCTGTGATCCAGGCCAGTTTGAGTAGTCTGAATGTGAACTGCTTCAAACAGGTTTGAGCCAGATTGTCAACCCGACCATCCCAGTCAGTGGGTTCAACCAAACAGGTTCAGGGCCCCGTGGTTTGGTCTGAATTTGAACTGAACCGTCACAACCAGTCCATGCACACCCCTACTCCATGGAGGGAGTATGAGATACAAAGTTAACAAACCAATTCAGGTTCATGATTTTGCACCACATAATGATTTTTAGCAAAGACAGAGGGGCCAACACTGAGGACATTTTGCCTAAGCCTCCCAACCAACCAGGAACTAGCACTGCCTGAATGAATGAAATATCATAGGCTCCAATGGTCCTTATTTACCAGGGACAGTCCCTGTTTTCTGGCATTTGTCTCTGCTAAATCACTGACTCTATTTTGTCCCTATTTTTGCCACCTGGTGATGCCTTGTTCAGTATTTTTTCACATGATTTGCCAAAGTGGGTGTTCTTCAGGACTCAGCTCCCTCCAGAGTCTCTAAAAATTAAATCTCCAAGTGAATGGGTGGATGCATCATGTCTCTCCTGCACTTGTAGCAGTGTAGAAGAGTGGGTGGAGGACATGTGCAAAGCTCCTTGGTATGAGGATTGGTTGTTAGAAATGTATTCCTATTTTAATCTTTGAAATGTTGATGGGTATGTGTTTGGCTTATCATGTGCTTATCATGATAATGTGTTTACTTATCATGTGCTCTGCATGCACTTAGGAACATAGGAACAGGAACATAGGAAGCTGCCATATACTAAGTCAGACCATTGGTCTATCTAGTTCACTATTGTCTTCACAGACTGGCAGCGGCTTCTCCAAGGTTGCAGGCAGGAATCTCTCTCAGCCCTATCTTGGAGAAGCCAGAGAGGGAACATGAAACCTTCTGCTCTTCCCAGAGCAGCAGCTCCATCCCTGGAGGGGAATATCTTACAGTGCTCACATGTGGTCTCCCATTCAAATGCAACCAGGGTGGACCCTGCTTAGCTAGGGGGACAAGTCATGCTTGCTACCACAAGACCAGCTCTCCTCTCTAAGCCCAGCTCTCCTCTTTATTACCTGCGTTCCATTTGTGCATGTCCCTATTTTCATCAGTGAAATGATGGAAGGTGTGAAATATTAAAGAATCTTCTCTTATTTTCTTGGTTTAATTTCCATAAAGGGTCAGGTAGAAGGATAAGGCTATCAAGGACAAGTGGAGATGCAGAAAGTCCTGCTCTTGGAGATTTCTGCAATGTGACAAAGATGAAGCACATAACTCTGAGCATGACTAAATTATT
Organism: Hemicordylus capensis; assembly: GCF_027244095.1. NCBI lineage: Eukaryota > Metazoa > Chordata > Lepidosauria > Squamata > Cordylidae > Hemicordylus > Hemicordylus capensis. The sequence goes on from NC_069657.1 coordinate 152,033,309, forward strand.
GTTCAGCTGGCAAGTCATAAAAATGCAGCAGATACAGCCGAAGCTAAAGAAATGTTGGCCTTGAAAATGGTTTGGAAGACAGAGGAGGGAGGAGATAAGAATTTCAACGAATGCAGCATGCAGAGGCCTAATCTTCTTGGCTTACTTGCCAGAACAGCCTCCGTGAGAAATCTTTAACCATTTTCCTGCTAGTACTTGGTGCTGGTTTTATGGGAAAGCAGTGTTCAATGACTGCCTGAGGGAACACCTAAGTCGGAACAGCCTGTTACTTTCTAGTTACATAGAAATGTACATTTGGAACATTTCTTTTATTTTAAGTGAATAATGTATACAACCCTGAATAAATGTCAATACATTTATTAGCAGAGGGAAACAGAAGTATTTTGTTTGTTTGTTTGTTTTAAAAAGAGGTTGCTCTATGTTATAACATGTTAAAGAGGTGGCAAGTTCTAGGACTCCATAACAGGGTAAATAATATACCATGGGTTGATGGAGGTCAGCAGATATGCAGATCTGGGGAAGAAATGGGTGAGGGAAGGGCAGTGGGGCATTGATGGGGCAAGGACTTTTTCAGAGTGAAAAGAATCATGTCGCACGGCCAGTGAGATTTCTGTCCAAATAAACTTTGCTTGGTGTCTAAGGCTCCAACTTTCTTTTTCTTGCAGGACATTCATATCATGCTACTGCCTATGGCACCAGGGGAAAAAAAAGATAAACTGCTATCATTGCCAAGGTAAGCTCTACCAAAGACATAGGGAAGCACACATGCAGGAGAAGGCCCATGGAGGGTGCTGAGGTTTGGGGAGGTAGCATTTCATCTGCAATTGCTCCCAGAAATCTCTTGAAGATGCAGGAGATCTCTTCAAGTGCACTGGGACAACCTACATTTATACCCAACATGGTTTCTGAAATGGTCACACACAGTAGGGATGTACACGGAACCATGGAGGCGCAGTCCGGCACTGGGGGGTGCCTAGCTTTAAGGGTGGAGGGGTAGTACTTACCGCCAGACTGGACCAATTCCGAACTGGTTCTGAGGCCTCTAACATGGCCCCAAACCGGTTCCGTGCATATCATTAACACACAGTACTACTGGCTGTGCAGATATTTTGACAGATCTGGACAAGATCCTAAGCTTCATTTACCCAATGACATCCTGTCCCAGGCTTTTCAATCAGATCCTTTTCCAGTGCTACCAAACAGCCATAGGAACATAGGAAGCTGCCATATACTGAGTCAAACCATAGGACCATCTATCTCAGTATTGGCTATCTCAGACTGGCAGCAGCTTCTCCAAGGTTGCAGGCAGGAATCTCTCTCAGCCCTATCTTGGAGAAGCCAGGGAGGGAACGTGGAACGTAGATGCTCTTCCCAGGGACATGACTCACTTTGCTTCTGCCTTTGCTATTCTAGAAGACCAAGGAGAACTGTGGATGGATATCTATGGCCACTCAAGCCTGTGACTGCCTCTTTGGACATCATTATTCTCTTTTAACCTCTGTGGACTCATTCCACTCTATTTGCAATGGACCACTCTACATAGGGCCATGTATGGACAATCACACCAGATAATGAGGTCCACCTGTATAGAAAAGATACATTTAATATATAAAAACCTAATTCTCACACACAGTGGCAAAGCTAATAAGCAATAACCATACTACCTGTAAAACACACACACACACACACACACACACACACACACACACACACACACACAGATACTCATAAGATTATTTGGCTATTATTCATGAGGGCAGCCATTAGGACTGTTCTCAAAACCCTAAACAGGGTCGGAGGAGCTCCCAGCCAAAGTAAGAGAGCCATGTGATCTCCCAGTCGGCAGTCATATGTTTGCAAAGATCAAGCTAGGTGGAGAAAAGAGTGGTCATGTGGGAGCTTGGGGCTGGTTAGGATGGGAGTAAAGTGATCAACTCATATTCTGTCCCCAGCATTTTATCAAGAGTGGACAAAAAGCTGTCCTACCCAGCTCCCACATGATCACTTAGGAGAGGAGAGCTGGTCTTGTGGTAGCAAGCATGACTTGTCCCCATAGCTAAGCAGGGTCTGCCCCGGTTGCATCTGAATGGGAGACTTGATGTATGAGCACTGTAAGATATTCCCCTCAGGGGATGAAGCCACTCTGGGAAGAGCAGAAGGTTTCAAGTTCCCTCCCTGGCTTCTCCAAGATAGGGCTGAGAGAGATTCCTGCCTGCAACCTTGGAGAAGCCACTGCCAGTCTGTGAAGACAATACTGAGCTAGATAGACCAATGGTCTGACTCAGTATATGGCAGTTTCCTATGTTTCCTGTGTTTCACTCTTGCCTCCTCCTACCTTGATCTTTGCAAAAGCATGACTGCCAATCAGGAGTGTACATAGCTCTCCTACCCTGGCTAGGGTAATGAGAACAGCACTATTGTGTGTCAGAATTAGGAGGTCTCCACATCACAGGAATTTAGGAATATAGGAAGCTGCCTTATACCAAGTCGGAAAAGCGAAAAAGGAGACAAGGAGGCTCTCCACATGAGCAGTGTGGAGAGCCAAGGAGGGTTCTGTGGGGAGAGCAGGCTTGACCCACTCTCTCTGCAGATGATCCTGCACCTTGCCCCGGGTGGCCAGATCGGCCACCCACATGATTAGCAGTTCCGTCACGGAGCCAATAGGGGCTGTGGGAATCAGGGGCCACCTGGCCCCCGGAAGTCCCAGGATGCCTCGTGCAAGTGCACGGGGCATTCTGGGGAACCCCTGAAGCTAGAAGGCTCATGTTAGCCATCCAGTCGGGGTCTCCTCATCAATCAAACAGGGTTAGCAGAGCGCTTGCTCCTCTAACCTTGTTTTTTTGGGGGGGGGGGGCATTTAGCTATGTGGCTCCTAGTGCTGTACACAACCATACAAGACCAGGCTTGGGCTCCCTCAGCCTGCTTTTGTGTGGTTGTGAAAATAGGCCCAAAGTGTCAGGGTGCTGTGAAGCATTTATTGAAGCCCAACACATTTCAGCCTCAGAGGCCTTTAGGGGCAATGATTTGTAATATTTCAAAGAGACCTTGAACAAGACCTTTGCCTCCTTACAAGCTGTAAGAAACTTGTAAGAAGGCAAAAACCAACTTGTTCAAGGTCTCTTTGAAATATAGCCAGCGTGGTGTAGTGGTTAGAGTGCTGGACTAGGACCAGGGAGACCCGAGTTCAAATCCCCATTCAGCCATGATACTTGCTGGGTGACTCTGGGCCAGTCACTTCTCTCTCAGTCTAACCTAATTCACAGGGTTGTTGTGAGGAGAAACCTAAGTATGTAGTACACCGCTCTGTACTCCTCAGAGGAAGAGTGGGATATAAAATGTAAATAAATAAATAAATAAATAAATAAATAATCCCCCCTGAAGGAGGTCTCTGAAGCTGAAACATGTTGGGCTTCAGTAAATGCTTCACAGCACCATGAGACTTTGTCTCCTTTTCCACTTTTCTGGTTGGGTGCTTTCTGGGTTTTTCCCCCATATGCTTACACTAAGTCAGACCATTGGTCCATCTAGCTTAGTATTGTCTACACAGACTGAGAGTGGCTTCTCCAAGGTTGCAAGCAGGAGTCTCTCTCAGCTCTATCTTGGAGATGCCAGGAGAGGAATTTGGACCCTTCTGCATGCAAGTATGCAGGTGCTCTTCCCAGAGCGGCCCCATCCCCTAAGGAGAATATCTTACAGTGCTCACACATGTCCCATTCAAATGAAAACCAGGGTGGGCCCTGTTTAGCAAAGGGGACAATTCATGCTTACTACCACAAGACCAGCTCTCCTCCCTTAATCACTGTCACCAGGGCTTTACTTGCAATAGCAGTTGCTGGTGAGATCTTGGCACATAAGAAGAGGGAAATCTATCTTGTCTGTTGAATCAGAAGGAAGCTGATGATGAGTTTAGCAGAAACTTAGCTAGGAAGAGTGAAGACTGACTTTTAAAAAACCTTTATTTTTGGTTCTAAGTACCTATTAGTTGGGTGAAGAGGACATATAATGAAGATCTTCTCATGATCAGTGAGAAGAGCTTCGGGCAGGTCTGTGGGGAGAGGGGGTTAACTTACCCCTCCCTGCAGACAATCACTGAGCCATCCCAGTGCAGCCGGATCGGCCGCCCACATGATTACCAGCTCCATCATGGAACCAGTTGGAGCAGCGGGGATGGGGGGTTGCCCAGCCCCTGGAAGTTCCAGAATGCCCCACACAAGTGTACGGGGCATTCTGGGGAGCCCTCTGACACCAGGAGGCTTGTTGTAGCCTCCCGATCGGGGGTCTCCTCATGAGTCGCCACACCATGGAGCCGTGCCATGGCGACTCACAATCACAAAAATGGGGTTAGCGGAGCACTCACTCTACTAACCTCGTTTAAGGGGAGGGATACTTTGGCAGGCTAGCCACCGTTGAAACACTGGGCTCTCTTCGCCCAGTTTTCCTCCATCATGTGAATAGCCTCAACATATGTTTCACCAGAATATGAAAGTCAGGTCAGACTGATAATTAAGGTATTGCTATCTTGTTCATAAGGGCAAATAGCAGGGGTGGGGTGGGGTTTGAAGGTAAAAGAGCAAACCAGTGGTGAACTAAATAGAATATTATCCTCTACTGCAGAAGATCTATCCCTGTTTTATATTTTGAGGGGGTGAAACAGAGGCTGAGGCCAATCTACATGCCACCACATATGTGGTGGCAGTATTTTGACATACTTCCTGGCGGGACTTCTCTGACTTGGGCAGAAATTCAGAAGTTTAGTGGTGTGCCATGCCCATTACCATGTGTATGAAAACTAATTTGTTTGTATGAAACTTCAGAATGGCTTCAAAGAGCAATGCAAACTAAAGTGGTTGTCCTGGACTAAGTCTAGAATGGACCACTTCAGATTATGCCATCTGACTGCTGCCAGTGCCTATCAAGAGAGGCATCATCAGAACTGGCTAATATCTCTTTCAGCCCAGCATTCTAAATATACAGACAACATACAGCAATTGTGGAATGATGCATTCTGGGACAGCATAGAACATTCCAGAACATCCCAAAGGCATATATCAATGAAGTATGGGGGATATTCTTTGGATAGCATGCAGACAATCAGTCATATGACTCCATTGACAAAGCATAACTCTCTCTTTTTTTCAAATTTAAAGCTATTAAGTACTGATATGGCTGTTCTACTTTGTTCCACAAGCAGAACTCAAAATGTGCCTCTGTCAACTCCACTACATAGGAACATAGGAAGCTGCCATTTACTGAGTCAGACTATTGGTCTATCTAGCTCAGTATTGTCTTCACAGACTGGCAGCAGCTTCTCCAAGGTTGCAGGCAGGAATCTCTCTCAGCCCTATCTCTGAGAAGCCAGGGAGGGAACTTGGAGCCTTTTGCTCTTCCCAGAGTGGCTCCATCCCCTGAGGGGAATATCTTGCAGTGCTCACACTTCTAGTCTCCCATTCAAATGCAACCAGGGCAGACCCTGCTTAGCTATGGGGACAAGTCATGCGTGCTACCACAAGACCAGCTCTCCTCTCCTTTATGTCAGCAGAACTGCACTTATATGTTACTAGAATGCTATGCTGCTGTATCAGCACAGCTTGTAAAAATTCTGGTTGATGGAGGACTTGACATCAGGTGGTGATGTGGGTATAACGTTCTTTTAGAAAGGAGAGAGTCTTCTAAGTTTTAAAAAACATAATGCTTTTATTGAAGATTTCTTTTAGGATAGAGTTCTGCTTGCTTGAGACACATATGATAACACCATAATGTTATACCAGCTCAATAGGTAGCACAATTTTTTTTAAAGTACTCATTGAAATCAATTAGCTGTGTCACCAAAGTTCTGAAGATTCTAACTCACAGAAGAATGAGGAGGGGCTTGAATAGGCTGGCCTCAAATTAGAGCTGAGCACTTTAAGCTACTAAATTCTCTTGTGCTCAGAGAAAATTTGGACAATGGGAGAGTGGCTGTTGGAGTTGCTCCTCTATGGGGTTATTTTCAGCTCTCCTTTTCTCCTGCCATTTTGTGCAAGACTGGTAGAGAATCCCAACTATGTTAGAACACTATAAACAAGATGCTGGACTAACACAAGGGTATGCCTGGTAAATGTGGATGCAATCCATTATTCCTTCCACTTCACCTCCATAGGGATTCCTTAGACTAATGAGATGAGTTGAAACTTTATTTTTAATAAATAAAATAATAAAATAAGTAAGCACGTCTCCAGGCTGCACTTTTTTAGTTGTTTTGTTTTTCCATGCTTGGGTATATTTTATTAAAGGCTCATAAACAAAATGTGAATCAAGGCAGTGCTGCCGGTAATGAGCTCAAGACCTTTTGACTCTGCATGGTTTCTCACCCCTCCTGGTAGCACAGGAATCTGTAGGTAGGGGAAGAGGGGGCACGTTCCCCAGAATTGAGCTAGTCCCATTGAATTCAATGCGACTTCCTCCCAGGTAAGTGGGTACAGGAGTACAGCCTTCCATACCCGCCCCAGCCCCCGAAAACATCCTGCGGACACCCATGCATGGTAGCCTCCTGCTGCCGCTCTATACAGAGAAAATATAATGATTTAGCTTCATCTGCTAAATATCTTCTTATCAGGCAGCTATTTTTAAAAAGAGAAGCCTTATCTTGTTTTTTTTAAGGGAAGGGGAGCTGGTAACTGTTGCCACTAACATTCACATTATGCCCTCTTAGGCCTTTTTGAATCCCCTATCACTATTTATCATTTCTTTATCACTTTTCTAGGTCCTGAATTCTTAACAATCCTTATCTCATTTATTCTCACCAGTCAGTTGGTTAGAGACTGAGACAGTGACTTGCCCAAGGCCATTCTGTGAGGTACATAATTAGAAGGGATTTGAACCTGAATCAAACACTGAACTGCACTGATAAAAGTTAAGCTAGATGTGACCATCCTTTGTCTGTTTATGCATCTTCCCTGTTCACATTGCGGGGGGGGGGGGGGTGTTTAATTGTTTCAACAAGATATGTGCACAGGTGAGGGAAATGTAAGCTCTCCCCCCTGACCTTGCTGTGCTCCATTGCTTAAAGCATTTCACTACCCTGATCCCACCTCACTTCTTGTAGTGTAGCTCAGTGGTGAGAAAAGTTATGATGAAGCATAGAGAGGTAAGGTGGGGTTCAGCTCTCACTCATGCACACATTTTATTGTAAAAATAAGTGGGACCCACCTTCCTACCTCAAATATAAATGGGACAGATGCACGAAGTTCAGACATGACTGCCCCATTCCATCTACTAAGGTAAGGCTGTACCTTTAACAACTGCTCCTGGCATCTGACCCCTAGAACAGAAGCATAATGTCTATAGTCAGTTGTGACCTTCATACCTTTCAACATTTCACCAATGGAAATACGGGCATGCCTGTGAATGTGTAGGGGAAGTGGCCAAGCAGCCTGGGAAACATAACAGAAAGTTCTGACTATAAGCATGCCACAAATGAAAAGAGGATAATAAAAGTTCATGCAAAGCACATTATTCCAAATTACCAAAGCAACTGAGTCAAGCCATACTCTCTAACATTTTGCAGATTAAACTATGGATACACTTGTGAGAGCCACTGTATTCTCCTACAGTGCACTGTGCACCTGCCCCACGCACTGAGCACAGCACACTGGGGGATTCCCCCAGGGGACGGGCACTCTAGCACCTGTTTCTGTGTCAGCGTGAGCTGCAAGCAGCTCTTGCTTATGCACGATCCTCAGCAGCCAGGTTAAGGATGTATTTGAGCACTGAACCTCAGCTAAGAGTTGGGCTTCAGTGCAGGGTTTGGCACCGAGCACCACCATGGTTCATGTGGATCCCACAATGGTCCATGTGGATCCCAGCAGTTCTCATGGGTAGTCAAGCCAGGCTTGACTGCCTACATCTGGGCTTGGCTGCTCATGAGAACAGGCTCTTGGAGTTTAAAGATCTTAGTGAGACCCGCTTTTGCTGGTTTTGCAAAAAGCTACGCCTGCTCTCCCCACAGATGAGCAGGGCGGGAGTCCTGGGCAGCCAGATCAGCCGTCCAAACAACTGCCTGCTCTGTGATGGAGCTGGCGGGGGCTGAGGAGTTTGGGGGCCGCACGAGCGCGCAGGGCATACTGGGGAGTCCACCAAGCCGGGAGGCTGCTTTTCAGCCTCCCGCCGGGGGTCTATTTGTGAGTAGCTGCTCACCACTGCTACTCACGATCCCAAAAACTGGGTTTGCGGAGCGCTCGCTTCACAAACCCGCTTTAAGGGGTGGGCTACTTGAGCAGGTTACCCACTCAAGAACCACCAGACTCACAGCCGAGCCCGGTGGTTCACACGATTGTAGGAAATCAGGCTAGCGGAGGCTAGCCCGGTTTTCTACAATCCTGTGAATAGCCTCAGTGTGTTATTAGCAAAGAACTTGGGACCTGTTTTTCTTCCCCACAACTTGCTTTTTGTTAATCTAGCAACAACATTTGGGTTCTGCCATTGTCTTATTAGCTTGAATCAAGAACTGGCCTTGTTATTCCAAGTCTTACAGAAGAGAGAACTTGCAAAGCCCTGCAGCTATTCAGGCCCCAGAATTACAGGAAACAACAAAAAGAAGGAAGTTTGAAGAACAACCAGTCTTGCTGCCCTTTTGACTCCAATCAAGGCAGATGGTTATGCAAGTCTGCTAGCGTCTCTCTCCTCCTGTCTTTCACCACCAACCTTATTCTGCCCAAAGCCCTGATCCATGCCAGTCTATTGTTATTATTTTTGTTTGACGTCATGCAAGATACTCTGAAGCTTTAAGCCCTCTTCCCTTGAGAAAATGTAAGGCAGAGGCGCCACTCTGATAATTTGCGCTACAATCCCTTAATTTGGAACCTGTGGTTTATCCTTTTAATTGCCAAAAAACAGACTAATAAAGCACGGCTCATTAAATGTCCCAGCATTGTGAGATGGTACAACTGGGTTGTCCTGTTAAGTCTTTTCAGGGTGGTTAAAAAACCCCATGGTATTTATAAAAGTTTACAAGACACATGATGCTCTCTGGTTTTGTAAAAAAAAAAAAAACCTTTTTGGGTCCTCAAGACATAAACAAAGCATTTAAAGGGGCCTACGGAGAATGGCATTGTTCTATGACTTAGGTTACTAGGAGCTATTAGTTGATTCTCCAAAACTCAACATTAGAAGTAAAGGAGGTGGTCTTATTAGACATAGCTAAGAGAGATGATGAAGCAAACCCAATTCTCCCATCCAAACATGCTTTGAATTTTACAGGAAGCTGTGAAGAAATTATAGCATGTACAGTGGGGGTGGTTTGTTTGCCTTTTTAAAGGATTGATCTGGGAGGAAGGAGGAGGGTGTTTCAAATCATGTTTGGAAATATTTCATCTGGCACTATCCAGCCTGCTTAAAAATAATTATTATTGCAGCTTGAGATTATTTGATTTGGTGTACATTGCTTTGAGTGCCAATGGCAGAAAAGTGACTCATAAATGTTAAAAACAAACACATTCATTAAGACAGCTTCAGATACAGGTGAAGGTGTACTGCATCAACAGTCACAAAGGAAACATCTTGATTATCTTATTATACTATGGCATGCAACACCATTTCATTTCATATACCTAATTACTAATCAATATACCATCTCAAATGGACTATTTTCACTGGGGACTTCTGAAGAAAAATAGCCATGGTTTCAAACCATCAACCAATTTCACAACCAACAGAGTGAAAGTACTTTAACAAACTATTTATTGAAGCACACGGAAACTTTGCTGTGTGCCTAATAATGCATTTTGAGTATCACATGGGATAAGGCCATTGCTCAGTGGTAGAGCATCTGTTTTGTGTGCAGAAGGTTCCAGGTCCCTGGCATCTCCAGATAGGGCTGGGAAAGACTCCTGCCTGAAGCCCCAGAGAACTGCTGCCAGGAAATGTAAACAAAACTGAGTGAGATGGACCAATCGTCTGGGTCAATAAGGCAGCTTCCTATATTAAACACAAGATGCAGGCTCCATTTCCCTTAAAGGAGCCGCCCAGCACTGGGCAAAGTGCAGCACTGCATGGTGAGAATGGTTGTCTCTGTATGGTGCTGGGGGACTATGCAGAGTATTCGGTTTTAGTCAAAGCTTAACACATGCCAGACAAACAATTAGTCCAGTGGCAGCACTTAGGGTTGGTGAGGGACACCACTGGCCCCTAGGCCTTACAGTGAAGAAGACTGGCTTAAAGCGAAGAATGGACATGGTTAAAGTGGGGCTTTCAGGCAATCTGAAATCTGCTGCCTTTGCAGAGAAAATGTAGACAGATTTACTGGGGTGAAACAAAACCGAGAAGAGAGCAGGAAACTTCAGGCTAATGGGATACAAAAAGCACCTAGTACAAATACGTTTCTGAGAAGCATGTGGAGGAAAGAAAGCTTGTACTGGAGACTGCTGAGTTGGTTCTGAGCCTAGAATTAATCAAGGCATGTTTCTCACTTCCTCTGTATGTCTTGCTCAGAAGATGGCAAAACTTTGTTTTAGATGGTGCTACGGCACTCTGAAGCGTGGGAATGTGCAGGGGAAAGATCACACTGATAGGCAGAGGTTTGAACTGTCCTCCCAAGTCAGTGTGCCAGCACACATTGCAAACCTTTTTATGACTGCCCCCTCCCAACCATTTTTGATCTTGTTCAGAAAGAGCCTTCTGCATAGGTCAAGGACAAGAGAGAGGATAATATCAAGTGGGAACCATTCCCAGCGGATTCAGTTACAAAGTTGCACCAGCAGCTTCCTGGAATCATCTTGGCACTCCTTCTGGGAAAGACAACACCCCACCCCTCTGCCCCTAATAACAGAACAACAGGCATGAAGTGGGGGTGGGAAAAGAGAATGAGGTTAGTTACTGCATTTGGCACAAAGCACAGCACCCACAACCAGTAGGGCTCTTGGAGGTACCAAAAAGAAGTGCCAAGTCCCCCCCTTCCCAAATATTCCCGCCTGTTCCTCTGAACGTGCCAAAGAATGGATGCGGGAGCCAAAACCAGATCAGTTCCAGTAAACAGGCGGCTGCTTCCATAACTTTGGGAATACGTTAAGCCACTGTAAAGGGCAAGATTCCAATCAGAGGCAAGAAGCTGTTGACTGAGCAGTGGAGCAGACTGATCTATGAAGCAGCAGCAGCAGCAGCAGCAGCAGGCAATTATAGTTCAAGGAAGCTCAAACTGTGTGATTGAATTATAGTGATGGGGACAAGCAATCCTTCCCCAACCCCAGCTCTTTAAGAGGACCCCAACTTCAATCCCCTGGTTAGCTAAGGCCTTGCTTAATACCTCAGCCCATTACCGAACAACGAACTTCAGGTTGGTATGTATGATATCATTGGTACTAGCATCCTCAACTTTCTTCCCTATTTGCTTTTTAGTCAATGAGCTATGCCTTTATATGGTACTAATTATGTTATTAGTACCCACTCTCATTATTTCCTGTGGCCTGGGCCAACCATCCTCCAGTGTTGCTTGATCACCCTCATAATCCGTATTAGTTGGTGTCCTGTTTTTGACAAGTGCCAAGGGTCAATGCTTCAGAGCATACAACACATACTCCTTTTACACATGCTTTTAATATTTGCACATTACAAACCAGCCTTGTGAGCTTACAAACATTGTCCCAGCTGTACCACCACTTTTTTTTTCTCCTCAAAAGGAACCTCATACCTCTCCTAAATTCTGCTTTCCCCTACTTCCTATACATATATTACCGATTTTACTACTCTTCACCTAGACGTAAAGTATGTCTCCCTCTATTAAGACCCCATTTCCCTAAAATATTTATTAATCCCAAGTTAGTTATAATGAATTCATACCATCCAATATACTTGTAAGGGAAAGGGGAAATTACTCTTGTGCTATAAAACATCAGAGGGAACAGACTCAGGCCAGCCTTAGTCCCCCAGGCATCCAAACACTCACCAAGAGGATAAGGTTTGTCTCATCCATAGCAAAGTTGTCTCAGAAGTTCATCACTGCTGCAAAATGAAATTAAATGAGATGTATGTGGCTCCTCACTTGCCTTGGTATTCACTTGCAGCCTTCCTACCTGCTGTAGCTCTGGACTCTCCTGCAACCCAGTACTGACATTGTAGCTGCTCTAGGGGCCATCACCCTGCTGGCTGTTGGCTTCCCTACCCCTGTGTCCACCACAGCAGTCACCATAGTTGCTGCCAATATGACTGGCCCATCACTACTGTAGCTCCAGTGGGTGCCTCTTCAGTTTTGCTGCTACTTTCTTTGTTTTCCTCCCCAGTCCCAGTGTCTCAGGGTTCTTTTCTAGGGCTAAAAATGAGCACAGCTGCTGCCACTGCCTTCCACCACTGCCTGCCACAGCATGTTCCAGCCACTTCTGGTCCAGTTGTGATAACTTCAAGTTGAACTGTTTGGTTCAGAAGGGCAATGCATGGCCCAAATCACTGCAGCACTCTACAGTGCCCTATATTACCATGATAGCCAGCAACCTCTGATGCACCATTCATGCTCAAAAATGCCCAGGGCTTTCCAGAACCCTGCATTTTCCCCAGCACAAAACAGGCTTTCTCTGGTGCCCCATCCTCAATTAACCCTGATCTAGATTTTGTGGTAGATTTTCACCCCCAGCTACTTAAAGGCACATAAGCAAGTAAACTACTGCACTCCCAGCTATGCTCCTGTGCCAAACTCTTACTTGCAAAATATCCGCAAGTGTGGCCCTCACCACTTATGATATTTATTTATTTATATTAGTAATAAAAATATGACACAGGGTAGAAAACCACTCAAAAATGAATGGACTCTCTATGGTAGGGTGGTTTCTATCCCATTCCCATGTTAAGGCAATTGGGAGAAAAACCACCCCAAAATGAATGGAATCCCTAAGGTGGGATGGTTTCTATTCCATTCCCATTTTAAGTCAGTTGGGAGAAAACCCAATAAATGAATGGATTTTCCATGATGGGATGGTTTCTATCCCATTCCCATGTTAAGCCATTTGGGATGGGAGAGAACACCCTGGGGCTATTCTCACAACCAACAAAAATTGGGCTAGCAGAGGCTAGCCCAATTTTTGTTGGTCGTCAGAACCACTGGGCTCACAGCTGAGCCCGGTGGTTCTGGAGCGGCTAACCCACTCGAGAACCCCTGGCAAAAAGCAGGTTTGCAGAACAAGCGCTCCTGAAAACCTGCTTTTTGTGATCATGAGTAGCTGCGGTGCGCCTTCGAGCCACGCCTACTCACAAGTAGGCCCCTGGCCAGGAGGCTTAAAAGCAGCCTCCCGGTTTGGGGGTCTCCCCAGTATGCCCTGCATGCTTGCGCAGGGCATACTGGGGCTTGCGGGGGCTGCATGGCCCCCGCTCCTCCCACCCCCAGCCAGCTCCATCTCGGAGCTGGTCATCATGTGGGCGGCCGATCTGGCTGCCCAGGGCTCCCTGCCCGCTTGTGAGTGGGGAGAGTGGGCTTAGCCCACTCTTTCCGCTCACCAGACAAAACCAGGTCTCACTGATCGTGAGACTTGGTCCCCTGTTTTGCTTTGGTGCATTCAAAAGCATCTGACCTTGCAAAAGCAGGAATTTTAGCCACCACAACAAAGCCAAAAGAACTACAAAAGCAGCAACCACATGTCAGTTCCAGTAAACCTGGCATCCGTGGATCAACCATCCACAGTACACCTCTGATTTTTTCCTAATTTCTCCTAGTGGAATACAGCCCAAAAAAGGGGAAGGTGGAGCTTGGTTCCACATGGAGAGAACAAGAAGATGTAGATATGTGGCACTAAGCAGTCTGTTGAACCTCACTCACCTGACAGTGAAGGTACCGAGATAATGAGGTCATTCACACAATCAAAAACTGTGTTCTACTCATGTCTGGGAGCTGTTTGTGCTCCCAATATTCGATTGTGTGGAAGCAAGGTAAGAGGAAAATCTGGGTAGAAATAATTGTATGGAAGCAAGGTAGGAGGAAAAGCTACCCAGCTTTTCCTCCTACCTTGCTTCCACACAACCAAAAATTGAGAGCATGCACAGCTCCCAAACCTGGGTAGAATACAATTGTTGATTATATGAATGACCTCAATGTGTTGCATGACAAACAGAAATGGCAAAAGGTGGTCTACAACCAGTGCATCACTGACCCAATGAATACATATATGAACACACTGGAGTAGCATGTGAAAAACAATCAGAGACACTGTCGGTCCCTCACACTGTGCCCTCTGCCTGACTCACCAAGAAAGGGCAAAGAAACATTGCGAGATGTTGGATCCTGACATGCTGCTCAAGCCCATTCTCGAGCAAGGCAAGGCCTGACCAGAGCTAATGGTGCTGGTTGAGCAATGAGAGGAAGCTAGGCAACAGCAGGGGCCATCAGACACTGGTGTAGCAGCCAGCATAAACACTGGCAGTGAGATGGAGTTTCTGACACCTGAAACGGCCCTGGGATATGTACAGCTAGACTCAGAAAACACAGAAAGGAGGCTGAGCAAGGGGGTTCATGGGGAAGGATGAGGTTGGAGACCGGAAAATGAGGAGGAAATGGGAGACCTCTGAAGGGATGTGTGGAAGAAATAAAGTCATTTAGGGATGCACAGGTCAGTGATGAGGTAAACAATGCTGAGCTGAGGTCTGGGTTCTCCAGTGAGAGGTCAGAACAGGAGGAGTTTAGACCAGGAGGAGAAGGCAGTGAATGAATCAACTCCTTCTCCTGCAATCAGGCGGGGGGTGGGGAGGGAAGCATTGTGAACCCTAAGGGAGGAATCAAAATACTGCTTGCCGACCTAGAGACTAGAGCCACTGCCCATCAGAGTAGACAGTGCTGCTCTAGATGGAGCAACAGTCTGTCTCAGAAGGCAGCAATTTACTGTGTTCCAGTGGAAGCACCTTGAACTAGCAGAACTTGCTCTGCTTGTCCTGGCTGATGTCTTTCACACCGATTGTGCAGGGACTGTGGGCAGCACATTTGGGGCCTTCCTACTTCTGTGCCACAATGCAGCTGAGATGGTCCAAGGGCATCACAAATTAATTCATGGTTCTATGACAAAGCAACACGACAGGAGAAAAGAGTTAATTCCAAGCAGGTAACCATTAGAGGTACCTGGACTTTGTATGTGCAGCAGCTGCAGCAGTGCTACATTCCTGAGTCTGACCTAATAGTTGATTAGCAGCTATTAAGTTTCTGAGGTACTGTCCCTTCTGGCAACACATGCCAAGCAAACCAAAGTATGGTTTGAAAATATGGTGGTGCTGTCATGCAGAAACATCCTACCCACTGACAGAAGATGCTTACCTTAAGGAGCAAGCTGGAGGACTTGCAACAAAGACAAGTAGGCCTGCAAGTTGGGCAGCAATGTGTACAGCCATGGAACAACACTTGGGACCACTTCAGGTGAATCACCCATCTACATGCCCTCCAAAAGCTTGTTGAGCACCCCCTCAGGTGATTAAAGGCTACATCAAGAGCACATTGGTGCACGCACCAGTGATGTCAGGACAGGTGCTTTCATGCCTCAGCCCTGATGTTGTCACATGTGCAGAGCTGTGTTCATCTGAACCTGCCCTCAGAGGAATGTGGTGGAGGATAACGTTTTACTCAGTGTATAGCTGGCAGAGGCTCTCCTGAGCAAGGAGTTACCCTATGTCGGCACAATGAGATACTGCAAGCCAGACATACCCCTAGAAATGCATCCAGATTCAGGGAACCATTGTCATTTGTGTTTGGCTTGGATAGACAGAAGATGTTGGTATTGTGTGTACCCAAGAAGTGTGTGCCCAAGGACAGCTGACATGAAACTAAGCGAAAGATGTGATGATTGTGAGAGACTAGCCAGCTTCCAGACCTGTGATGATTACTTTTAGGTCAGTCACAGTGTGTCCTTTTCTGCTGAAATTCTTAAAAATGAGATGTTGAAGTATGGATCCTCAATAGTGTGGGGTTTGAAATGTTCATTTTTTCTTAGCTAAAAACTCACATTCTCACTGAGTCCTGCAATCACACAGGACACCATGCTTGGGATGTTGGGGTCACCACTGCACTCCCCTGAAGTGACATGTTAAATTATTGTAGGGTTTGTGGCCTGGAAAAGTGTGTGTCTGATGGCAGGTTTGGGGGCATCCAATGTAACTGTGGTGATCAGTCAGGAACAGCTTTTCCTTTTTCCCTAAAGAATGAACTAGAGGTGAACCCTGCACTGTCCATCAGGCTGTGACCTCTAGGGATCAGCCACTCAGCACACAGTGACAGGGGCCTTGAGGCAGGAAGTGAAGAGGTTCTTTGTTCTCATTCTGTTGGAGCCTGGCAAGAGATGAGAGAGGTTGGGTGGAAGGCTTAGTGGGGAGCAATGGAGTTTGCACCTCATGGCAAAAGCTAGCCTGAAGTACTCTCTCAAGGAAGGACATCTGCAGATCCTTGGGAGACAGGATTGCAGGAAGCCTAAAGTTTCTGCCATGGTTTTGGTAAGTTCAGGGAAGAAGCCAGGGCTTGGCTTCGAAGAAGGGTTTAGCCAGGGAACTGTGTGTTAGGTAGCTGGCATCAGATTTCTTTATTTTAGTGCTTTGCAGATCCTTGCAACTGGTCTATTGTGTTTTATCTGTAATGTAAGAATGTTGTACCTGTGTGTTGTAAATCTGTTAGCTCTTCTAACCCAACAGGATTTACAACCCCTTCAGCTCTCCCCCTGTGACTTAAACAGAAAGTAGCAGTGGAGCTACATGAAGGAAAACAAAAGACTCACAAAGAAAAATAGTAGTAAATGAATAAAGTCCCCTGAACTAAACTAGGTACCCCCTTCTACGATCTGAGTAATAACTGAAAAGAAAACAACAGAGCAAGGAAGGAATAGAACAAGGAACAACAGAGCAGGAAAGAACAGAACAAGGCAAACTGGAACCCGAAAGGTTAAGGAATTCTAAATAGGAACATGGTCTGCGGTAAGCGAAAGTTGCTGACAGCAATCTGTGCAACTAACAGACTGCTTAATATAGGGCTCAAGATAACCGTCAGCCAAGCAGGCTTTCCTGAGTCAGCACTTCTACTTCCTCTCCTGTGATATCCTACGCCTGCGTGTCTCCCACTGAGCCTTCCTCTTGAGACGTCTTCTCAAGACAGGCAAAATCCCCACCTCCTCCTGATCAGCCTCCTCAGCCCTTGTCAGCTGTTCCGATTTCTCAGCTCCAGAGTCTGTTCTCCTTGCCAAATCCTGTTGCTGTGCCTCTGAGCCTGCACTCCCAACCAAGTCTTTCCGTTCCTCCTTGGACTCTTCTGAGTCAGAAGTCTCACCCATGACACTGTGCCCTTTTTATCCATCTAGGGCACTGCAAAAGTCTCTGTACCCTTTAAAGGTGCTTCTAAAGGTTCCTTACAACTGGTGGTGCTTTTTGAATTATCTTTACAACTGGGTAACCAAGATTTTAAAGTGTAGCACCCCAACTATCAACTGGAATGCTCTTTTTGAATTATTCTGGAAAGTACTGAATGTTTCTTTTTTCTTTTAAATCTGTAACTGAAGCTGACAGAGAGAGAGCCTCAGAGTGAAACAGTCTGTTGTATCTTGAATAAATGTTGTTTTTCTTTTTGATCCTTTACAATTTTAACCAGCCTCTTTGAATGGATTTTCACCTCAGGAAAGGGGGGGGGCTGGAAAGGGGTCTTACTCTGGTGTAAACATGCCTCAAGCTTGATTGCTCAGCAGCACACTACCAATTTTTTCTCCTCACACGTAGGATACATGTGGGAGGTTTTTGTATTGTTCCATTTGGTAAAAGAAAGAGGGTTTTCCTGGAATTTTGCCCATACCAGGGAGGGATTAAAGCCTGTTAAAAAGTGGGCATGGTGGCAGTGATACCAGAGGGACAGTCTTTGTTGAGCAAACATGGAGGGAATGAATCAGCAATTTTCTTTTCCCCATGTGGACTTGTTCTGAGACAAAGGCTGGGCTTCACCATTCGCCAAATCCCCATTTGTTACAGTAACCAATGGGACTAATTGAGAGTAGGAAGTCCTACTTGTGTGTAAAAAAACAACAACCCATGACTCCAGATGAAGGTTAAGTAAAATTAAAGGGCAGGAAGGGCCTAGTCTATGGCAGAAAGCATGTAGGGGAACAAGGGCTCTGGGCCACTTTAAGTTTCAAAAAAGGACAACTAAAGAGAAACATAATAAAGATGTACAAAATTATGCAAAGTGTGGAGAAAGTGAATAGAGACATTTTTCTCCATTTCATAATGATAGCACTTGGGGTCATGCAATGAAACTGACTGGCGGAGATTTAGGATAGACTAAAGAATCGCGTTTGTCTGTACTTCGTCACACAAGGCATCATTATTTATTTAATTCAGGCAACACATCATTAAACTCCAGTTATTGGACAGGAAAGCAGGAGAGGGCTACTGCCTTCAAGCCCTGCCTGAGGGCAAACTGGAAGCCTCTGGTTGGCCATTGTTGGAAACAGGATGCTGGACTACATGGCCTTTTGGTCTAATCTAGCAGAGCTCTCCTTTTGTTCTTAAGTCTTCAGTAAGGTCACTGAGCATATGGAAAGGCACAAAGGCCAGCTCATAATTCATATGGAATAAACTAGATTCATTTCCAGTGGATATGCAGATAACGAGCCCTTTCTCATGACCGGTAAGAAGGGCTCCAGAGTGAGCTGCAGGGGAAGCAGGTTAGACTTGTAGTCTGGCAGCTGATCAAGACAACAAGGTTAGGAGGGCACTTGTTTAGAAGTGTGGCTCTGTAGGTGGGTTTGCTGCTGTGGTGCTGCCAGGATCGGGCGCGATCCTGGAAGTTCACACGCGCATGCAAAACTGGGCTGGGCTTCCTTCACCTGGTTTTGCTTGTGCATGTGAATAGCCTCAATAAATCTGGTTTTCCCAGAGTCTGGAGAGTCTTTCTATTTAAGTTTGGTATTGTTTGTTTGAAGTATTTGTGCCCCACCCCTCCAGTACACTACTACTTGGGGCAGCTCACAACATTAATATAATAGATACAATATCAAACAATTAAATATAATAAAATTAAATAAGTTAAAAGATCAAGCTTAAACCTCATTTAAAAGTTACAAATTTTAAACTTTTCAAATTAAAAGTTATAAATAAAAAGCTAGAAACTATTCTGATCCTCCATAACTAGGGATGAAAACGTTTTCACAAAATTTATGAGCCAGTTATTTCGACCCCCATGGGTTGTGTGTGTTTGTGTGTGTGTGTGTGTGTGAGAGAGAGAGAGAGAGAGAGAGGATCACACACAAATAAGAGGACAAACTATGTTCTCATTGGTGCATCCTCCTGATTCCCCATCACCTATACTCCAATCCCCACTTCAGGACAAGCTATGGAACAATTGAAAGGTCCTTGCCTCTGCTATTAACCAGAATCCATACCATCTCAATAACTCTGTAAGTCAAGCTACACATAAACTATTGTGGGATTGAGCAAGCTAAGTGAGCTAGGAAAATAATGAAACAAGGAGAATAAATGAAAGCAGCAGTCAACTTCAACAAAGAGCAATACACATGAGAGGAGAAACCTGCTTTCTGCCTCCTCCTACAACCCATGGCTGCTGCTTGGCACCTGGAGTTTTAGTATGCCTAACATTCTATACCTTGGGCTTTCTTTTGAGTTGCTCCCCAAGCAAAGTCTTCTAATATTCGTTTAGCCCTTTTCACTTGCCCTCCATCTTTTGAGGAATTCCACACCATTGCAGCCTCTACACCCTCACTTCAGACACCATTGTAGATTGATTAGCTTTAACACTTGTTGTTCTTGGGTCTTTCTAGTCTTACATGTTGCTTTTGGAACTGTTCCAGATCTAGTAACAACACTAGCAGATGGTGAGGGCTTTTTATATTTGTATTACAAGTTAGCACCCCTAAGATAGCTTTTCTGTGCCCAATATCCTACTGCCCAGTAGACCTTCCCCCCGCCAAGCCCTTGTTTACCTAGGGTTAGGATTGGCCCCATCCAGCAGCTGTTCAAATGTCCTCTATTTGCCAAAGCAAACTCTCAAAGCTAGAAACACTGATTTAGTGGTGTTTGTCCATATTTATTTGAGAGTTCTGTGGGGTCCTGCCTCCTGTAGCACAGTTGCTCCTGCTATGATAAAGCCAACTTCCTGTGTTCTGGGATTCTTGGACACCCACAGAATTGTAAAGCTAGGAGGAAAGATCTCCAGAAGCCATCTACTTAAGGCCAAAGAGTTTGAATCTCAGTCTGAAGAATTTTGAAGAAAACCTTACAAAGGTTGATAAGAGTATTGACATTTCCCTGTGGAACTGTGCACATCTTTGCAAGCAACAGTTTACATAAGTGTGAGATGAAGAAACAGTGGTCAGATTCAGACATAACATGGAACCAGAGTTAAACCGGGCAGTTTGGAACTCCATTATGTCCAAATTCATGAAACTGCAGTTTTGAGCCAAAAGCAACCTGTGGTTGGCCTCACTAAACCCCAATTTGAACCTTTGATTTGCACAAAGGTTCACTGCCAAGACCTCTGGTTTGGCCGCCAAAGCATAATGTCCAATCTCTTTCAGCTAAGCAATAATGGAAGCCTTTGAGTTTTAAAATCATATTTGTGCAAAAATATGCAAATAAACTCAAATTAATGTCCCAATTTGTAAAAATTAGAGAAATGGCATTGACGGCAGAAATTGCATTGTATGACAACAAAACTGGAAGGTCATATCGCTACACAATTGAAGCAGAAAAACACAAGCAGCGATGTGGGGGAAGGTTATACTATATTACCCCCATTTTGAAAGAGCTACAGTGGCTGCCGATCTGTTTCCAGGCCCAATTCAAGGTGCTGGCCTGCTTGACAAGGTCATGTGGGTGGGGGGGGGCTACTCCATGTGCCAACAATGAGGGAGGCTCACTTGTTGTGCATGAGGGATAGGGCTTTCTCAGTCATTGCCCCCAGACTTTGGAATGCTCTCCTGGTCGGCATCAGCTCCCCAGTCTCCATCACAGTTTTTAGGAGGCAAGTGAAATCTTGGCTTTTTACCCAGGCTTTTAAATTAGTGTTTTGTTTGCTGCTTCTTTGTATCTTATGGTTATATTGTACATATTTTTAAAACTTTTAATTAAGTTTGTATTTTTATATTCCATTTTAATTCATATTGCATAGTTTTTATGGTTCTGTATTGTTTTAAATGCTTTGTAAACTGCCTTGAGATTATTTTAATGAAAGGTGGAATAAAAATTTAACAATAAAATAAACACACACAAACTTATATGTGTGTATGTATCTATATCGATATCGATGTCGATATCGATATATCCAAACCTAGGTTTAAATATTGGAGATTCTCCTAAATATGCTTTTGCTTTATTTCCTCTGTTTTATTCTCTTTCCACAGTAAGCTACAAGCAAGGAAAGAATTCCTTACAAGTCAAAAGCAGTGATTTATTGCTGTCATTAAGAGGGTCACAGCTCATGAGGGGAAACTAAAAATGTTTATAATCCCTCATAGTCTCATAGCAGTAAAGTTGAAAACATATGCCAGAATTGGACAATGTTTGTCCAACCCCAACTGCTCCAGTGACATCCTAGGGCTGACCACAAAAAATAGCCAAGCAAACAGATGACAAAATGGATGGCTCCCGTGGTTCTGCCAAACTGTAGCCACTGTATGCATCCAATGGAGTCAACTCCAAAGCTGTGCTGTGCTGCCTGTTGGATTTGATAGATCACATTAAAGCATTTTTCATTGCTCCCGCCACTCTTCACATTTATAGTAATAATACTGATGAGCTGAGTTCTCTTCCAAAGAGGCGATGGATGATAAATAAATGGGTCTTGCAGGAGCCTGAGGCTGTCAAGGAGGTAGCATCTAACCCATGGGGTCAGGTATGTCTTTGGCTTGCTTTCATTCAGCTCCATTGAGACAGTGCAGTTCTGGCACAAAGGGAAGGTTGAAGTTCTGGCACACAAGAAATGTAAGAAAAGGGCAATAGTTGCAGTGAATTTAAAATGCTTATATTCCCGCCATCAACCCTATGAAGGAGACGTGGCAGATGACTTTCCACATATCTTTCACTTTGCGTCTCACTCCCTGATGTTTCTTTTTTGTGCCTGAGAAGTATCTCCAACAGCTTCAATTAGGCATCAGAAGGGAGTGGGGAGAAGGAATGGTATACTCGTTTAGGTCTTCTTCCTTGCAAATACGCGGTAAGGAAATTGTGACAATAGGAACTTGCAACTTTTGGGCTGTGGAAATGATGTCATAGACAGTTCTTCTGGTGAATTAAGGCTCTAGAACAGCAATCTTCGATAGTTTCCAAGTGGAGGCCACTTTGGCAAAATCCTTCAATATGAGAGCCATTTCCCACTGGGCTGACCTTTGCAAACCACTGCTCTTTTCTCAGTGCTGGGAGGGCCCTTTAAGAAACACAGAGCCCTCTCTTAACTTCTCTAAGTGATCTGTGGGGAGAGTGCTGGGAAGAGCTACACTTCCCCGTACATGCATGTCTTCCACGATGGTGCAGGGGCTCAAGACTCTGATTCCCTTAAAGGAGCCCTATCGACACAGAGCCAAATGCAACACTGCATGGTGGGAATGGTGCCAGAGGGGCTGTGCAGAGTATTCCACTTCAGTCAAAGCTTTGCACAGCCTCAATGCACAATATGTCAGGGAGCTGCACATAGAATTCATGGGAGCTGGCACTGGCTCCTGGAATGGCAATGAGGAATGGTAATGGAGGAGTGAGTGACCTGCTAAGGCTATTCTCACGAGCAGCCTAACCCGGGCTAGGACAGCCCAGCCTGGGCTAAGTTGCTAATGCATAGCGCCAGCATCAGGGCTGATCCCACAATGAGCCACCTCATCTAACCCTACTTTTAACCCTGGCCTTTAGCCAGGGTTAAGTGGATGAGTGAGCCCTTAACCCAGCACCAGGGCTGTGTGTATCCACGCAGCTCGAGCATACACTGAACCAGGCAGCAAGAGCACCCGGCTGAGGGAGGATCCTCAGTGCACTGGCTCCTGGCGTGGTTCATTGAAGGATGCTGGAGGACTTCCTCCTCTGGCTCCCTACTCTCTCTGACTTTCCGCAGCACCGTTTGTGTGCCACAGTGAGCAGCAGAGCAAACTGGGGAGGAGGATTGTGTGCATGGAGGCAGACAGGAGCCTGCCTCCCTGCCAGCCCTTCCCACACGCCAGCTTCTTTGGTCGTGTGCACAACCTTGCTAGATTGGGACTTCTGACCCACGATTGGTGCTGTAACCATGTTCGACGCCTTTTTGTTTGTTCGTTTTAATGTCCAAATAGGACTATGGTTACAGAGAAATTTTTCAAAATGATTGAAATAGCACCCGAACATTAGAACATAAGAACAGCCCTGCTGGATCAGACCCAAGGCATGTCTACTAGTCCAGCATCCTGTTTCACACAGTGGCCCACCAGATGCCGCTGGAAGCCTACATGCAGGAGCTGAGGGCATGCCCTCTTACTTGTTGTTACTCCCCTGCAACTGGTACTCAGAGGCATCCTGCCTCTGAGGCTGGAGGTGGCCTGTAGCCCTCAGACCGGTAGCCGTTGATAGACCTCTCCTCCATGAAGTTATCCAAACCCCTCTTAAAGCCATCCAAACTAGTAGCCAATACCACACCTTGTGGCAGAGAATTCCACAAGTTGATTATGCATTGTGTGAAAAAGTACTTCCGTTGTTTGGACCTAAATTTCTTGGCAATCAATTTCATGGGATGACCCTTGGTTCTAGTCAGTGGCGTAGCTATAATTGGGCAAGGGGAGACTGTTGTCTTGGGGCCCGCTGCCTCAAGGGGGCCCCCAGAGGCAAGTCACATGACTCCCCAGCCGCGCACCCGCCCGGGCTTCCTTCCTTCATTATTCCTCTGATTGAAATTGATCCGTTCCTTCCGTGCTGGCTGCGCCATATTCCCTCTGTCTCTCCCTCTCTCCCTCCCTCCCTCCCTCGTTTCCCCTCTCCACCCTTTGCCTCATTACTCACTCTTCCTCCTTTCCAGTCCTGGCCCCCGTCCAGAGGCTCTCATTGGCTGGCGGCACCGCACGTGAAAAAGAGTCGAAAGGCGTATGATCAGCTCAGCTGGAGCACGCCAATGGGAGCAAGAGATCGCAGCCTGTGAGTGAATGCTGCCCATCCCCCAGTTCATGGAGGCTGCTCTTCCCTCCCCACCTTGCTGCAATATTTACTGACAAGTGGCAGGGAGGGCAGCTGCTGTGGGTTTTTTTTTTTTGTAGATTGGTTCAGAGAAAGGCGTATGCTCAGACTGGCTCACTGAGCAGCAGGACATTTTCCCGGTGCACCCTCTCCCCGAGCCAGCTGCCCGGCTCCCCTTTCCCCCTCTCCCTGTTCGGAGAGCCCCACCTCCTCTTCTTCCGATTGGTCATGAGAAGTAGGCTCAGACTGCCCTTAAGGCAACAGGGCATATTCCTGGTGTGCCCCACCCACCCCACCCCTCCTGGTGTGCCCTACTCCACTACTGTGCCCCAACTCTCACCCTTAATTACCCATTTTGCTCAAAACCTGGCCCCTTCCCACATACATTCCACCACCCTCTCAGTGCCCCCAGTCTGGCCCTATGCATCAGGTGGGGTTGCCTTTGGTCCATCCTCAGGCTTGCCTTCTCTTTGTCTTCTCACAGGGAAATGCTGAAAGGGATAACAGAGACTGGCCATTGAGATGCATTGGTTTCTTCCATATGACGCGAGGAATGTGTTGAATGGCCAAGGGCATCTATACCGGACAAAGGGAAAGGTGGTATATTTTTGTTGTCCTTTTTCAGGGATTACAGGGCAGACACAATAATGTTCATCCACACAGCTGGCCCTTGATGGAAGTATTGTGACCAGTCTACAGAGGCACTCTTACCCCTGGATTTCGGGGCCAAAGTCCAGGGCTCCACACCCCCTGGGGGCACCCAAATCCTCTTTAGTCTGTCCTGGGTGGTGTGGTTTGTGCCCTCAAGAACCTACATGTTAAAAAGGGATGCCTGGAGACTGATGTGTGTGCATGTGCTCTCCTCTTTCCTCTCTGTTCTCCCTGTGGGTTTGTCTCTTAGTTTCATTTTCTTTCTCTCCCCTCTTTGGATTTGGAGTGCATTGTTATCAGTACACCGGCAGACAATTCTGCTTCTCCTTTTAATCTAACTCAAGTGATGCCATGGAAGCACTGAACTGATGTTTGGGCTTGGTAATGAGCCAGTAGACTGAAGCTCAATTGTTTTACAAGATGCTGAAAAGAAGATAGAGTGCACAATTATGCTCCCTTTAAAGGGAGAAATCCCATTTATTGTGCTTACTTTTAAATGGTGTGGACTGCATTACATGCTATTGCAACAAGACAAGTCATACAGATGTGAGAGGTTGTCATATGGTTTGAATGACTTGGGTGATTGTTCAGATAAGTCCTCGTTTTTATGAATTAGCAGTTTTTAATGGCATTAGTCTATATATTGGCCTAAAACTGTGTAGTTAACATGACTATCTGAGTTGTGGGAAGTGAAAAGCCCTGCAAAAATGTACACATGCTGCTACTCTTTAATACTGCCTTTTATTTACTTATTAGATTGAGATACTGCTCAGCTAACCAAAGTCCTTGAAGCAGTTTACAAATCTTTTCAAATCTTTATTTTGTCCTTTTGCATTGCTGAACTACTGTATGACAAACTGAAAAGGAAATGCAGGCCTCTTCCTACAGTTTGAATTTCAGTATTTTATTGGTAGCTTTAAAAAAGCTTAAAAGTGCTGAGAAAGTTAACATAATCAATTGGTAGGAAAAGGCTGGATTTCTGAAACAATTGCTTCTGCTTATCTAGTGTAAAGTTGTATAGGTTCTTATATTACTGTTTCATTTGTTCAGAATCATTATTATGGGTTTTTAATGAATTTATTTATATTTTTAAACTGTGTGTTTCTACAGCATATTCAAGGTGGAAAATAAATAATTTTTTTTCTAGAAAGGCTTTAAAAAACCCTTTAATAATTTGTAGAGTACAGTGTAAAATGCTTCACTTTTTCACAGTACCATGCTTCAGAAGAACCTGTCATTTAAATCTGGATTTTTAAACTTGATTCAATGGCTCTCTGATGTCACAAAATTAAAGCCTGTATCCTGACCACTCCTATTTAAATTAGGTGCCAGGAGAAGAGAGAAAAGCAGTGATGGTGGTGGTGGTGGTTGGGTGCATTTTCAAATCTCCTCTCTGGGCCCACTCCAACCTTGCTACACCCCTGGCTAGTGTTATGTGTGTGAGAGAGAAATTTCTCTCTATCCACTTTCTCCACACCATGCATGATTTTATAGACCTCTATCATGTCTCTCCACAGTCGTCTTTTTTCTAAGTGTTGTAGCCTTGCCTTGTAAGGAAGGTGCTCTAGGCCCCTGTTCATCTTGGTTGTCCTCTTCTGCACCTTTTCCAATTCTACAATGTCCTTTTTTAGATATGGTGACCAGAATTGTACGCAGTACTCCAGGTGTGGCCAAACCATAGTTTTTTATAAGGGCATTATAATATTAGCAGTTTTATTTTCAATTCCCTTCCTAATAATCCCTAGCATGGAATTGGCCTTTTTCACAGCTGCTGCACATTGAGTCGACACTTTCAAAGAGCTGTCCACCATGACCCCACGATCCCTCTGAAGTAACTCTTGAGTGGATTTCCCTCTTTCAACCCCTGCTAACTGAGCAAAGAAGCTCTTTTGAACATAGTGATTCTCTTTATATCAAGCAGGAGGAGAGCAACTGTTCCTATCCAACTCCAGCACAGCATCCTTTCAGTAGTTGTTGCTAGTGTCTACCTTATGTTTTTTTGTTTGTGTGCCCTTTTGAGACAGGGAACCATCTTACTTATTATTTATTATTTATATTACTTGTTATTTATTTTTGTATACAGACCACTCTATCTATCTATTTATCTATCTGCCATATTTATATACCGCCTGATATGTACACAATTTAAAACACAACAAATATACAACAGAGTAAAACAATTAAAACTATTTCACAGAATAGAGTTAAAACAATTTTATATGATTAAAAACAATTAAACCATTTAAAATTAATTTCAGTTAATAGCTTGAGAAAACAGGTGTGTAGGGGTTTTCCTAAAAGCTCTCAAAATTCCTTTGAGAACTTTTTTTGCAAAGCAGTATATAAATATTTTTGTTATAGCAGTAATATTTCAAGATGGAAATGGGACATACATCTTTATACTCAAAAATACTCAAGGAATACTCTATACAGTTTTTAAACATAGCTCTGTTGGTGGCTTCTTCCTATTGGCTAACACAACTCCCTCCTACTCCTCTTGACTTGCATACTCCCTCTCTCGTATTGGCTCACACCAACGCCTGTATTATAGCACCATGATTCCTTGCCTTTCAGTCAAAAAGAATACATAATTAAAACTGAATATATGTGTGATTCGGCATGATTTATTCTGAGCACAGAGGTAGTGTGTACCTAAGACCTTGTCTACATAAGAGCATATGCTCTAGGCAGTTGATTTCTGGGGTTAGATCTCAGATGTTATATTAAGGCTTTGGACTGTCTTTTAAAAGTAATCACATTTGATGAAGCTTTATCTGCAAATAAGAATATCTGACACTGCATAGAAACGTGTTCTTCTGAGACAGAATATAAGCACAATGAGGGAAATCAAAAACAAAATGAACAGCAGGAAATGAGTCTGTTTGGAAATTAGAACAGGGAGTAAATTTAGATCTGTCCTTTCTCTTTCTGGCATAGTGTGTCCCAAAGTAAATCATTGTGTGTTGGACAAGTTTGTAATCCAAATAAAAATGCAGAAGGCAGGAAGAGCACTGGAGTTTTATGGAAGAATCTGAACAGGGAGATGTTCATTTTGTTAATGATATTTTAGGACGCTTGAGGTTCTTGGATGCAGATGGTTCCCTCATGACAGTTATTTTCATAAAGCAGCAAGTCAGATTGACCCGGTGGTTTTATACGAGTGCTCTTCTGTGTGTAATTATATAGCCTTGTACCCTTACCTGCTGAGTAACCTTCATCTACTCACTTGACTCCACTGAGTTTCTATTTCTCTTCAGACGGTTATATTTATGATAGACCCATTTGAGCCAAGATATCAGAAGTCCCAAATTCCAGGACTTCAGACATGTTTTTTGTTATTGGTCCCTATAAAATGTGTTGCAAAATTGCTGCTTTGGAACTATTGTATTCAGGTTTCTACTAGTATAAGCGTTTCCAGTGAGAGTCCTAACTGTAGGGAAAGAATAGCAGTTCAGTCCCGAAGTAGCAAAGCAAAACCAGTTTGATGAGAAAGCAGAAAAGCATGAAGTCTTGAGACAGTTCTTTAGTATTGAAGAACTACAAGGATTTATTTAAAGAAAAGGTTACAAACAAATGTGAATAAGCCTGCAGCTTAATTTCAGCTGTCGCTCATGGCTGAAAAGAGAGAGACCAAAACAAACAGCCATCTCTGGAGAGACAAAATTGAGATTAACCCTGGAAGAACAAAGAGGGGAGAAGTCCGGCTTTTATTCATGACCCTAACCCTCTGCCCAGTGGTCTCTATGAGGCATTGCAGCTGAGAGCTGATGCTGCCAGGGTCCTAGCTCCAACACTAACAGCCATTTGTGCATGGCACAGGAAGAGCTTGCAGCAGGCTTCATACATCCCTAAGGGTACAACCATACACAGGATGAAAACAGGATGAAAAGATATCCTAGCACAGGATTTTCAGATTTTCGCGCACTCTGCAGAACTACAGGGCTCCTAGGTATAACCATGAGAATTAACCCATTTAAAGTCTTAGAGCAGCCTAACTGCAGGCACACACTTAATCGGTCTCAGCACTTCCCCTGTGTTGCCTCTCTCTCTCTCCGTGTTGCCTCTCTCTCTCTCCAACTGTTGCTGACATTGCCAAACTGTTAGGAGAAGGCAGAGGAATGCAAAGCACACACCAGCTCTTGCATCACAACCCCAACACACATATTTTTCATCCTCCCCAGCCTTTTAATATGTCTTAAATATGGCACCAATATTTCTCCTGCAGCAAGTAGGAGTTGGGTCAAATATTACAACAGCAATTTCCGGGGAGGGAAATTGGTCATGGTAAACAAATAAAGCATCCACCCTAGTGGTCATGATGTCAGTGATAGGATCAGCAGTGACAAGACTGGTAACTGGCAGGGTAGGGAATCAGTGCCATTTGTGAGAGATGCAACGACAACGACGACATTGCTGGTGGTGTTGTGGTAGTGACAAGCAATAATGGTAGAAAGCAGTTCCAGCTTATTGCTGTTCGCCAAGCCACTTTGCCCCCTCTCACTGGCCCCACGATGGAAAGGAGCCAGCATTGATGTCACCCCACCCCTTTGCTAGTCCTGCCCCTCACTGGCCTCACTCCCATCTCACCAGCCCCGGCACTGCCTTCTTCCCTCTCACTGCCAGCCTTAGCTGCTGGGGTGCATGTTCACTGCCACTGCTGGCTGTTTGCAGGGCATACAAAGCAACATGGAGGTTGCCTCCAGCAGTAGAAGCTGCCCTCTCCATATCTGCTGCACTGCTAAGCCAACAGCAGCTCTCTCCCTCTCCCTCTCGCTGGTCTCTTCAGACCAGCATAGGAGTTTGTTGCTGAAAGAAGAGACAGACTGAGAGAGCAGGGAGTGAGAGGGAGAAGGGGAGAGTCACCACCGGCTTAGCAGTGAGGCACTGATGGAGAGCTCCGCTTCTGCTGCTGGAGATACACTCCATATTGCCTCATGCACTATGCAAACAGCCAACAACAATGGCATACATGGACCCCAACCGCTGAATCTGGCAGTTAGTGGGGAGAGGTCAGTGCCTGCCTGGGCCACTGAGGTGGGGGTGGGGCCAGCAAGGGGGAAATAGAGCATAGAGGCGGTGGCAGCAGGTGCAGAATTGAGGTGGTGCGGTGGTAGCAGGCAGGTGAGGTGACTCCCCCAGCAGGGGGAAGAGGCCTCACACTCGCCACACCATAGCACGCTCGCCACCTGAGGCCATCACCTCACCTGGCCTTATGGAGGAGAAACAATGTGAGGACAATCGTTTGTTTGTTTGTTTGTTTGTTTGTTTGTTTGTTTGTTTGTTTGTTTGTTTGTTTGTGGCATGTATATATCACTTTTCAGGTAAACCTCCCAAAGTGTTTTACATAAAAGAATAACACAATGAAGCTATTCCCACGAATGGTAGAAAGCGGGTGAAGGGAGCCTAGTCCACTTTCTACCAATCATGGGAAGCACCAGGCAAGCCCGGTGCTTCCCAGGCAGCTAGCCCGCCTAATTCACCCTCCCCTTAAAGAAGGTTAATGGAGCAAGCGCTCCATTAACCTCATTTTATTGCTCGTGTGTCACCACAGCGCATGGCGACACATGGGTAGAGCCCTGACCAGGAGGCTGCAAGCAACCTCCCAGGCTCGGGGATCCCCCCAGAATGCCCCATGCACTTGCATGGGGCATTCTGGAACTTCTGGGGGCTGAGCGGCCCCCTATCCCCAG
Organism: Hemicordylus capensis; assembly: GCF_027244095.1. Classification (NCBI taxonomy): domain Eukaryota; kingdom Metazoa; phylum Chordata; class Lepidosauria; order Squamata; family Cordylidae; genus Hemicordylus; species Hemicordylus capensis. The sequence continues at coordinate 152,063,755 of NC_069657.1, forward strand.
AGCCCCCACCGGCTCCGTGACAGAGCCGGTAGTTGCGTGGGCAGCCAGTCCAGGGCTCTGGGCATGATCATCTGTGGGGAGAGTGGGCTAAGCCCACTCCCCCATAGACCTCATCGAGGCGTTTCACAGTAATCATGTGAAGCGCCTCACTAAGTATCAATAAAAACAAATGCAAGAAGAACAAGGCTCCCAAGAGGCTAGATCTTTACATGTTGGGCATTTTAAGCTGTGCCTCTTCTCTTCTCCCCTTAGAGCAAGATGGCCCTTAGGTAGCTCTGTAGTGGCAGCTGCCGGGGAGGGGGCCACTCAGCTGGAACCTGACAACAAGCACCTTGTAAGGCACGAGCTCTTGGTTCCTGCTGGCTTTCTCCCTCCTGCTACACACACATATTGCCAGAACACTGAGAGAGGGAAGGATAAGCCCCCTCTCCTCTATTGTTGCAGGACATGTCCTGAAGTCACATCAGCTGTTTTTAAAAGAACGATGGATATTTTTTGGCCACCTTACTTCTGTTGTTTGATTCCTGACTTTTTATGCTGGTCTTACACTGATCTTAACTGGATATTATCCTGCTGGGTTTGTATTTTTGATTATGTTGTGAACTACTTTGTATGCATATTTATTTTTTAGAAGTGGTATACAAATAAATTAAATGATGGTGATAGAGCAGCCTAGCTGAAGCTAAGCAAATCTAGGTCTGGTTAATGTTCATTATGTTACATTTATTTGTAACATAAGAACATAGGAACATAGGAAGTTGCCATATACCAAATCAGACCATTGGTCCATCTAGCTCAGAATTGTCTACACCAGGGATTCTCAACCTTGGGTCCCCAGATGTTGTTGGACTTCAACTCCCATAATCCCCAGCCCCAGTGGCCTTTGGTTGGGGATTATGGGAGTTGAAGTCCAACAACATCTGAGGACCCAAGGTTGAGAACCCCTGGTCTACACAACAGTGAGCTAGATGGACCAATGGTCTGACTCAGTATATGGCAGTTGCCTATGTCCCTATGTTACACAGGTTTCCTAGGTGATATATCACCCAGACAGAAAGATAACCTAGGAAACTTGTGTGACATAAGAATATAGGAAGCTGCCATATACTAAGTCAGACCATTACACCTAGGAAACCTGTGCAAACTAGCTTGAGTCCATCATAGAAGAAATGATTGATTGATTGATTGATTGTGGAGCATTGGCATAATGAATAAATAAATTGTGCTCTGGCCTTCACAATCCCTAAGGCTGCCTCTCCATCAGTGGCCCAATGAAAAGAGCATGTGATACCTGTCTGCAACTCTTGTTTGAAAAGATGTTGCTTCTGGTTGATTACATGATTCAGCAACTTCTATAGAATAATATACAGGTGAAACTCGGAAAATTAGAATATCGTGCAAAAGTCCATTAATTTCAGTAATGCAAATTAAAAGGTGAAACTGATATATGAGACAGACGCATTACATGCAAAGTGAGATAAGTCAAGCCTTAATTTGTTATAATTGTGATGATCATGGCGTACAGCTCATGAAAACCCCAAATCCACAATCTCAGAAAATTAGAATATTACATGGAACCAAGAAGACAAGGATTGAAGAATAGAACAATATCGGACCTCTGAAAAGTATAAGCATGCATATGTATTCATTACTTGGTTTGGGCCCCTTTTGCAGCAATTACTGCCTCAATGCGGCGTGGCATGGATGCTATCAGCCTGTGGCACTGATGAGGTATTATGGAAGACCAGGATGCTTCATTAGTGGCCTTCAGCAATTCTGCATTGTTTGGTCTCATGTCTCTCATCCTTCTCTTGGCAATGCCCCATAGATTCTCTATGGGGTCAGGTCAGGCAAGTTTGCTGGCCAATCAAGCACAGTACACTGTATACTTTTCAGAGGTCCGATATTGTTCTATTCTTCAATCCTTGTCTTCTTGGTTCCATGTAATATTCTAATTTTCTGAGATTGTGGATTTGGGGTTTTCATGAGCTGTACGCCATGATCATCACAATTATAACAAATTAAGGCTTGACTTATCTCGCTTTGCATGTAATGCGTCTGTCTCATATATCAGTTTCACCTTTTAATTTGCATTACTGAAATTAATGGACTTTTGCACGATATTCTAATTTTCCGAGTTTCACCTGTATTTGCCTGTATGCTGATTTAAAAGGCTTTATGATGCTTCAGTTTACCTAAGTGAAGCCTCTTAAGTCAGAACCTTGAAATGTGCCTTGATATGCTGTCTGAGACATGTGCCCCAAACCTGGAGCCCTCTTCAAGCACAGAAGGGAATCTGCAACATTACTCTATCTATGCAACTCGTAGGCAGTATCCAGGGCTCACCAGACCAAGTATAAACTCCAGTACTCACTGCATTTCAGCCTTTTACTGCTACCAGTTTTTATCCACAAGCTTCCAGCCGAGATTTGGATATATGCATCAGTCATTGGCACTATTCTGACGATCAGTGGAAAGCAGGCTAAGGGTGCTTAGCCCACTTTCCACCAATCATGAGACTCACTGGGCTCGCAGCCAAGCCTGGTTGAGTCAAAGTGGGTCACCCGCTTATGTAGCCCTCCCCTAAGCCCAGGTTAGCGGAGCGAGCACTCTGCTAACTCGGGCTTCCTGATTGTGAGTTGGCGTGGCTCCACACCACGGCTACTCATGAGTAGACCCCCAGAGGGGAGGTGAAAAGCCGCCTCCCGGCTCCAGGGGTCTCTCTAACACGCCCTGCGCACTCGCACACTCGTGATCTTGTGCAGGGCATGCTGGAGCTTCCGGGGGCCAATTGGCCCCGGCTTCCCCCAGCACCTGCTGGCTCCGTTATGGAGCCAGCAGTCGTGTGGGCGGCTGGTTCGGCCGCCCTGAGCAGACTGTCTGCTCGTGTGCGGGGAGAGTGGGCTAAGCCCGCTTTCCTCTCTCACCCTTACAAAGCGGGTCTCACTGATTGTGAGACCCACCTCATAATCTCTCAGCTTAATCTATTTTAGAGTTTTGTTACTCTAAAATAGAATATGCCACTTTGAACACCTTGAAGGTAGGATGAGAAAGAAATGCAGCAAATGGACAAGAGAGAGCACAAGGAAACAGTCAGCTCCAGTCAGACTCAGTGACTGGGTTTTCCAGAACATGATGGGAAACTGTGAATTGGTGGGTGGTGGGTGGGTGGGGTGAGAATCCAGATTTGTTTCCCCTGTAAATTTTTCTGGTGTCTTAAATAGATTATTATTTGATTTGGCATGTTTCTTTGACTTACATACTTAATAAACAAAACTAAAAAAAAGTATCCTATGTCAATTTTATGAGTGAAATAAAAGTCTCTATAAATATCTATATAAATAAATGTGCTGTATAAATAGCTACAAATATAACTACAAATATAATAGCTACAAATATATATATTGTGGGGGGGGGAATCAGTAATCATATTTGATGTAGTTTAAATGTTACTAGCTTAACCTGCACAGAGTATCTGCATGCTAGTACTTGATTGCTCCCTTCACCCCCTGCCACAGCCCCCTCGCCTCAGAGATCTCTCCACTCTCACCTGCTCCACACTCCTCCTCCGCCTCCATCCCTTTACTCTGTCCCCGCACCCCTCTTGGTCGTGGCTGCAGCATTGCTGGTGCTTATTGACCAAGCTGCAACCCTCTATCCCCAGAGACCTTCCCACCCTCAACCGAGCCCCGCTCCTGCTCCTCCCCACAGCAGCAGCAGCAGTGGTTGATTGGGCCCTTCCTCACTGCCGCCACCGCCATGGCCACTCGTTCCCCTCAGGCCTCTGAAAGACCCAGGCTTGCCCCTTGCCTGCCTGCTTCCCTCTGCCAATGGCCTCGGTAGCCCCAGGCAGCAGCAGTGGTTGACTGGGCCCTTGCTTGCTGCCGCTGCCACTGCCATGGCCACTCATTCTCCTCAGGCCGCTGACAGGCTCGGGCCCGTCCCTCACCCTTCCTTCTTTCTCTCTCTCTCTCTCTCCTCCACTCACTCTTCCCCTCTGTCTTTCTTCCCCTCCTTTCTTCTCTCTTTCTCTCTCCCTTCCTGAGTTAACAGATCTTGTTTCCTCATCTAATTCACACAATGGCAGCCTCCTTTTCCTGAAGGGGCTCTTTCCTCCCTCACGACCCCTCTCTTCACAGAATCCTGCCCACTATCCTTTTATATATAGAGATTTATCTCTTCTACAATCAAGAACATCTTCCAACCAGTAACAGTTGCATTCCAACTGAGCTTAACCATCCCAGACTCCTCCCTGTCTGCATATGGAATCCCCAATGCCCAATCACCATGGTGCTTCTGCTCTCACAGGCTCCTCCTCCCTATCCACATATGGAATCCCCACTGCCCAATCATGTGCTTCTGCTCGTGAACTCTCGTGAGAGCTGCCACACACAGGATTAGCCACAGGTACGCCTTAGAAAATTATAAATATAGATATTCAAACATATTCATAATTTTAATTGGAAATTATTTTTATTGGGAAATGTGTAAATGTTTAAAGACAGTACACAATACTCATTCCCTTGCTTGCCTAAATTTTAAGACAAATAATGGAAGCATTGAAAACCAGGGCATAGCTGCAATTGAAAAAGGAGAGACAAATGTTCCTGGTCAGCTGGAAGACACATTGCCTTTTGCTCTTCTGATCACACTTCCATGAACAAGAAAATGAGAGACAGGGACCCATGTTCACTTTTTGTCCCAGGGTCCACTCCAACCTCACTATGCCCCTGTTGAAAACTGTTGTTGATATACTCATTTTAGCACACCTAAAGAGCTGAGCACTATATGCCACTGTTGTCCATTCATGTACTTCAATCAATTTCAATTATTTCATACTGAATGCCATGGGACACATTCCGTTTCACTATCACTGTTGCAGAAGCATTTCCACTACTTGCTAATTCCATTTCAGTTTGAGGCAAACCTTATTCAGTGTTGGGATTTTGCCATAGACATTGAAGTCATTTACACAATCAAAAACTGTTCTACCTGGGTTTGAGAGCTGGGTGTGCTCTCAGTTTTTGGTTGTGTGGAAGCAAGCTAAGAGGAAAAGCAACCCAGGTTTTCCTCCTACCTTAAAGGTAACAGTAAAGTGTATCGTCAAGTCGATTTTGACTCCTGACACCCACAGAGCCCTGTGGTTTTCTTTAGTAGAATACAGGAGGGGTTTACCATTGCCTCCTCCCGCGCAGTGTGAGATGATGCCTTTCAGCATTTTCCTATATCCCTGCTGCCCGATACAGTAGCAGTGGGGATTCAAACCAGCAACCTTCTGCTTGTTAGTCAAGGATTTCCCTGCTGTGCCACTTAAGGTACCTACCTTGCTTCCACACAATCACTCCTACCCAGGTTTTCCTCCTACTTTGCTTCCACACAACTGAACTGGGAGCACATACAGCTCCCAAACCTGGGTAGAACACAGTTTTTTATTGTCTGAATGACCTCACTGTATTTGTTTGTCAGCTTCTTACTTGTTGCCTTGAATTCAAACTGTGAGGTTTTCCCTCTCTCTACATAAGAGACTACAAGTCAGTTTATTGTTTTCTTAGCCTATGTTTAGTTAGTAATAAACATAAAACTCTTGTTTCTCAGTTAAAGTTGGCTTTCTAATCAATTACTTATAGAGGATAAGTAATTACTCTGCAACATTCAGAACAATTTGAACCACATTGGCTTTCACATAAAGTGAATGAGCCTATGGGTGAGGGCAACATCACACCATGACCTCCTCACATGACCTCCTCATACTGGCTCACACATTCAACAGAAGTGCAGAACAGGAGCTGCCTATGTGGAAGAAGCTGCATTGGAGCTCAGCCCAGAGCACTGCTGAGAACCCAAACACACATGGAGGGGAGAGGAGAGACGTTTTCACTGCTCTCTACTCCCTCAAAACGTACTTTTTTGACTTCAGAAATATGGTCCTGGGGGTCATGTGGCCTCTCACCATTTCTCTCTCAAAACACACACACACACACACACACACACACACACACACACACACACTCCAAAGACAGACACCTGAAAAAGTTAATTACAACTTTGAAACTGACCTTGCCTGATATTGGGGCCATTCACATGACCAGGTTGAGGGAAGGGTGGGCTTGTGGGAGGCTGATCCAATTCACCTCCCCCACTCTACAGATGAATGATGCAATGTTGCTGGGAGCATGTACCATGCTCTCTGATGATCCATGCTTCGTGGGATAACACATCCCAGACTTTGGATAGCCCACAATGCAGTGTGTGACATGCGAGGAGCATTGCAGCATTCCACCAGGAAACGGGCACTCTAGGCTCCCATCTCTGTATCCTCTGGAGCTGAATGCAGCCGAAGCAAATACACAATCCCAGAACCAGGTTATGGGCTCACTCAAGACTTTAACCCCAGCTAAAAGCTGGGTTATAAAGCTGGGTTAGGCTGCACTGGCCCGCCAGGATCAGGTCCAATCTTGGTGATTCTCACATGCAGCCTAACCCAGGCTGGGCTTCCCTAGCTTGGGTTACGGTGTGCATGAGAACCCTCATTGCATTGGTATTCGTTCATTATGTTGCATTGTTTCAATACATTAACTAGCATTTTTAGAAATGGAAAAATTTTCCATGGAAAAGTAATGGAAAGTTTTCTATAAATTTTTCACATTGCTGGCTTCATCCACAGGGAACAGTTCCCAAGCAAAGCCCTGGGTTTCCATGCAAATTCTATAGTGCCGTCTTTTCATATCTCTTTAATCCAGGATGGTTTTAACTTAATGACTCGGATGCTTCATGGATTCTCAGTTATGCCTTGTGATTGTTTTAATGAAAGGTGGTATGTAAATTTAACAATAAATAAATAAATAGCCTTGTGCAAGTAGCACCGATAAAATGTACATTAACGATCCAATATTATGCAAGTTTACTTGGAAGTAACTTTCATTGAGTTCAATGAGGTTGCTCTTGCATAGGTGAGCATAGGGTTTGCAACCTAAATTCACATTAAATTAATATGAATTAGTAGTACAGACAGTCCCTGTACATGATAATTGCTGGTGTATATTACCTTTTAGGAACCTGCTAACAATAGGGTTAAAAATAGCATTGGCTTGTCCATATCAAAAGAAGAAGAGGGCAATGTTCTGAACAGTAGAGAAATCTTTTCTGCACTTCCATTTCACTTACAACACAGGTCCAGTATTTTTTTAATTTAACAATAATGATTTATTTTTTTAAAAAAAATGAGGTCAATGTAAGCTTCAGTTGCCCCTGCCTTAAGAATATATTGTTGCAGTTAGAAAAGGTATTTCTGTGTGTGTGTGTGTGTGTGTGTGTGTGTGTGTGTGTGTTCTCAAAATGGTTTAGTGGTTTGAGTCCAGGGAATCAAACTCTCATCTACAAAATGACTTGTTGAACCTCATGACAGGAAGGTAAAGGAACATTTCAGAAAACTGACCCACTGGGGCTAATCTAACAGGCAACTTATGAGAGGAAACATTTTGTAAACCTGATTCCGGAAATCTGACAAACAGGAAGACCTGGAGAAATATTCAAGGGGGTGATGAACTGAAGAGGAAAGAGTGGTCTCTGTACAGTGTGTCAGGGTGCAGAGCAAGGGGAAGAAAGGAATAACATAGAAAATAATTAATTGTGCATTTCATTTGTCTGGGGAAGCTTCAAAAAATTCTACGAAGGCAGCCATACAGGCAAAATCCATCTGTTGAAAGTAACTGTGTTTCTAAGTAACCATCAAGACAGGCTTGTGGTTAGAATTTTGAGACTGTTCTGAGACATCATACATCAGTGTCCTTCGTTGCAAAGCTCAAGAGCCAGTGGTGGCTCCCATTGAGCCTAAGTGCAGCACCCTGGTGAACAGTTTATTAGGTCTGTGTGAAAGCTGAATAACACACACAATACAGGTGACTGTTCCCAGCACTAGTGAGGCTCCTTTAAGGGAAGCAGCCCTCTTGAAAGGCAGTGTAGTCTTTCCCAGTGCTTTCCCCACAGAAGGGGAATTTTCTATGGGGAAAGTGTTGGGGTTTGTGATTATGAAGTCCAAGCAAGCTACCACTCCAGTTACAGAGTGCAAAGTTTAGTTGTTGCAGCTATTTAAGGAACATGCATGGAGATCACGGTAGAGTCTAAACTAAATTTGTTTATTGGCAAAGTACCTTGAGATGGGAAAGACCTAATCCTATCTGTCAGCTGCATAATGAATAGCTAGAGAGGGAGAAAGATGTTTTCATCTTTTCTCTAGGAGGAAAGTAAGAGGACTGACTCATTACAGGAAGTACCTGAGGAGTCAAAGCAGGGGTCACAGAGTAGAGGCAAGGAGGCCCTCACTAGCTGCCTCTGCTCCCAATGTCCCTTGTGGTCATTAGGATAGTTGGTGCAAAAGATGGATGCACTGGAACTCCATCTCCAACAGAAAGCACTTGAAAAGACTACACTTCCCAGCACTTCATGAGCACCTTCCAAGAAGGTGCTGGGGCTTGATGAGGCTTTTTTTCTCCTAAGGGGATAAGGGAGAACACTATGCAGAGGTCAGTGTGGTAGGAAATGGTTCTCGCATTGAAGGCTTTTTGCCAAAGTCTCCCCCAATTGAAAAATAGTGAAGATCCCTGCCAGACACTATAGGAACAATACAGAGACCTGTTGTTGGATTTAGCCTAGTAACCAATAATCTAGGTATAAACTCACATATGGCCATAGGGATCAGGTGGAGAAAAATCAGCACCACAGTCAGAGTTACAGGGAACCCTTATGCCTGAGAGAGAGCATGGAGAGGTGATTTCTTTATCTATCCCAGCTGCATCAGAAATTATGTATTTTTTTACATTTTACATTGACATTGACATTGTAAATGCACAGATAAGGAGAGCACTGCTAATTAACATTGTCTGGAGATACTGAATTAAAGTTCTAAATGAATTTTATTTGTTGCTTATTTAGGAAATTCATCTGGGAAGTAGATCAAGGCCTACATGCCTTGCTGCTAGCTACATAGAGAAAGTGGGAATAGAGAAGAAAGAAGTCTCTCTCTCTCCAGGAGAGAGAATGAAACCTGAAACTATCAGTCTAACAAAGAGGAATCAGAGCATGGTCAGAGAGCAAATGCCCTTCTTGATTGTTTCTGCCCCTAATACCACTAGTGGTCAATAGGGCTGATCATGTTAAGAGTCAATGCCATCAGGAGCTGCATCTCCAGCACCCCTTCTCATTGTCTCATGCACTGATCCACGATTCCCATCTTCTCTTGAAGAATCTGGAACTGGTCTCTTGGTAGAGGTTTGGTCAGTCCATCCGCTTTCAAATCTTGAGTTGGGCAGTACTTCAGCTTAACTAGCCCATTCTTTTGTGCTTTTTGAACACAGTGGTGCTTTGCATCTCTGTGCTTTGTTCAAGACATAGTCCTTTCTGTCAGAGAGATTTGGGTGCCCCCTTGGTTGGTTGTCCTCAAACATCTCAGTTGGCTTTGGCTCATCAATTCCAAAGTCTAACAGTAATTTGTGTAGCCATGTAGCTTCTTGACATGCTTGGCCAGCTGATATGTACTCCGCTTCTGTGGATGAAAGCACAACAATTGTGCTTTTAGAATGTGATTTTTTTAGAATGTGAGCCCTTTGGGGACAGGGATCCATCTTATTTATTTATAATTTCTCTGTGTAAACCACCCTGAGCCATTTTTGGAAGGGCGGTATAGAAATTGAATAAATAATAACAACAACAACAACAACAACAACAACAAACTGCTTCTCCACCACCATAGAAAAATGGGTGTCCGCTTGTGGACTTGCAATCAGTTCCGTCTTCAGTTCAATCTGTGTCAATGTATCCCATCCCATAATGTTATAAATGTTGTGAGCCGCCCTGAGCAGTAGGGGCAGGTATACATATTTTAAATAAATAAATAAATAAATAATAAAACCCACTAGTCTGGGGTTGCTGCTTGCTGTTATGAGTTTGAAGTGCTCTGTACCCTTCAGGTGTCTTCCCAGCCTTTTGACTGCAGTTCAGTCATTCTGGGTTGGTGCACTTACTCTGCTGCTCATAATTCCTGCTGCTGCAGCTTTGTCTGGCCTTGTGACTGTTGCTATGTACACAAGTTTCCCAATTGCTCTTCTGTATAGAATGTTGTCTGGTAATGGCTCACTGTTCTGATCTTGCATCAGGAGGTTTGTCTCCATCTGACCTCATTGGCCTCTGTCAGTCTCAGGCATTCTGGTAGATCCTGTATCTTCTGTTTCCTACTGAGAAGGTAACTGCCATCCTCTTTTCTTTCAGTTTGAATCTGAAGATAATAGGAAATGCTTCCTAGTTCTTTCACTCCTACTTCTTTGTTCACGTGCTCCACAATCTCAAGATTGTCTTGTTTTATTTATTTATTTTATTTTATGTATTGTTGAATTTGTATACCACCTTTCATTAAAAACAACCCCAAGGCGGTTTACAAAAGTTAAAAACATACAATTAAAATGACAATTAAAATATTAAGCTAAAAATATAAAACAAATCTAATTTAAAAACTATAAAATACAAACATAAAAACTATAAATGAGTAAAAACACATAGAAGCAGCAGTAGAAACAGTCATGTAAAAGCTTGGGTAAAAAGCCAAGATTTAAGAAGCTTTCTAAAAACTGTGATGGAGTCCGAGGAGCGAATGGCCACTGGGAGAGCATTCCAAAGTCTGGGGGCAGCAACAGAGAAGGCCCTGTCCCGAGTCCACAACAGACGAGCCTTTTTCATTGTAGGCATCCGGAGTAGAGCCCCCTCAGATGACCTTGTCAAATGGGCAGCAACCCTTGGGAGCAAGCGGTCCCTCAGATACCCCGGGCCCAAACCATTTAGGGCTTTAAAGGTCAAAACAAGCACCTTGAATTGGACCCGGAAATGAACAGGCAGCCAGTGCAACTCTTTCAGGATGGGTGTGATGTGCTCCCACCAGGCAGCTCTGGACAAAACCCTAGCTGCCGCGTTTTGCACTAGCTGCAGTTTCCGGATATTCTTCAAGGGCAGCCCCACGTAGAGCGTGTTACAGTAATCCAGCTGTGACGTGACTAAGGCATAGGTAACCGTGGCCAGATCTGCCTTCTTGAGAAAGGGACGCAGCTGGCGCACTAGCCGAAGCCGTGCAAAGGCACCCCTGGCCACCGCCTCCACCTGAGCTTCCAAAAGCAGAGCCAGGTCCAGTAGTACCCCCAAGCTGCGTACTTGCTCCTTCAAGGGGAGTGCAACCCCATCCAGAACCAGTAAAATCTCCTCATCTCAATTGGTTCTCCTACTGACCAACAGTACCTCCATCTTGTCCGGATTCAATTTCAGTTTATTAGCCCACATCCAATCCATCACGGCCTCCAGCCCCCGATTCAGGACATCCACCGCCTCCTTAGGATCAGATGAGAAGGAGAGATAGAGTAGAGCTGAGTGTCATCCACATATTGCTGACAGCTCAGTCCAAGTCCCCGGATGACCTCTCCCAGCGGTTTCATGTAGATATTAAACAGCATGGGGGACAAGACCGAACTCTGCGGGACCCCACAGGCCAGTGGCCACGGAGCCGAGCAGTAGTCCCCCAGCACCACCTTCTGGACCATCCCCCCAAGAAAGGACCGGAACCACTGCAACGCAGTACCTCCGATTCCCATACTCGAGAGGCGGCCCAGAAGGATACCATGGTCGATGGCATCGAAAGCCACTAAGAGGTCCAGCAGAACCAACAGGGACGCACTCCCCCTGTCTAGTTCCCAGCGTAGGTCATCCACTAGAGCGACCAAGGCAGTCTCAGTCCCATACTCGGGGCGGAAGCCAGATTGCAAAGGGTCCAGATAATCCGTATCATCCAAGACCCTCTGCAGCCGGGACGCCACCACACGCTCTATCACCTTGCCCCAAAAGGGTAGGTTAGAGACCGGTCTATAGTTGTCCAGGTTGGAAGGATCAAGGGAGGGCTTTTTTAGTAGTGGTCTTACCACTGCCTCCTTGAGGCACGGTGGCATCCTGCCCTCCATTAATGAGGCATTAATAGTCACCTCCAACCATCTACCTGTACCCTCCCTGGCAGCTTTTATTAGCCATGAAGGGCAAGGGTCAAGAGCACACGATGTCGCCCGCACACTGCCCAGGATATTGTCCACATCCTCAGGCCGCACCAACTGAAAAGAATCCAACACAACGGGACCAGATGGTACCAGAGGCACATCTGCCAGAACTGCCAGAACTCTGGAGTCCAAATCGGCACGGATGCAAGCGACTTTATCTGCAAAGTGGCAAGCAAACTGATCGAAGCGAGCTGTGGATGATTCTTCCCCCATTACCTGGGGGGATGTGTGGAGCAATGTGTTTACCACACGAAACAGCTCGGTTTGTCTGCACTGAGCAGGTGCAATGGAGGCGGAGAAAAAAAACGTTTCTTCACTGCCCCCACCGCCACGCCATAGTCCCTAAAATGGGCTTTAGCCCGTGTTCAGTTGGATTCGTCATGACTCTTCCTCCAGCGTCGTTCCAGCCATCGTCCAAATTGTTTCATCGCCCTAAGCTCCGAGGAAAACCAAGGAGCAGATCGGGCTCCACCAAGCCAGAGAGGGCGTTTAGGAGCAACCATGTCAACAGCCTGAGCTGTCTCTCTATTCCAGAGATTGACCAGGGCTTCCAGCTCTGGACACTGGAAACTCCCCGATGACCTTCTGGAATCCAAGTGGATTCATAAGCCTCCAGGGACGGACCATCCTAATCGGCCCACCACCCCTGCAGAGGGCAGATGGAGCAGTCAAACTAAACCCCACCAGATGATTATCTGTCCATGACAAGGGAGTGGTCTCAAATTCCCCCACCTCCAGATCATTTATTTCCCAGTCTGCAAAAACCAGATCCAGAGTATGTCCTGCCACATGGGTAGGGCCCAATACCAACTGAGACAAGCCCATGGTTGCCATGGAGGCCATGAAATCCTGAGCCACACCCACTAGGGGGGCCTCAGCGTGGACATTGAAATCCGCCAAAACAATAAGCCTGGGGGAACCCAAGGCCACCTCCGAGACCACCCCCGCCAGCTCAGGTAGGGAGACTGAAGTGCATTGAGGTGGTCGGTACACCAGCAGAATCCCCAGCCTATCTCAGAGGCCCACCTTCAAGGACAAGCACTCAAAATTCTGAGATTGCCTGACATGGCATCTGGAAACGGGGAGGATCTCTCAATAGATGACTGCAACACCCCCTCTCCAACCCTCGAGGTGGGGCTGTTGCACAATCTGGAAACCTGGAGGACAGAACTGAGAGAGACCAACCCCGCCCAGCTCATCCAACCAGGTCTCCGTCACACATACCAGGTCAGCATGCTTATCCACAATCAAATTGTGGATGAGAGATGTTTTAGCATCAACTGACCTGGCATTCAGCAGCAGTACCCTAATCCTCGCGGGAGTGTTCTCAGAGCTCCCTGGGGTCAGAGGGCTGGGAGAAGAGCTGGAAAAATGAACAGGCCTCAATTGCCTAGACCGTTTCCCCTTGTAATGGCCTGCCCAACTCCCACTGCCATACCTCCTTCTGCCCACTACCCATGATATTGCTGCCCCCACTCCATCCCCATTTTTCCGCTCTCCCAGACACATCTCCTCAGACTAACCACCACAGCTCCTTGGCTTAATAAAAAACCAAATCCAGACTCAACTCTTGCTGACTTCTTGGTAACTTCTTGTTTTGTTCCACAGCAAATTATCAAGTCATCAACAAACGTCGAAATGTAAGTCCAAAATGTAAGATTTGATTTTTGAATCTTGAGTATAGGCAGGGTCAGCCTTTTCTTGCATGAATCTTTCCTTGAGTAAAATCTAGATCAGCTTCTTATTCCATGCTGTAGCAGCTTGCTTCAAGCCATAGATGCTTTTCTGGAGTTTGCATAAAGGCCTCTTTACCAGGGTCTTTAAATCCCGGTGGCTGCTCCACGAGAATGTCTTGCTCTATTTCTCCATGCAGAAATGCTGTTTTCACCTCTAGGTGATCAATTTGTATCTTTCTTGCTGCTGCTGCTGCTGCTGCTGCTGCTAGACTGAGAAGTGTTCTTATTGAAGTATGCTTCATGACAGATGCAATGGACTCATCATAGTCTTCACCATACTTTTGAGAGTATATTCTGCATTGTATTTGGTTTGGAGATCCATTTGCATCTTACTGACTTTCTTCTAGTGGGTAGTTCCAAAAGTGTCCAAGTTTCATTTTTGTGTAGAGATTCTAACTTGCAGCTTTTCTCCAATTTTTAGCTTCACTTGTTGGCAGTCTTTCAATGTTTTCCCACGTGCAGGGTTCCTGGGTCTCTTTCTTTCTGGCCATATAGGAGAGTACACTGGGTGGAACCCCTTTGTTGGGTCTTTGTGAGCATCTCACTTCTGGCTCAACATCTGCTTCCCCTTCTGGTTCTGGTTTGCTGGTTATCTCCAGGCTTATGAGAATTTCTTCTTCTTTTGGTTCCTTTTCCATCTGGATCTCTAGTCCAATTTTTGGCATTTCACTTGCAGTTGGCTTTTTTTTGGTCTTTCATCAAAGTATACTACATTGCATATTCTCCCTGTTCCAATGGCCACATCAAGGGTTCTGTATCCTTTTCCTCCTAGTGTATATCCACAAAGTATTCCTCCTTCACATCTGCAATTCAGCTTATTTCTTCTCTCTTTAGAACATATGTATATGCTTTTGTTCCAAACACCACCATTACTACACCTCTTTTCAACAAAAGGTTTGTAAAGCGGTTTACAGAGAAAAATAATAAATAAGATGATTCCCTGTCCCAAAAGGCTCACAATCGAAAAAGAAACAGAAACATCAACAACAGACACTGGAGGGATGCTGTGCTGGGGTCGAAGAGAGCCAATTGCTCTCCCCTGCTAAATATAAGAGAATCACCACTTTGAAAAGTGCTTCTTTGCTCAGTTAGCATATCAACACTCTTATATGTCCTAAGCTGGGTTTGTTCCCATGTCATAATTCAAAAAGTGTCACAGCTGTTGCTTTAGTTGGCAGTCTGTTCTGTAGGTAATTGGCAGTCAGGACTGCTTCTCCCCAAAATTTGCTTGCCAATCCAGCATCCTGCAACATGCACATTGTCATCTTTAATAGAGAATGATTCCTTCTTTCTTCTATGTCATTCTGTTGAGGGGTGAAAAGAACTGTTCATTCATGATCAGTGCTTTCTTCCTTTAGATAATTGGTCATTTCCTTTTATTAAACTCACTCCCATTATCTTAGCTTTTGAGGTTTTCTGCCAAACTTGTTGCTCACTGTTGCAATATACTCCTTACATTTATCCAGAACTTGGCTTTTCTCTTTTGGCATATAATTAAAAGAGCCGGGTCTCATGATTGGTGAGACCCAGTTTGGTGAGCTGAGTGGGGAGGGAGTCTTGGGTGGCCGGATTGGCCGCCCACACGATTGCCAGCTCTGTGATGGAGCCAGCGGGGGCTGGGGGGAGCAGGGGCCGATCGTTCCCCAGAAGTGCCAGCATGCCCTGCGTGAGCGCACAGGGCATGCTGGTGAGACCCCTGGAGCCGGGAGGCGGCTTTTTGCCTCCCCTCTGGGCGTCTCCTTGTGAGTAGCCATGGCACGGAGCCGCACCACAGCTACTCATGATCTTTACAACCAGGTTTGCGGAGCGCTCACTCCACAAGCCTGGTTTTAGGGCAGGGGTACTTAGGCAGTTTACCCACCTAGGGACCACCAGGCTCACAGCCAAGCCCGGTGGTTCACACAATGAGGCGAAATCGGGCTATCCTCCGCTAGCCCGATTTTGCCTCATCGTGTGAATTGCCTCATAGTGTATCTGGAGTAGTCATCAATGAGATTAAAGAAGTATCTGTTTCTTCCTGACTCAACTTGCATTGGTCCCCAGACATCACTAAGAATCAACTCAAGGGGGTGCTGAGACACTTTCTCTATTTTCTGGTGAAATCTTTTATGGATTGCTTTGCATTTCAAACAGCATGCACATCCTGAGTCATTACATTTGCAGGGCTGAACTCTCAAGCCTCTTGCTAAATCCCCCTACTCAAGTTGAGAAATTACTTTAACTTCTCTATGTCCAAATCTTCTGTGGCACAAATTTTTACATTGTT
Organism: Hemicordylus capensis; assembly: GCF_027244095.1. NCBI lineage: Eukaryota > Metazoa > Chordata > Lepidosauria > Squamata > Cordylidae > Hemicordylus > Hemicordylus capensis. The sequence goes on from NC_069657.1 coordinate 152,079,837, forward strand.
TATAAAATATCCTTTTACAATATTGGCTTTCTCATTAATGTAATCAATCTCAAACAAGACACTTTCTCTTAAAGAACCTTTCATTAACAACTCCTGCTTGTCTCTGATGTAAAGGTGATCATTCTTGAATTTTACTTCATAGCTTCTACATGTGGCATATTTGACTGAAATTAAGCTGCTTTCAAGTGCAGGGACATATAGAGCTCCCTCAATTCTCAAGGTGCTCTTTTGCAGTTTGCATATGATTTTTGCTTTTTCTCTGCAATGATTTTTCTACCATTAGTCAAAGATGTTGGGGATTTATCATTCAACTCCAACTCACTAAACAGTTCCTTGTATTTAATCAGATTTGCAGTTGCACCACTATCAACAACTAGATTCCCATAGTCACTTCTTCAATTACCTTCAACATACTTTCAGAAGTTTCAAGAATTTCAAAAATTTCTGAGTTTATTCCATACTCCTTGTCTGCTTTTTCCTTTGTATCCCTGTTAGCCCTGTTTTTCTGGTTTAGAGAGATTCTGGGAGATGAGTCATTCCTCTTGGAATTTCTTTCAGCAGCTCTGCTGTGGCCAGGGCCTTTATTCTGAGGAAAATTCATTTGGAAATGGCCTGGCTTCCTACCCAGACAACAGACCTTGCTCTTTTGTTTGGTTTGAAATGCTGTGACCTGATTCTTTTGGTCAAAGAGCTCACTAAGGCTTGCATCTGATCTCATATCAAAATTCTGAAGTCTAGAAATTACAAATTACAAATCAATCTGTTGGGTTTTTTTTACAAAATTCCAAAACAAAACATATCACTTGAAATCTCTCAAGCAGACTAATCAGGAAGACTAATCCCTGCTAACTTGGCAAGAGGCACCTTCTAACGTGGTGATTCTCTTTATTTAGTGGGGGGGAGTAACTGGCCCTATCCAACTCCAGCACAGTACCTCCAGTGACTGTTGCTGGTGTCTCTCTTATGTTTCTTTTTATATTGTGAGCCCTTTGGGGACAGGGATCCATCTTATTCATTTATTATTTCTCTGTGTAAACTGCCCTGAGCCATTTTTGGAAGGGCGGTATAGAAATTGAAATTAATAATAATAATAATAATAATAATAATAATAATAATAATAATAATAAAAAATCCAACAATTGCAACATCTATAAATTTATTAACATGCTAAGTTAAATTCTGTCCTTCTCTGAGTTTCATATTACACAGTCTGACAATCAGATCAATGCTAGTATTTGTTGTCTTTCTAGAATACAGGTATTTTAAAGTCTCCCAATCTTTCTTAGCTATCCTAGCCTTTCTGAAATGCACAATGATAGGGTTACTCACATGCAAGCAGATAAGTCTGTAGACTTTTCTATTTTTAACACCCCATGCTGATTGTTCTTCAGCTGCTTGTCCTGCAGTAAAATATTTCCCAGCTTCATGCTCATCAGATAAAATTCCATCTTAAATGACCAGATCTCATAGTTAAATCCATTTGTTCTTGGGGTTGCCGGCTGTCCCTGTGCTGCTGTCTCCGTGGCAAAAAGGTTCCCAGCCTTTTTCTATGCAACTCCTTCCAAATAAAGTAGGTTTTCCACGTACTGTACCTCTTTGAGGTGCTTCACATGATCATTGTGAAGCGCTAGAGGGGGTTCTGCGGGGAGACTGGGCTTAGCCCACTCTCCCCGCAGATGATCAAATGGCAGCCTGGGGTGGCTGGACTGACCTCACAACTGCCAGCTCTGTTACGGAGCTGGCGGGGGCTGCAGGGATTGGGGGACGTGCAGCCCCTGGAAGTTCCAGGATGCCCTGCACAAGTGTGCGGGGCATCCTGGAGAGACCCCCAAGCTGAGAAGGCTGCTTGCAGCCTTCTAGTGGGAGTCCCCTCATGTGCTACCATGGTGCAGAGCCACACCATGGCAGCACACAATCAGAAAACCCAGGTTAATGGAGCGCTCGTTCTGCTGACCTAGGCTAAGGGGAGGGCTACTTTGGCAGGCTAGCCGCCAGAGAACCGCTGGGCTTGCCCGCGAGCCCACTGGTTCTCAAGATGGGGAAAAAACGGGCTGGGCTTATTAGCCCGGTTTTACCCCATTGTGAGAATAGCCTCTTTGTCTGCTTTCCCTGGGCTTTGTTTGCATTTGGGTGCTTTCTCTGCACTCTCTGGGTTCACTGGGCCCATAACCCTGTTAGAGATATTGGAGGGGAGATTTCTTTATCTACCCCAGCTGCAGAAGAAGTGCACAGGTAAGGAGAGTGCTGCTAATTAATGTTGTCTGGAGACCAGGGTTTAAGGTTTTAAATAAAGTAGTTGGTTTAGGAAAACAGGGTGATAGATTAAGGCCTACATGCCTTGCTGTTAGCTACATATAGGAAGTGGGGAGGGAGAGGAAGGAAGTCTTTCCAGGTGAGAGAATGAAACCTGGGACTATCAGTCTAACAAAGGGGAATCAGAGAACAGAGAAAGCATGGTCAGATAGGGAAAGCCCTTACTGGCTGACTCTACCCCTAGTGCCCCAGTGGTCAATAGGATTGCTGGTGCTAAGAGTCGATGCCATCAGGAGCTGCATCTCCAACAATGGCTTTATGTAGGTAAGGGGAACATTGGATCTCCAAATGTTACAACTTCCTCTGATGGAAAGTATTTCCATGTAAGAAAAAGCCTGAATCCTGTGTGTAGACTAGAGTGTCCCGACACATCACACATGCATATCATACATGCATATATTTGACTTACTTAAATACAGGCTAAGAAGCCACAGTGGGGAAGACCCGTGAATTTTTTCCCCACCCCCATACTGGCACATACAGGCCAACATTCAAACTAACCCTCCACCAATGCAGCACATTTCCCACTACAGCTGTCTGTGTCTCCCAAAACTATGTCCCTGAGGGTTGGGGGACCCTCAAACTGATAGTTTTGGGAGGCATATGTGACTACTCTCCAATCCCCAGTCTTAATTACAGGCAGTTCCTGATACTCTTGCAATTAAATTCTTAACCCATTTGTAATTAAAAATATGTATTATGAGTTTACATGCCTAGTTTTGTGCTGGTATGAACATAGGGCATTCCCAGTGTGATTTGAATTCATCTGAGTAGCCAGCCAATACTTCTTACTAGGGATATGCAGAGCATTCCGAACTTGGAATGTTCCACTTTAAAATGGGCCGTTTCAAGCATTTTGAGCTCAGAACAGAACACCCTTCAAATAAAGGGCCTGTTCCAAGCTCAGAATGGAATGAGCCCACTCCAGCTCTGAACATTCTGAGTTTTCTGAGCGCCATTTTGTAATCCAAAGTGGTGCTCTTCTGGCTGCTGCACATGTGCGACAGCCATTTGTGTGATCAATACCACCACATAAATGGCTGTTGTGCGTGTGCAGAAGCCAGAAGAGCTCAATTTTGGATTCCAAAATGGCACTCTGAATGATCTCTGAATGTTTCGAGTGTTCTGAGATGCTTCTGTTGGAACTACCAGCTCGACCAGTTGTTCCAACAGAATGATCCGTGGCTTATACATTCCATTCTGAGCTGAGAACTGAACACATAATCCATTTCATGCACACTCTACTAGACAGGCTGCAATGGAGTGCCCAAGTGCAGAGCAGCAGCCGCTAGCAAGGGAGTGCTCCCTTGCTGGTTGTGAAGGATCTACACTTTAACACACTTAAGGTAAGGTACCGCTTCCAAACGGAGACAAAACCAGCACTCAGCAAGCATGGAAGGAGGGTCTAGCCCAGCCATAAGATGGGTAAAAGTGGCAGTGGGCAGGTGCATGGCTGCGGGAGGTGAGGCTGGCCCAGCCAGCATCCTTCAACACATTCTCCCAGCTCAGTTTGCAGCTGGTTCACTAGAAAGAGGGCTTGCTTTCTCTCTTGCAAGCCCTCCTTCTAGCAAACTGGCTACAAGCTGGGCTTGCAGAGCCTGATGAAGGGGCACACACTGTAGAGATTTGCTAAAGACACTGAAGCTCTTTCCACGATCAAGTGGGAAGGGCTACCCTCTTTTGCAGGGAGGAAGCCCGAAAGCACTTACCTCCCCACAGACGATCCTCCTTCGGGCTCTGGGCGGGTGGATCACCTGCCCAGATGAGTGGTGGCTCTCCTGCTGTCTGCCTGCACCTCACCCAGCAGCTCCGTGGGTTGGGTGAAGGGAAGCACCGCCATGCAGCACTCCGCCCCACCCCCTGGAGCCCCAGTAATGCATCTCGCAAATGCATGGTGCATTTCTGGGATTCCCCCCTCCCCCTCTCTCCCCAAGTGTATGCAAGCAGCCACAGTAGACACATGACCAGAAAAATGTCCAGACACACAACCAGAAAAATGCTTGCTCCGTTAACCTCATATAAGAGAGTGGCTAAATTGGCGGATTTGCTGCCACGGAGCCACCAGCCTCGCCCTCAAGCCCGCTGGTTCTCATAAGTGAGCAAAACCAGACTGGGCTCCCTTAGCCCAGTTTTGCTCACTCATGAGAATAGCCTCCTTGTCTTACAAACTGAGAGGCTCTTCCTCTCTCTGTATAAGAGACTGTTCGTCTGTTTGTTTTCTTAACCTATGTTTAGTTGGTAATAAATAGGGGTGTGAAATTCAATTCCACTTTGAATAGATTCAGGTAGAATCGGAGCAATTTGCTGATTGTACCTCAAATCAAATTGACATCAAATCAAATCAAAGAAGACTTAGCATGTCTGCCTGCCTTGGAGGACTGGTCTACAGGGTAGATCAGTCATCCAAGATAGGCAGAGTCCAGATTGGAGGACTGGTCTTCTCACTGAACCTTATTGGTAGACCAGGTCTCCTGGGGGGGAAAGCACCATTTTAGGCCTGGAAAAAAGTGCTATTTTGAGGCCCATTTACCCAGCAAAACAGGCCTCAAAATGGTGCTCAAATCAATTCAGGTGATTCATCAAGACAGCTGGCCAAGCTGGCTGTTTTCAACGAATTAACCCCTGCTAACTTGGCAAAGAGGCACCTTTTAATGTGGTGATTCTCTTTATTTAGCAGGGGGAGAGTAACTGGTCCTATCTACCCCCAGCACAGTACCTCCAGTGACAGTTGCTGGTGTCTATCTTATGTTTCTTTTAGATTGTGAGCCCTTTGGGGACAGGGATCCATCTTATTTATGTGTTATTTCTCTGTGTAAACCACCCTGAGCCATATTTGGAAGGGTGATATAGAAATCAAATGAATGAATGAATGAATGAATGAATGATGGTTCTGCAATTTGATTCAACCTCAGATTGAATCTCAGAATCTGATGTGTACATTCCCTTAGTAATAAATATCAAACTACTGTTTCTCAGTTAAAGTTGGCTTCTTGTTAAATTACCTATAGAGGACAAATAAACACACACAGCGAATGAAGCTGAATGACCACCTGTCAACATGAGGGGCGTGGCTGGGAATCCATGCACATATATTTGCTCTGGGCCCCATTCCCCACACAGGACAACCATGCATATAGTAAGAAAGAATGGAACTAGACCCATCGTGTCTTCTTTGATACCCCCTGATATTTTGTGAATCCTTCCCTTCTGGCAGAAATGACTATGGTTTTATGAATTGGTGAAGGTGGAAAATGTAGACAATGAGGCTATTCTTACAATCAGCTAAAATCGGGCTAGGGGAGCCTAGCCCGATTTTAGCAGACCATGAGGAACATCGGGATTGCAGGTGAGCCCGGTTGCCTCACAGCGGGTTACCCACTTAGGAAGCCCTCCCCTTAGCCCAGGTTAGCGGAGCGAGCGCCCCACTAACCTGGGCTATACGATCGTGTGTTGCCATGCTGCGGCTCTGCACCATGGCAACTCATGAGGAGAGGCAGCAGCCTCCCAGCTCAGAGGTCTCTCCAGGGAGTTAGTAGGTACAAGCATTTGCGCAGAGCATGCTGGATCTCCTGGGGGCTGCATGGCCCCCAAACTCCCAAGCCCCTGCCGGCTCCATGATGGAGCCAGCAGTCATGTGAGCAGATGGAGCCGGCAGTTCAGGGGCCACATGGCCCCTGAGCTCTCAAGCCCCCACCGGCTCTGTGACGGTCATGTGGGCAGCCAATCTGGCCGCCCGGGGAGAACAGGCTTAGCCCGCTCTCCCCGCAAACCCTCTGGAGGCAGATCTCACTGATTGTGGGACCTGCCTCAATGAGTTCCATCCTTCACCATTTGTGTAGCTGATGAGAACACTTGTATGTGAGGGGGAGAGCTGTGAAGGCTTATCTTGGGCTTGTGAATGGCAGTCTTAATAAAAGCATCTTTTAACAACATGGTGTGATTATCTTTATGTCATTTCATGGCAGCTCCTTGCTGTTGCACCTGGGCAGGGCAATTCAAGCCAAGGTCACCAAATCCAAGGGTCAGGAGCCAATAATCATTCCATCCAGAACAAGCAAGGTTGAGGTCAAACAAGCAGAAGGTCAGAAGCCAGAAGCCAATCTATCAGGAGCAAAGAAAGTCAAGGTCAATCGAGCCAGGAATCCAAGAAGAGTAAGGAACAGAAACAAAGCAGAACACATCCACAATGAAATTGCTTCAGAAAACAAAAGAGGCAAATTGAAGCTCTAAGTAAAGAGCCAGCAATGAAGTGCCACCCAACCCTGAAATATTCCAGGCCTTAAAGGGGCTGTGCCATTTCTCAAGTGCTAGCTACAGTGGAGTTAGCTAAGTGCTGGTGGGGATTGTGGTGTCTCTGCTTTGTCCTCAGACAAGGGTAAGGGTGCATTGAGGGGGTTAGTAGGTACAGGTGTTTCTGATGATGGAGCTGAGGGGCCCTTAAACCCCACCTCATCCAGCAAGTCATCTGTGTCAGGCCTAGGTTCATGACCACTTCATCTTGGGACTCCTCAATGTCAGGTTCAGGGTGAATGGCCACTTCATCCCGAGACTCCTCAGTGTCTGACTCTGGGTTCATCATGACACTCTACACCATTAGCTCCTTGACCCCTGACCTTTAACCCATCACTCTGTCCAAACCTTTGCACTCATTTATGTCTTTGGATAACAAATTGACTCAGAGTGGCCATAAAACAACTGGCTAACCTCTCTCCCATTTCTTGTTCATTAGGTTCTGCCCTTTTGATTTCAGCTGGGGGTGACAATTCATTAGCTCTAGCATTAGGGCTGCCAACTCTGACTGAAACCTTTCCTTAGGATTTTCCCCCCAAAACATTTTTTCAGAATTTCAAGCCATTACAATAACCAGGATTGCCTTCAGTAATAAACTGGAGATGGGTGTTGATAATAGTCTAGGCCAAACCTGGAGGGTTGTCGGCTATATCTAGCATAGTCCTATTAAAATCAATGAGATGGACCCCAAAGGAAAACGGCTGGGAACTGCAGCTTGAAACTGAAGCAGGCACCATGCCATTCACTGTACTACAACTTGTTTGCACTAGAATAAATGTCATGAAGTGGCAGAAGTCTCAGTATAACGGGGAAACCCTGGCATACAAGCCCTCTCCCAAAAGTGTAATATTACAATCAGTGTCATAAAGAACAGTTGCTTGGAGGGAGGCAGAGGAATTACATTATCAGTAGGGAAGCTTGCTGCTTGAATGCACTTTCCTCAATCTTCCATTCAAGGGGCATTATTTCAGAGAGGAAATGGTGAGAGCAATGTACTTTTGGTGTGTAGCACAAGATTCACAGCAAGGTGGAAAGGGAAAGACAAGAACGATAAAAAAAAAAATAATTGAATTATCCACATGCAGTTTAAAGCTTCTGCATACACATGCAGTTTAAGCAACAAGAACTGAGGGCTGTGCACAAATGCAAGGAAAGTCAACCCAGGGGATTTCACTCCACCTCACACATCAGGGGGAGGGAGCTGAGCACAAAGTTTGCTTTACACACAGTTCTATTCAGTGTCAACCCCAGGACTAGTCTGTGTGAGGAAGGTTGTGTTGTGAAAACAAAACCTGAAGGGTTTTCAAATTTGTGTGCCCTGAGAGGAAGGCAAGAAAGGAGGCACCTACCCAGGCCAGGGAGCTCTTTCCCTCAGCTCCTGAAAAGACCAACAGTCTGAGACAACTTTTTAAATGTTCTGTAATTTGCTTCTTTTAATACTGTAAACCGCTTTGGGTGCCTTTGTCAAGGCAGAAAGGCAGTATAGAAATGTAGGAAATAAATAAATAATAAATAAAAGGGAAATATAGAACATCAATAGAAAATGTGGAGGGTGAATGTTTTCAGTTTGGAACCTGTGCAAAGAAGAAAAGGAACATTTGATAGAAGCAATTTAGTTAAAGGAAGCTTTTTATTAAAATTTGTTGGCGGGAAAGAAATCGGAGAGAGAAACCTGAATGTTTCCAAAATAAAGTGATGGTTGAAACTATGTTGTCAAAGAGAGAGAAAAGACACATAACAATATAGAAACGCTATACTGAGTTTCCTCAGTTACTGAGGAAATCAAGAGAGCTAAGGTACACAGAGCACAACTACAAAAAGCAGGGAAAGTGCCAAGAGCAAAGAAGGAGAGAGGATGTCCCAAAGATGTCCATGGAAACAGACAGTGACAGAGGAAATATTGAAAAACAAGATATTGGTGGGGAGCGGGGGTGATTTAAAATGCTGAATAAATGTGCAACTATGGAACAGAAGACAGAAAGATTCATGGAAAAAACAGAAACTTACAAAGTTTAGTTTACTGAGAGTGTAGCTGGAACACACATATTCCTTTATGTGTTTTTTAAAATTACCAAAGCTGAAGTACATCAAATACTGAAGAAATCATGAATTTTTATATAGGCTATTTGATATCTATGTGTCAATATTGTTCAGCCAAACATTTTTGGTGTGAGCAGTCATTATCATTACGTAACCTGCTGCCACATCACTGTTCCATTACTAGAGTGTCCAAGACCGTTAAAAAAAAAAAATCTGTTCACTGGCCAGCATCCTCTTTCCCAGTTTCTGAGATAATATGCATCAGAATAACAGAGTGCTTCCTTTTGATCCTGTAGCAGCCAATTTGGAAACACCACCAGGACATGGAGGAGTATCTAATTTTCAAATACAGGGAACAATTCTTATACAGTGGCAGATATTCTGAATTTCTGACTGAAGTTGGGCATGTGTAGAGGTTCAGTTGCTGATTCAGCTGCATGGGCACTCATGCAAGGAAGCGATTTTCACCAGTCTCCCCTTTTCCTGGAAGAGCTCTGTGCAATTCCTAAATACATCCCTGAAGGTTGTGCAGCTCTACATCTCTCAACTTGTGTAATTTGTAGGTTGCAGAGACCATTTCCAGGTGAAGGGGAGATTGGTGGAAATTCGCCTCTCTTTCATGTGAGCGCCAGTGCTGTTGGCCCAGGAACAGAGCTGCTGCACGCATGCTTCCTTTGGCTATACACATACAGCACTGGACAGGATGGTCAGCCAGGACCATCAATACAAAATAAAAGTTGAAAAGGCAAAGGTTCTCTCCCTGGCACCTCCAAGAAAGGGCTGAGAGAAACTCCTGCCTGTGACCTTGGAAAAACTACTGCCAGTCTGTGTAGACCAGGGTTTCTCAACGTGTGTAGACCAGGGTTTCTCCAGATGTTATTGGACTTCAACTCCCATAATCCCCAGCCCCAGTGGCCTTTGGTCTGGAATTATGGGAGCTGAAGTCCAATTACATCTGGGGACCCACACGTTGAGAAACTCTGGAATACTGAGCTAGCTGAACCAATGGACTGACTCCATGGAAGGCAGCTTCCTATGTTTCTATGTTAAAAATCCAAAGCATGTTGTGTTCAGTTTACAATGGGCGAGGGGGTAACAAAAAGAAAAGTAGGAACAAAATGGTTTTCACATCTTTGCTTTTATAACATTATACTTCTTATTCCTATGCAGCATGATTTCTCAGGTTTTGAATATTACAAATTGTCTACAGACAACACATGCTTTCCTTCTTCGTATTTTGGATTAGAGTTGATTTTCTCAAAAAAGGCCAAGAGTACTTCATTTGAATCTGCAAAGAGCTAAACTGCACAATAGAGGTCATCCACGCAATCAAAAAATGAGGCTCTTCACACAGTTAGGGCAGTCTTTACACAATTTGGGCAATCTTCACGATTGCCCATCCAGACAAACGGCAGCTTTGCTCAGATGTTCCATTGCCCAGCCATGGCTCATCCATCAGCTCCGGGGGTCGGGTGCAGGGAAGCAAAAGTGCTCAGTGCATTCCTGGGGTCTCCTCTCCCCCCCACCCTGAGTGTGTCCACCATGGCAGACACATGACAAAATAAATGGGGTTAGTGGAACACTCGCTCTGCTAACCTCATTTAGTGGGGGGCATTTAGGCAGGCTTGCCTCCGGGAGCCACATGGCTCCCGTTGCGACAGACAAGCAGCAGAAACCAGGCTGGGCTCCCTTAGCCTAATTTCTGCTGCTCATGTAAACTGCCTCACTGTGTTCTACCCGGATTTGGGAGCTGTGTGTGCTCCCAATTTTCAGTTGGGTGGAAGCAAGTTAAGAAGAAAACCTGGATAGAAGTGATTGAAGTGATTGTGTGGAAGCAAAGTAGGAGGAAAAGCTAGGTAGTGTATCCTCCTACCTTGCCTCCACACAATCACAAAAACATAGAGGTGAGTCTCATGAGCGGTGAGACTGGCCTTCAGAGGGTTTGCAGGGAGAGTGGGATTAGCCCGCTCTCCCCGCAGAGGATCCCCAGACAGCCCGGGGCAGCCAGATCGGCCGCCCACACAACTGCCAGCTCCATCATGGAGCCATCTCATCAGAGAGCCGGCAGGGGCTGCAGGGATCGGGGGGCACACAGCCCCCAGAAGTTCCAGGATGCCCTGCGCAAGCGCAAGCGCAAGCGTGCAGGGCATCCTGGAGAGACCCCCAGGGTCAGGAAGCTTGTTTCAGCCTCCCACCAGGGGTCTCCTCATATGTTGCCATGCCGCGGAGCCACGCCACAACAATACACAATCAAGAAGATGGGGTTCGCGGAGTGCTCGCTCCGCTAACCTTGGCTAAGGGGAGGGGGAATTAGGAGGGTTTGCTGCCAAGAGCCGGACGGCTCCCGTGGCAGCAGATGATCAGCAAAAAGCGGGCTAGGCTCCCTTAGCCAACTTTTTACTGACCGTGAGAATCTCCTCATCGTGTTTTAGAGCTGGAATAGACCTTCTAGGTCTTCTAGGCCAACTCTTTGCTCAGTGTAGAAATCTGCTACAGCATTCCTATAGAATCATAGAACTTTAGTTGCAAGTGCATTTGGAGTTATGTTGTGTTTATGTTTGGCCCTAAATCTGCCAGGTTTTAGATTTTGAAATCTAAAAAGGAAAGTGGGGAGGGATGTTTATGTAAGGACAAGTAGAAATCAGTATTCAAAGCAATAAAAAATAACAGTGTTGAAAATAGGTCCCTTTTGTGAAGATCATGGAATAAGTGGATGTTTGCACAATCAGTGTAACAAAGCAAATAAGCAAAAAGATAAAAAGCCCTGATTAAGATACGCCAGGACGATGGCTAAGGAGTGGTGAAACAGTTGTCCAGACAACTGGATCATTGTGCTTAGGAACATTAGGATAAGGTTTCTAGTTACTACCTATTTAATGAAGTACTATATGGAGCACTAAAAACTTGGAATAATAATAATAATAATAATAATAATAATAATAATAGATAATTATTATTATATTATATTATATATTATATTATTATTATTATTATTATTATTATTATTATTATTATTATTATTATTATTTGAATGGAGTTCAAATCAGGATAGGGCACTGTGGCCCCAATCCAGCTAAGATTTCTTGTGACCATTGATAGCCCATTGATACAAACATAATACATTTGTTTTGTCTCACTCAAGTCCCCTTGTTTTAAGTGACTGACTTCGAGAGTAATGCTGTGTGCACACTACAAGTGCTGTGTGCACACAATATTTTCACCTCTCCCCTTTCCTCTGTAGCCTACTGCGCCTTCCAAAAATATATCCCTCAAGGCTACACAAACCTTGGGGAGAATCTTCAAGAGGCACCTTGGGCTACAGAGCTAGGTGGCCAGATTTGGCTTTAAAAAAGCCAAATTCTGGTTTACGGCCCATTTGACCCACAAGTACACCCCTTAGGTTCTGGCAACTCTGCCGGAGGGAAAGGGAGATTGGTGAAAATCATCTCTTCCCTGTAGTGCACAGACAGTGTTATTCTGGATGTGACTTACCCATTACTAACTTCTGCTGGATCAGAGTCTGTATTAGCCATGGGGTCTGTATTTCTGCATAGAGTATCAGTGGTATTTACTAGTATGTACATCTCACTCACAAATCGGCTAGCATGCTCCAATTCAATGTAGTAAGAGCCTTTCTATATCCCCTCAAGACCATTCTTTTTTCTGAATAAAAATTATCGGAGTAGCCTACTAGGGACATCCCCTGTGCAAAGTTAGAAAAGGCAGGTATACACTGGTGTGAACCCAGAAGGCCATTCTGCTCATCAAACAAATTCTTGAGGCGTCCTCCAGTGTGACTGGCGTGCAGATTATAGCTTTTTAAAAGTATGATAAAAATGCCATTAAACTTCTACACAGGGCAGCAATGTGGGGCTGAACATCTTCCAGAAATGGCTGCAGTGTTTTTTCACAGGGAAAAAAAAATCTGTCTCCAAAAATCAATTGTTTATAAGCTATAGTAACAGAATGGCATGTAAAATTAGTGTTGTAATAGTTCTCAGTGTCTTCATGTTTTCATTCTTCAAGTTAAAACAATGTAAGGGTGGTACATACTATTGAATTGACTTGTATTAAAATATTTACCAAGTATTGCAGTAAAAATAATTTCCTTTGAAAACTTTTAATTCAGTTGAATACAATATTTAAATCACACTAATTATGCAATGTTGAATTATTTCCCTGATCAAGTTTCCCCCCCATAAAATTTATCGGGCGGGGGGGACGACAGATATTTATACAACACATAACATTAGAATGGCATACTTTTTATTGCTTACCCAACAGAAGACAAAGAAATATGTTAAATTAGATCCCAGTTGTAAATTTGAATTTCTGAATCAAATTTTTCCAGAAAGTCCATATTATCATCATTGGGGGTGGGATGGGGGGTGGGGGAGAGATATGTAACTTCTTCAACAAAAACACAAATCACAAAGATGAAGAGACTAGTTGCAACCAGGGGCGGAGCCACCATTGGGCGAACGGGTTCAAGAACCCGGGCTGCCACCAATCAGGGGCTGCGAGCGCAGCCCCAGACACACCACCTGTGTGTGACGTCAGACGCGGGGGCGTTATTTTGGTCCGAAACGGGGCTGTGTGGCCCTGTTTGGAGCCGAAACCGGCCCCGTTTAGGAGAGAGATCGGCCCACGAGGCATTGGCAGCATGGCCAGAATGGATCTCCCTGCCTTTAAGTCAGGGAGAGTCACTCCAGTCCTCACTGCCCAATGCAGCACGGGCCGATCTCCTTTCCAAACAGGGCCACACGGCCCCATTTGGAAGGGAGACCGCGCCCCCTGCATCTGATGTCAGACATGGTGGCGGGGCCAGGGGGCCACGGCGGCAGCCGCACACAGGCTGCCACCAGCCTCACTCTGCTCCTGGTTGCAACAGAGGAAGCAAAGATGCCACACAAATTCCAACCACAGAAGCTTTAATTGAATTGGAAATGCTCTCTCCAACATTGCTCCAGAGTGGTGATGCTTTGGTTGGAAACTGCTGTCACTTCAGACAAAGATTGCTTGTCACCAGGCAGGTTTCTTCGGTTCCAGATAGGCCAGATTAGTACAACACACACCTCCTGTAGTGGTAACGACCTTGAAGGAGAGAAAGAAAAATTAAATATGTCTGCACATCGATAAATATGCTGACATCTCTCAGTAAATTAGTCCAAAAAATAGGAAATCTAGTTCTTCTCAATTGACTTCCATGTTACAGTGCCTAACAAGCCCTAGGACAGCTTGTTTGCTTTCTAGACCTTCTTATCTTGGGTGATCAGTGGACAGGTAGCAGTAATTTTACTGAAGAACATACATATTTCTGCCACAGAAAATGTTACAGTTGAGGTAATCTATATAGTTGAAATGTTGAGTACTAGAAGGACAAATAACTGTTACCAAGAAATTAAATATCTCATTGTAGTAATCAGTGATGGGTTGTTTGGGGGTTGTTGTTGTTTGCCATACATCCAGACATACATTTATGCATTCTGCATCTAAATGTAACATACCCATAAATTTTCTGAAAGTGGGCTGATTGGAGAACTGAGCTGCAAGCAGGTTTATATCATTAAACCATCATCACACCCATTTGTTTCATAAACTGCTAACAGACACAGACACAGACACACTACACACTCAGCAGATGTGATAGAATCTTGAGGTGGTAGAGTGGAGCATACCACTTTAGACTGCAGGTGGGAGATGCCATTTCTGCATGCTTCCCTATCTTTAACAAAAACCTATAAGTGAAAAGCACATCCAGGAGAAAGGTTCTAGCACAGCACCCTTTCTACTGTACTAGTTTTCTTGAACTTTACAAATCTATTATTTTTCCATCATGTCCCCCTTTTTTTTGGTAAGCTTGACTTTTTCATTCACTTTTAAAAAACTGTTTAATCTTATCAATTTATAATTATTATTTAAATTTATTATAATAAAGTTTCACCATAGTCTATATTATATATCAAAAATACTATTTCGTTCTTCCACAGCTAATAGTGTTATCTGTGCATCACTACAGTTTCTTTAGGCTACAATGCTGCACAAGCAGCCCAGGGTGCAGAGCTACTTCTTGTGTGAAGTAATAAGAACAGCCCTGCTGGATCAGGCCCAAGGCCCATCCAGTCCAGCATCTTGTTTCGCACAGTGGCCCACCAGATGCCGCTGGAAGCCACAGGCAGGAGTTGAGGGAGGGCATGCCCTCCTTCCTGCTGTCACTCCCCTGAACTGGTACTCAGAAGCATGCTGCCTTTGAGGCTGGAGGTGGCCTACAGCCCTCCGACTAGTAGCCGTTGATAGACCTCTCCTCCATGAAGTTATCCAAACCCTTCTTAAAGCCATCCAGGTTCTTGGCTGTCACCACATCTTGTGGCAGAGAATTCCACAAGTGGATTATGCGTTATGTGAAAAAGTACTTTCGTTTGTTGGTCCTAGATTTCCCAGCAATCAATTTCATGGGATTACCCCTGGTTCTAGTGTTATGGGAGAGGAAGAAGAATTTCTCTCTATCCACTTTCTCCACACCTCACAGGCCCTCTTCTGTGCCTTTTCCAGTTCTACAATGTCCTTTTTTAGATGTGTGACCAGAATTGTACACAGTACTCCAAGTGTGGTCGTACCATAGTTTTGTATAAGGGCATTATAATATTAGCCATTTTATTTTCAATCCCCTTCCTAATGATCCCTAGCATGGAATTGTCCTTTTTCACAGCTGCCGCACATTGAGTCAACACTTTCAACGAGCTGTCCACCATGACCCCAAGATCCCTTTCCCAGTCAGTCACCAACAGCTCAGATCCCATCAATGTATACTTGAAGTTGGGGTTTTTCATCCCAATGTGCATCACTTTACACTTGCCAACATTGAACCACATTTGTCATTTTGCCTCCCACTCCCCCAGTTTGGAGAAATCCCTTTGGAGCTCGTCACTATCCATTTTGGATTTTACTACCCAAAAGAGTCAGGTATCATCTGCAAATTTGGCCACATTGCTGCTTACTCCTGATTCTAGATCATTTGTGAATAAATTAAAAGGTACCAGTATAGATCCCTGGGAAACCCCACTTCTTCCATCCCACCATTGTGAAAACTCTCCATTTATACCTACCCTCCGTTTTCTGTCTTTCAACCAGTTAGCAATCCACACGTGTACTTGTCCCCTTATCCCATGACTTCTAGGTTTCCACAGGAGTCTTTGATGAGAAACTTTGTCAAAAGCTTTTTGGAAGTCCAGGTATACGATGTTAACTGGATCACCTTGATCCACACACTTGTTGACACTCTAAAAGAACTCCAAAAGGTTGGTGAGGCAAGATTTACCTTTGTGGAAGCCATGCTGGCTCACTCCCAGCAGGGCTGGTTCTTCTAGGTGCTTTACAATTTTATCCTTGAGGATGCTTTCCATCAATTTGCCTGGAACAGACGTTAGGCTAACTGGCCTGTAATTTCCTGGATCGCCCCTGGATCCCTTTTTGAAAATCGGTGTTACATTTGCTACTCTCCAGTCCTCTGGTACAGAGCCCGATTGCATGGATAAGTTATATATTTAAGTCAATGTAGCTGTCTCTCTCAAGAGGGTGACTCCGTACTCAGTGCACTGCTGAACTGCCAAAAACATGGCCTGACAGCCAGATTACATTACTCCTAAATAGTCCTATTGAAATTAAGTAGCCCTTTATAGAGCAGGGGTGCACAACTCAAACGCTCTGGTGGGCCAGAACCAACCATGACTTTGTGTGCTTGTGGCCAAAATAAATTTTCAGTGCACTATGATATTAAAATTAATTAACAATATTAATGAAAGCAATTTTTCGCTATTTGTGGATCTTACCCCCCCCCCCCAACACACACACAATTAAGGGACCCATAATTTTAACCAAGGACAGTGGCCAGAAAATAGGCCCTGTCTCTGCTCAGTGAGCTAGGCACCAGGAGGGCATGCCAGCCTCAAACAAATGCCAGGTCCTTTTCTCTCCCTAAATCGCTGTGGCTTTCAGGCTGCAATCCTAAGCGTGCTTACTTGAGAGTAAGCCTTACTGGGAACACCATGGGACATATTTCCAAGTGAATGTGCACAGGATGGTGTTGTAAGACAGTTTCCAGGGAGGACCTTGTAGAACTGGAAAAGGTGTAGATGAGGGCAACCCTTTTCTGGAAGTGAGTAACCTCAGGACAGTGGTGCACATGCTGGTAACTTCCAGGCTTGACTACTGCAATACACTCTACATGGGGCTGCCTTTGTACATAGTCCGGAAACTGTTATTGGTGCAGAACTGTGCTGCCAGATTGGTCTAAGGGATGTCCCAAAGAGACCATATTGCTCCAGTTTTAAAAGAACTACACTGGCTACCAATAGGTTTACAGGAAAAACACAAAGTAACAGAAAGCCATTAATGGCCCGAATCCAGGGTACTTTACACCATCTACGTTATGAACCATGCTGCCTATTAAGAACGTCAGGGGAGGTTCATCTGAGGGTGCTGCCAGCTCATCTGGTGATGACTCAGAGGCTATCCTTCTCTGTAGTTGTTCCAGAGATGTGGAACACACTTCCCACTGAGATTAAAGATGCTGCATCCCTGTTGACCTTTAGGAAACAACTGAAGACACATCTCTTCAGCTAAATCTTTTAGCTATTTAGTGGTTTTATGGGTAGCTATTTTAATTTGAACTTTTATATATTTTAAATTCTGTGAGGGAAGGTAGGATGCCTCCTTGTCTTAGGGAGGCAATTATTAGACCGCTTCTGAAGAAGCCTACCTTGGATCCCTTGGACTTGAGCAACTACAGGCCTGTCTCCAACCTTCTGTGGCTGGGCAAGGTAATTGAGAGGGTGGTTGCCTCCCAGCTCCAGACAATCTTGGAGGAAACTGATTATCTTGACCCATTTCAAACTGGCTTTCAAGCTGGCTATGGGGTGGAGACTGCCTTGGTCGGCCTGATGGATGATCTCCAATTAGGAATGGACAGAGGAAGTGTGACTCTGTTGGTCCTTTGGACCTCTCGCCAGGTTTCGATACTATCGATCATAGCATCCTTCTGGAGAGTCTGAGGGGTTGGGAGTTGGAGGCACTGGTTCTGCTCCTACCTATCGGGCAGGATCCAGATGGTGTCCCTTGGAGACTGCTGTTCTTCAAAATCTGAACTCTTGTATGGTGTACCTCAGGGCTCCATATTGTCTCCGATGTTGTTTAACATCTACATGAAACCGCTGGGAGAGATCATCAGGAGATTTGGTGCAGGGTGCTATCAGTATGCTGATGACACCCAAATCTATTTCTCGATGTCAGCATCATCGGGAGAGAGCATAACCTCCCTAAATGCCTGCCTGGAGTCGGTGATGGGCTGGATGAGGGATAACAACCTGAGACTGAATACAGATAAAATGGAGGCACTCATTGTGCGGGGTCAGAACTCGAGAGACAATTTTGATCTGCCTGTTCTGGGTGGGGTCTCACTTCCCCGGAAGGAACAGGTACGCAGTCTAGGGGTGCTTCTGGATCCAAGCCTCTACCTGGTCTCCCAGGTTGAGGCGGTGGCCAGAAGTGCCTTCTATCAGCTTTGGCTGATATACCAGCTGTGTCCGTTTCTTGAGGTGAACAACCTCAAAACAGTGGTACATCTGCTGGTAACCTCCAGACTGGATTACTGCAATGACCTCTATGTGGGGCTGCCCTTGTATGTAGTCTGGAAACTACAGTTGGTCTAGAATGCGGCAGCCAGGTTGGTCTCTGGGTCATCTCGAAGAGACCATATAACTCCTGTACTGAAGGAGCTACACTGGCTGCCGATATGTTTTGGGCAAAATACAAGGTGCTGGTTATAACCTATAAAGCCCTAAACAGCTTGGGCCCTGGGTATTTAAGAGAATGCCTTCTTCGTCATGAACTCCACCACCCACTGAGATCCGCTGGATTGGTCCATCTGCATTTGCCACTGGCTTGTCTGGTGGCCACTCAGGGACAGGCCTTCTCCACTGCTGCACCGGGGCTTTGGAATGCGCTCCCTAGTGAAATAAGAGCCTCCTCATCTCTGACAGCATTTTTAAAGTCTTTAAAGACACATCTGTTCACCCAGGCTTTTAATTAAAATTGTTTTAATGGTTTTAAATGCTGTTTTAAAATATTCTTTTAAAATTTTTAAATTGTTGTAATATATTAAACTTTTCATTTTTGTTTTAACTAATGTTTTACTTTGTTTTTATTTTGTTGTAAACCTCCCCGAGACATAGGTTTGGGGCGGCATAAAAATATGTTAATAAATTTTTTTTAAAAAATTGTCTTAAAATTTCTTGATTTGTTTTGATGTGAACAGCCTAGAGACTTCACTAGTGGGAGGTATGCAACTATGCTGAATAAATAAATAAACCAAGATGATCAGTGTCCTGGAGCACCTTCCTTATGAGGCAAGGCTACTGCATCTGGGGTTTTAGTTTGGAAATGAAGAGACTATGGGGAGATGTGATAGAGGTGTATCAAATTATGCATGGGGGAGAGAGAGAGAGTGGACAGAGATATATTGTTCTCCCTCTCTCACAACACTAAAACCAGGGGACATCCCATGAAACTGAAGGCCAGGAAATTTAGGACCAATAAAAGGAAGTACTTTTTCACATAGCGCATAATTAATCTATGGAATTATCTGCCACAGGATGTGGTGATGGCCACTAGCCTGAATGGCTTTAAAAGAAGCATAGCCAATTTCATAGAGGACAGGTCTATCAATAGCTACTAGTCTGGTGGCTATTGGCCACCTGCAGCCTCAGAGACAAGATGCCTCAAAATACCAGTTGCAGGGGAGCAACAACAAGAGAGAGGGCATGTCCTCAGTTCTTGCCTGTGGCCTTCTCAGATGCATCTGGTGGGCCACTGTGTGAAACAGGATGCTGAACTAGATAAACCTTGGGCCTGATCCAGCAGGGATATTCACCTTGGAGAAGAGGGAACTGACCAAAAACACACACCTTTCTGGGGTGTGCTTGACATAAGAACATAAGAAAAGTCCAGCATCCTGTTTCACACAGTGGCCCAACAGATGCCTCTGGGAAGCCCACAGGCAAGGGCTGTGCTGCCTGATGCCGCCGCCGGCTGCTGTTCGAGCCCACTCCATCCATTCCTGCTGCTCAGGCAGCAGCAAATGGCTCACTTCCTTGTCAGTTCATCTCTGCCACATGCATCTCAGCTGATCTCGAGTGCCCAGCTGCCAAGAGCTCTTCATGGCTCCTGCTGTTGCAGGAGGATTTTCCAACCTGAGGGCCAGCAGTCTCCAATGGCCAGCTCCAGTCCCCAAGCCTTATGTTGTGCATAATAACTTCTGAGTAATAGTATTGAGGAACTTAGTCTAGATCAGTGATCTTCACCATTTTTCAAGTGGGAGCCACTTCAGCAAAAATAAAAACCCTCTAAAGTGAGAGCTGCTTCCCACTGTGCTAAACTCCTTATGGTACTGCACTTTTCACAGTGCTGGGAGGGACCCCAAAGACCGAGAGAGCCCTCTCTTAAGAGCTCTAGGAGGAAAGTACTGGGAAGTGCTAGACTTCCCAGCACTCCATGCAGGCCTTGCAAGAAGGTGCAGGTGCTCAAGAGGGCTCAGTTTCCCTTAAAGGACCCCCCTGGAGCTGGACAAAGTGTGGCAATTGTGGGAATAGTCGTGTCCTGTCAGGATCCACCCAAACGATAGGTAGGGTTCTTGTGGTGCCCTGTGTGGAGACAAGGGGACGTCCTCTGATGAGGAGTCCCAGCCTGAAGACCTTGGAAAAATTGCCCTTACGGTATCCGATGGAAACCCCCTTATGGTACCATTGCCAGAAATCCCAGAAGACCCCCATCCAGAAGGCTCTAAGGAGGGTGTGCTGCCTCTACACCAGATACACCACTGGAGGCTCTCAGGCCATCCCCTGCTTCAGTTGAGAAGAGTGCTGGAGGTCCAGGCATCTCCTACTATCCCCCATGAACCCCTAGCTGTAGAGGCCCCACACAGGCAAATGCCAACTCCACAGCTCCGCAGAGTCCCCTCTGAGCCCCCAATTCTGCAGGCATCACCAGGCTAGGAAAACCCTACAGAGCCACTGCTGCAATGTCCACCTTGCTGCTAGACATTTGCTTTCCAAGGGGTCTTCTCAAGAGGAAGGATAAAACCACTCAGAAGGTCTACTCAAGAGAAAGGCTTGTTTTTGCAGCCTGCAACAGAATAGGGTGTGGCCCTCCACAAGCATATTTTTGCAACTACCTGACTCCAAAGCCTGGCTGGAGACAACAGTTTGATTTGAGCCCTGCTATAGACCTGCTGGAGTTCATGTTGACTCCAATCCAATTACCCCATTGCAGGGGTGGAGCCACCATCGAGCAAACAGGTTCAAAGAACCCAGGCCGCCACCAATCAGGGGCTGTGCTTGGTGCCCCAGCCACACACCCTGTGTCATACGTCAGGTGCAGGGGGTGTGGCTTTGCTTGCAAACAGGGCTGCACTTGTAAGCGAAATCAGCCAGCGCTGCATTTGCAGCACAGCCCGAGCGACTCTCCTGCAGCCCCATTTAAGAGTTAGGTTGGCCAGCGCTGAGTTTGCAGAGTGGCTGGAGCACTCTCCCTGCCTTGCAGGAAGAGTTGCTCCGGCCATGCTGCGAACACAACGCTGACTGATCTAACTCCCCCAACGGGGCCACGCAACCCCATTCGGGAGCGAAATCACGCACCCTGAGTCTGACGTCAGATGCGGGGGCATGGCTAAACATGCCCTGCGCCTGACATCAGATGCAGGAGGCAGGACTGGGGGGACCATGACAGCAGCAGAACCTGGGCCTCTGCTGGGCTCTCTTTGCACTTTCCCCACTAGATTATCATTTCAGGTTAGCTGAGAATGTGCTATAGAATCTGATCAGCCTGAACAAGCTGCCTTGCCTACCCCCTGACCGTTGACTGCCACAGCTACTGCTTAAGCTTCATTCTCCTAAACCATGGCACCTGGCAAGTCCCTGCCATTCCTGAGGATCCCTGGTGGTGCATGACATCTCCACATGTTAAGAGAACTGTGCAGAGTATTTGGTTTTGGCAAACAATTACTCAGGGAGCTGCTCTTAGGATTGATGGGTCTGCCACTGGCCCCTGGGCCTCACAGTGAAGAACACTGGTCTAGATGTCACCCCTATGTTTCAACTGGTTTACCCCTCTGCACACTGCTTTGTGTCTCACCTTAGGGCATCCAACAGTCTGCTGCCCTTCAGGTGCCCAGCATATGACCCCATCCAGTAGAAGCAGGATGAGATGTGGAGGAGGAGACAAGCAGGTTGGTGGATGCCCTAAGGTGAATGCTGGAGAGGCCCCTATCTAGAGTAATGGGCCTGCCAAGATGCAGTGTGGTTGCAGCAATGTACCAGGTTGAAGCCCTGGTGAGGGAGGGGAGGCTGGATTGGTTTCTGACAACTCATAAAACCCTTAACTTGGGTATAAACACCCCCTGTTCTGGAACAGAATAGGCCTGTACTTGACCAAGTCTTTTTTTTTAATGGTTTCCTTTTCCATAATATTCAGCGGCAGCATACAGGCATGGTATACTTAAAATGGCAGCCACATGAGGACAAGTGGCATGTCCACATATGTGGTGTTCTGCATCAGAGTACTTTTTTACATATCTGAAGGCCATGTTTCATTCTTCCTTTTTTAATCTCTCCAATTTCCATAAGGACCTTTCTAAATGAGATACATCTTTATTCTATTTTAACATTTTAGTCCTATATCTCCTAGGACTGTAGTGCTTGCAGTCTTCATAAGAATGCATCTGTATTTTGTATTTTTTATTATTCATATTGAATATAAAACAAGTTGTTCTAATAAGAATTTATCTGCCTACTTTCCTTTCACTATCCCTACAACTGAACTAAATTGGTCCAAATCAGTTAAGCAGTCCACAAGATAGCTGCTTGCATCTCAAATGTTAATACATCCACCGCCTTGAACTGGGATGGATGACATCATCACAAACTATGCGTTTGATGTGTCCCTATGTGTCCTCACAACTGTACCAAATTTGGTTCAAATCAGTTCCCACTTTCACCTCAAACATTTGGCAGCAGCAGCAACAGGGAGGAGGGCTTGCAGCAGGGGGGGCCTCACAGCAGGAGTGGTCAGTTTGCCTGGGTGCACCACTGTATATCCCTATGCTTGTAGCAAATTTGGTTCAAATCGGTTAGGCAGTTCACAAGTTAGCCCAGTTGCGGTTCACAAGTTAGCTCAAATGTCTGCGTGTCCACCATCTTATATTGGGGTGGATGACATCACCAACCACACTGTTGAGCTGTCACTGTGTGTCATTCACTACAATTGTACCAACAAGTGTGCCAGTTTTTTCATTGCCTATTGTGATCTATAATTCCATATAGTTGCCTAATAATGACAGAAGATTACTTCCCAATATTTATCAACATCAATTCTAGCTACTATTAGTAAGGGTGATCACATTCTGTGATCTTGATCACAAGGGTGATCAAGAAGATCGGGATATAGGTTATGCAGATTAAGCCCAAGGTCATTAACAATAAACTGAATATTTCTGATTTCATATGGAACCTTATTCCCACATTTATCTGTGTCAGTATTGTATCTTTGTAACCTTTGTGTTTCACTTTTCCCTGTGTACGTTCATTACAGTAAAGTGTGCTATCAAGTCGATTTCAACTCCTGGCACCCACAGAGCCCTGTGGTTTTCTTTGGTAGAATACAGGAGGAGTTTGCCATTGCCTCCTCCAGCGCAGTATGAGATGATGCCTTTCAGCATCTTCCTATATCACTGCTGCCCAATATAGTACCAGTGGGGATTTGAACCAGCATCCTTCTGCTCATTAGTTAAGCATTTCCCTGCTGTGCCATTAGGTGGCTCTGTGTAAGTTCATTAGACATCATACATTTGACAGCTTTTGCCCCCCACCCCCAATTTGCTTCAAATTCTATTCTTGACTCAAAAAGAAGAGCAGCAGCAGTTGCAAGGGAGTAACAGCAAGAGAGGGCATGCCCTCAACTCCTGCTGTAGGCTTCCAGTGTCATCTGGTGGGAAACAGGATTCTGGACTAGATGGGCCTTGGGCCCAATCCAGCGGGGCTGTTCTTATGTAGGCCTGGGACTCAAGCCCAAGTCTTCTCTGTGGCTGCCCCAGGGCTCTGGAATGCACTCTTTGTCAAAATAAGAGCTTCTCCATCTCTGGCTGCCAGAAGAAGGAGAAGGAGAAGGAGAAGGAGAAGGAGAAGGAAAGGAGAAGGAGAAGGAGAAGGAGAAGGAGAAGGAGAAGGAGAAGAAGCGGCTGTTCTCACCTGCAGCCTAACCCAGGCTAGGGAAACCCAGCCTGGGTTAGGCTGATGTGAGAACCGCTGGGATTGGGCCCAATCCCAGTGGGGCAGCACCACCCAGCCCAGCTTTTTAACCTAGCTTTTAGCCTGGGTTAAAGGCATGAGCGTACTCTTATCCCTGGCTCTGGGATCGGGTGTTCTCTCAGGCTGAGTTCAGCCCAAGCGGACACAGAGATGGGGGCTAGAGTTCCCATCTCCTCGAGGAATTCTCCAATGTACTGCACATGTTGCACAGTGCATTATGGGATGTTAAGAGGTTGGGACGCATGGTCCTGACCTCCGGAGCTCCACACTGTGTGGCACAGCACAGATCGCACTCCCAGCAACACTTGGTTGCTCATCTGGGGTGGGGGGAGTGAGTGGGCCCAGCCATTCCAACTGCCTGCCGCATGCATGGTCATGTAAATAGCCCCAAAGTCTCCTTGCCCGGGACAGCCTTTTATGAGGCAGGGTGAAGCAGTCACCTCAGGTGTGGGGGGAGGGGTGGCAAGGCCATCAACACGGGTGCACCTGCCTGCAGAAGGGATGATGGGTCATATTGTCCTTTGCCCCAGGCAGCTAAACTTCTTGTATCACCCCTGCTCTTTGCATGAGGAAGGAACTCCAGATCTACACCACGTCCACTGCTGGCCCCGGAGTGGGAACTGCAGACTGAGATGGATACAGAGGTGCTGCTGTTGCTTTCTACTCCTCCCTTGCCAGCAATGCCTCCAACATCCAGCATGTATAATGATGAACATAGGCAAGTGCGAAATAAAACCTCATTGACTTCAGCACCCTTATGCATAAACACAAGGATGTCAGGATTACAAGTTCCAAAACACAAGATGCACAAGAAATTCAGTGACGCTGCAAAGAAACTCCATATGCACCAAGATCCAAACATGTCATTAAACTGCCAGAGAATGGGCAGAACAGAACTGATTTTATCAGGCAAAATGGGAAAAGTTATAGAATAGCACTAGTGATCTTCACCCATTCTAGTCCTTCTTAGAACTTTAATTCTAACCCTATGAGGTCACATGGATGTCTCAGCATGCAATACTCCTTTTGCTCTCATTTAAATACTTTTGGTTACCAGAGGAAATTTGGTCCAAAACTATCTCTTGGACAAAAAGAGTCCACGGAATATGAATGGAATATACTGAACATAACAAATTCATTAATATGTTCCTCCCCTGCAGAAGGATATCGATACAATAGATCATCAATATAATAGACCATCATAGACCATCACCTTTTTTCTTGCCACCCCGGCCTCCTCCATGGCCTCCTCCATCGCCTCCTCGTTTCTTCTTGCCACCTCGCTTGCCACACCGTACCTGCCCTCCCTGCCCTTTCTTGGTGCCACCTTTCTTGCTACGATGTCTGTGGTATCGTCGGAATCGGGCCATCTTCCTTTTACTTTATCATCTGTATGGTGATTTCTGCCCCAAATGGAGCCAGAGAGTGGATGGTTGGTAGTGCTGAACTACCTCAGGTGTGCTGAAGGTAGCCCTGGCTTGATTGTCCACAAGCCAGCAATTATGACATCTTGCATGACAGTCCATCTGAAGCACTACATCATAATGATCATCTTATTATGCACTGCCTTGTTTTCTGCAGCCTTAAGAATATTGAAGATGACCAGAGCAACTCTTCCCCACACTATGTACCCTGGAATCCAGGATTTTGCTATGTTTCCTTCTTCTCTATGAAAATTTGTTTTATACCTGCTTCCCTCATAAACACAAAATAATCTTATGTAGATTTAAGTAAGAGTTTATTCAGAAACAACTATTTTCTCCTTTTGCTTTCCCTCCCTTTCCCTTCTGACTCCACCCCCACATTCTCTACAGGATCCCCCGGGGACAAACTTCTCAACAACAAAACATAAAAGATTACTGGATAGAATACAACAAAGATGTGCATGGCTTTTAATCAGACATGTGTCTGCCACACCATTCTTGTTGAATATCTCACATAATCCTGAAATGTACTCCCAAAAGATGTATCAAATTGACCCAGACCCCACAAAGACATGAGACACAATAATGGAATTAAATGGGACACAACTTTATTAATTAATTAAACAGAAGGAGGCTTGGTTCTCCACCCCACCCCCACCCCCAATAAGGGTGACCAGTCAGACCCACACTGCATCCAGGGATGGGAGGGAGGGGGCTGTTGCTCTGAAATGAACTGGAAGAGGATGCCAGCGTGCAAGCCTGTACCCAGCCTAAGTCCCGCCCCCTGCCCAATTCAGCCAATGGGCTGTGAGCAAGGCCTCGTGCTTTGTTTGCATAGGGCAAGGGCAAAGAAGCCGTGCCCCAGACAAGCTGGGAGCAAACGTCTGCATTCTGGCCCATTCTCTGTGGTCCCAGGGGACTGGTCCAAGACACAATGCATTCTGAGATGTTGTCAAGGGGTGCAGGCTTATTTTTCCAACATCAGAATATGGGCCCCTATGATGAAAAAGATTCATACCTAATGTGGCAAGTAAGATTGCCAAGAACTGGCAGTTCCCAGAGCTAGGGATGTGCACGGAATCGGTTTGGCACTCCTTTTCTGGTTTGAAGGTCTGGTTCAAAAGTCCAGTGTTTGAGCTGGTTCAGAGGGTGGGGGGCCACTTTAAGGGACAGGGAAAGTGCTTCCTACCTGTCCATCCCTGCCCTGCCACTTTCCCCATGCCGGCGCTCTCCTAAACAACATGGGCACAGGGCTGCCGTGTTCCTGCTTGCAGCCCCATTCAGTATCACCATGCCCATGGCTGACATGAATGTGTGTGCATGCCATGCGCATGCGTGTCAGCCATGCGCATGGCAGCGAGGAACAGGGTTGGAAGCAGTACCGTCAAAACCTGAAATGTGTAACCTTTGTAACCACCAAACCTGACATGTGTAACCAAGATTTGAAGCTGAATGCAGATGTTGGGTTCATAACTGCAAGTAGGGCCAAATATGCTGATGTTCAGGCTGCTGTGCTGCTAACTCTGAGAACTGGCTGTTTGCTGCAAGCTTACTTACCATGTGATGTGTGAATCTGCCCAAAGAATATCTTCCCCACCCCACCCACCCACACACAGACACACATCTCTGAGATAAAAAACATGCTTTCTCCTCTGTCAACTATCAAATGCAGAGGAAATCGCTTAAATGGAGCCAGGCAAGAATATAGAAAACCATATACATCAATATACCTGAAACAACAGATAAAGATTGGAAAGTGTGTTGTATGAGATCCAGGGGTGTAGCTATAATTGTGCGGATGGGTTCAAAGAACATGGGCCCACCAACTCCTGGGGGCCCCCAGCTCTACCCCTCTGTTTCCTTCCCTTTCTCCCTCACTCCAAGGGGCCTCCAGGGAGAGGGGCGAACAGATGCCCCCTCTACCCTAGCTACGCCCCTGATGAGATCATTTGACATAATCTAAGTACATACAACCAAATTTCATACAGCACATTAATCTATGGAATTCCTTGCCATGGGATGTGGTGATGGCCACCAGCTTGGATGGCTTTAAAGGGGGCTTAGACGGATTCATGGTGGACAGGTCTATCAATGGCTACTAGTCTGGTGGCTGTGGGCCACCGCCAACCTAAGAGACATGATGCCTCTCAATATCAGTTGCAGGGGAGCAACAGCAGGAGAGAGGGCATGCACATACATCTTGCCTGTGTGCTCCCCAGGGGCATCTGGTGGGTCACTGTGTGAAACAGGAGGCTGGCCTAGATAGGCTTTGTGCCTGATCCAGCAGGGCTGTTCTTGTGTTCAGATTCTGGCTTGTTCATCTAGCATAAAACCTGGGGTAGAGTGGCCTGCAACTACTCAAGCTACTCTGGAATACAGGTTAGAGAATGGGTCCACTGTGAATGCATCACAACATTACAAATATCAGAATGGCTGAAGCAGCACACCTGATCCCTTTAGTACAATCCCCAGAATCAGTACCTGCCAAACATGTCTTAAAAGCAATAAGAAATTCTGTACTGCACAAAGACTTTAAGATTCTTTCCAGGCTGATTGTTCAGCCTGGAAATGCTATCCTTCATTCACTCACTTTTTACAGAAAACCCAAAAGACATCTTTGCCATTGCATCCCAATGTACTCTGTGTTGTTGTCTTTTGAGCCTCATTTGTGATTCACTTTCCCACTAAAATGTATTTGCAGCACCAGCCTGCCCAGTGTAGACTAACCAAGTTCTGTTGAGGTACTGCAAGACTACTGTGCCTTTAAAGAGAAGTTCCCTTCTCTGGAAAAGATAGCTTCCTCTGCTTTTAATTGCCCCAGCAAGGCTTGCATTACTGATGAATAACTGATGGCTGTGTCATGAAGCTGCTGCTGCTTGCAGGTCTGGCTGTGTTACCTGTCTTCCAGTATGAGCCTCAGTATTGAAAGGGAGGGGGTTAAGTCACCCTATTCCTCCTCTTTGAGGCACACTGCTTCACTCCTGGGAGCCCTTGTCACTCTCCCTCTCTGTCTTCTCGTCCCTGGCTCTCTCAGGTTTAAATAGCCCCTGGCAGGCTCTGCAACGCCACTACTGCTAATAAGGCCTCTGCCCTTCTTTATTAGTTCTCCTTCATTGTTTATTACACTCCCCTTTGTGTCTCCCAGCCCTCACCCCACCCCATGCCTCCTCCCTCTCCCTCCTTTCTCTCGTCAGCCTTCTGCCGATGTCATCAGCTGGTGCCCCACTTGGTTGGGCTGCTCATGGCTCTAGCTGGCCTCCTGGAGCTGCTGTGTCGTCGGGGCTCCATGCTGCTCCTTCCAACACCTTCCCTACTGGACTCTGGGCCTCAGGGCTCCTAGATTGGTGCAAACAGCAATGCTTGGCAAGGGCAAGGACAGTGGGCTACCCCACCGGACAGGCTGTCCTTTAATTGCTCTGCAATTCATGTTCCCTAAGTGGAAGACTAATGGTTATCCCTCAATTTTTAGCCTCCTTTCCAGTAGGCTTATGAGATCACACGGCATTCTGTGTGTGTGTGTGTGTCCGTCCATGTGTCCATGTGTGTCCCCCACTATCAACTTCACAACGCCTGGGCCAATATGAACCAAATTGGGTACAGTTGTAAGGACACATAGGGACACCTCAAGGGTGTAGTTTGTGATGATGCCATCACCCTGACCCAAGATGGGGGACACATAAACTTTTGAGGTGCAAGTGCATTGACTTGTGAACCCCCTAACCAATTTGAACCAAATTTGCTACAGCTGTAAGGACACATAGGGATGTCCCAATGGTGTAGTTTGTGATGATGTCATCCACCCCAATCCAAGATGGTGGACGTGTGAACTTTTGAGGTGCAAGTGCACTAACTTGAGGACTGTCTAACCGATTTGAACCAAATTTGGTACCATTGTAGTGAGACACAGGGACACCTCAATGGTGTAGTTTGTAATGATGTCATCCACCCCAATCCAAGATAGCAGATGCATGAACATCTGAGGTGCAGATCTTGTGGACCTCAATTTGAATCAAATTTAGTCCAGATGTAGCGATAGTGAAAGGAAAGTAGGCTGATTAGTTCTTACTAGAACAACTTGTTAATACTTCTTTTTAAAAGTATGTTAAGAACACAAGCAGTCCTATTACTGTGATATTAAGGGCTAGATATAGGTAAGGTGGGGGGGAGATAGGACCAACTATGCCTTTAATTCGATTGTCTGTATCAGTTCTAAGCTGGAAAGGTAGAAAAAAGAACACATTCCCTGTTGAGTGTGAGTTTTCCGTGGTTCTTAGATTTGGGGCAATCTGAAGATGAGGCTGTCATGCCCTTGCTGTCTTGGTTAACAGCCCATTGATAATGATAACACCTAACCTCCATAAATTCTGACCTTGTAAAACTCAAGTGCACAGTTATCTTAGAACACCGTGTAGATGCTGTGCTCTTAAATTTTCTTCTTAGACATTTAAAAATGTGTACTGCAGTCTGTGGGAATATTAAAGAGCACATCATGATTCATTTTAATGGAGCAAAATTCCTGGTAAGTGTTCTGGCTTCACAAAAAGGAAATATTAGTATCACTATTCATACTAATAATTGATTCTGTACCTCATTGCCTGTAGCTCATTTTCCTATTCTTTTTTCCAGCTCTTCTCCCAATCCTGCAGCTCCAAAGA
The DNA here is from genome assembly GCF_027244095.1 of Hemicordylus capensis. NCBI lineage: Eukaryota > Metazoa > Chordata > Lepidosauria > Squamata > Cordylidae > Hemicordylus > Hemicordylus capensis. The sequence goes on from NC_069657.1 coordinate 152,109,915, forward strand.
GTTCTGGGAACACTCCCATGAGGATTAGAGTTCTGCTGTTGAATGTCAGGTCAGTAAATGCAAAAACATCTCTCACCCATGATTTAATTGTGAATGAGCATGCTGACCTGGTATGTGTGACTTGTTGAGGTTTGTGCTTATTTAGCAAAGCACCAAGAAAGCTACCACTCAGTTACAGAGTGCAGAGTTTAGTTGTTGTGACTATTTAAGTAACACGCATGGAGATCACTGTAGAGTCTAAACTAAATTGATTTATTGGTGAAGTACATTTGAGATAAGAAAGTCTATTCCTATCTATCAGCTGCATAATGAAAAGGTGGGGGGGGGAGAGAGATGTTTCCATCTTCTTTCTAGGAGGAAAGGAAGAGGACAGGCTCACTACAGGAAGTACCTGAGGAGTCAAAGCAGGGGTCATAGAGCAGCAGCAAGCAGGGACAGGTAAGGAGAGCCTCACTAGCTATCTCTACTCCCAATGTCCCTAGTTGGGATAGTTGGTGCAAAAGGTCAATGCACTGGAACTCCATCTCCAACACCCCTTCTCATCACCTATTGCACTGGCTCATGACTCCCATCTTCTCACAAGGCACCTGGAATCTGTCTCTGAGCAGTGGCATCTGCCACAATCTCTTCTGCCACAATCTCTTCTGTTAGACAGTACTCCAGCTGGACTACCCCCTTTTCTTGCATGTCTCGGACATTCCCTTTATGGGAATGTGCTTAGTTTGAGACTTCATCTTCTCCATCTGGGAGATCTGTATACAATTTTGGTTATCCTCAAACATTACTGTGGGCTTCAGTTCCTCAATCCCAAAGTCTGATAGTAACTGGTGTATCCACACCGCTTCCTTGCATGCTTCAGCTGCAGACATATATTCTGCTTCTGTGGATGAGAGCACAACAAGTAACGCAGCTAGTCCAACTTATGGCTCCATCTCCTTACAAGAACAGGTTCCACTGGTGGACTTGTGGTCTGTTCTGTCTTCGCCCCAGGCTGAATCCCACTAGTCTGGGATTGCTGCTTGCTGGAATCTCCAATACATAGTGTGCAGTACCATTTAGGTATCTTCCCAGTCTTTTGACTGCGGTCCAATCATTATTGGTTGGTGCTCAGGATTCCCACTGCTGAAACAATATCTGGTCTTGTCACTATGGCTATATACAGAAGCTTTCCAATTGCTTTTCTGTATTGATTGTTGGCTGGTAAAGGCTCACTATCCCCATCTAGCTTCCAGAAATTAGCATCCATTGGTTTACCAACTTCATTAGCACCTGTCATTCCCAGGCATTCTAGAAGATCCTTTATCTTCTGCTTCTGGTTGAAAATGAATGTACCATTCCCTTCTCTTTCTATTTGGATGCCAAGGTAATAGGAGATGCTTCCGAGTTCCTTCCCTACTATTTCCTGTTCAGGTGCTGCACAATCTCATTGCTGTCTTGTTTTTTCTCATGTGCAAGAATCAAGTCATCAACATAAGTCAGGACTTAGATCCTAAGGACTTACATCCTAAGTCCATCTATTGTCTCTGAATCTTGAATATAGGCACGGGTCAGCTTTTCTTTGCACAAACCCCTCTTTAAGTAGCAGTTGATTCAGCTTCTTATTCCATGCTCTGGCTGCTTGCTTTAAGCCATAGATGATCCTTTGTAGTTTGCACACAGGCCCCTTCTTTCCAGATACCTCAAAACCTGGTGGCTGTTGCATGCAGATGTCTTCCTTGATTCCCCATGAAGGAAGGTAGTCTTTACATCCAAGTGGTCAACTTGCATCTTTCTGGCTACTGCCATGCTGAGCAGTGTCCTAATTGAAGCATGTTTCACAACTGATGCAAAGGTCTCATTGTAGTCCTCACCATTGATTTGAGAGTATCCTTTGGCTACTAGTCTGGCTTTGTAGTGCTCTACATCTCCTTCTGCGCCCTGCTTGTCTTTGAAGACCCACTTGCATCCCACAGTCTTTCTTCCAGTGGGTAGTTCCACACGTCTCCAAGTCTCATTTTTGTGCAGGGAATCAATTTCTTCTAATGCTGCTTTTCTCCATTTCTCAGCTTCATCAGCTGGCATCCTCTCTATATTTCACCATGTGGTGGATTCTTGTATCTCTCCTCCTTTGGTCGAGAGTGAGAGCCTTTTGGGTGGAACCCTTTTGTTGGGCCACTGTACCAGCTCAGGCTCTGCAGACCCTTCTGAATCTGGCATAGATTCTTTGGGTTCAAAGTCTGGCTATAGCTTCATGAGGGTCCACTCACATGGTTCCGCTTTCAACTGGATCTCTGGCACAAGTTCTGGTACATCACCTCTCCGGGGGCGTAACTATAATAGGGCAAGGGGAGACAGTTGTCTGGGGGCCCACTGCCTTGGGGGGGCCCCCAGAGGCAAGTCACATGACTGACTCCCCCAGCCACGGACCCACCCAGGCTTCCTTTAGTTGTATTCATCCTCCGAAAATGATGTGAGTGTTAAGATCTGGAGCTACCAGACAGCATGTCTTTCTCTAGTACCATTAAATGACTTGCATCATCCACAATTTACAAAACCTTTTAAAAAATAATTTAGGATGATGTTCTATTGTGGCACATAGGATGGGTGTGTGTGTGTGTGTGTGTGTGTGTGTGCGCGCGCTTTTTGTTAACACTTTTCAGCCTCATTTAAGATTTCTTTACTTCATGAGCTGAGCTTCAGTGAGTGGGGGACCCATTTTAAAATCTTGTCTCTGAGCCCACTCCAACCTTGCTATGCCCCTGCACCTCTAGTTGGCCCTTGTCGCTCATCAAAATACATCACAATGCAAATTCTGACCTCTCCACTTGCAGGATCAAGGATTCTGTGTCCCTTTTAGCCAGACACATATCCAACCAATACTCCCAGTTCGCATCTGCAATTGAATTTGGTCCTCTTGGCCTTTGGGACGTATGCATAAGCCTTTGATCCAAATACTCTGATATGGCTTAGAGAAGGTTTGCATGCATGCCATAGTTCAAATGGTGTCTTGTCTATTGCTTTGGTTGGCAATCTGTTTTGCAAGTAATTTGCAGTCTCACTGCTTCTCCCCAGAATTCATTTGCCAAACCAGCTTCATGTAACATGCATCTGATCATTTATAGTAGAGAGTGTTTTTTCCTCTCCGACGCACCATTCAGTTCTGGTGTGAATGCAGGTGTAGGTTCATGAGAAATCCCATGTTCCTTTAGGAATATTGTCATGTCATTTGACATATATTTGCCTCCATTATATGACCTTAGTTTCTGAGGCTTTCTTCCAAATTTGTTATTGGCCAGTGCAACATACTCTTTAACTTTTTCAGACACTTGACTTTTCTCTCTCAGAAGATAGACATAAGTAAATCTTGAAAAATCATCAATAAATGTTTGTAGCAATTGTCACCCCATATTGTGTTCAAATGGACGAAAGACATCATAATGTATTAGTTCCAGAGGATGTTGTGACTCCCTCTGTGTCTGTCCAGAAAAGCTGTGTCTCACCCTTTATTAAGTAAGCAACATTGACATCTAGTGGCAGCTTCTTTACTTGATTCCACTTTAAAGTCCTTAATTAGTTCATTTTTCTCAGGCTCATTTATCACATTTATTTGCCTATGCACTAGTCTTTTATGCCATATGGTAGAAAAATTCTTGTGTTTGCATGATGCTGTGAAGCTTGCCTTGTCTTCATGCATATAGGCTGTCATAATTAAATCATCATCTTTGGTGATGTAGCAAACTTTGTCCTCAGAAGTCGCTTTACAATCTTTATTGATTCCATGTCGCACAGAGATCAAATTACTCTCCATATCAGGGACTAAGAGAGTATCCTGGATCAAAATCCTCTCAATCTGTCCACTAGACTGTCTGTACAGCAGCTAAGCAGTTCCTTTCCCCGCCAAAAAAAAAGTAACAAAAAAATGTGACAAAAAAATTCCCAACAAAAACAGGAACTTTGTACTTTTTGTCAAAATCAGTAAATAGTTCAGGAGAATTCAGAATATTTTGGGTAGTGTCAGAATCAATAATAAAATCATTCCTTTCATTCCTGATTGCTACACTGTAAGTCCTGTTCTTTTGACTGTCTCTCTCTGTGTCCTGTTCTTCAAAACCAGCACCCTGTTTGCTTTTCTGTCTGTGAGAAAATCTTGCTCTCTTTCCTGTTGTATTCACAGACTGAGAGTTCTGTCTGTAGCTATGGTAACCAGGTTTTCCTCCTCTAGAATTCTTTCTGCAAATCCTGCCATTGGACTTTGGGCAATTAGAATGCAAACGCCCTGCTTTGTTACAGTTAAAGCAATGTCTTTGTTTGCCGAAAAAGGCTGCGGTACTGTCTCCATGCTTTGCAAAATCTGTTTCTCCCTGTTTAAGACTGAAATCTTGCAAGCATGCAATTACCCTTTCCAATTCAATTTTATAGTGTGAAACTTCCAGTGCCATCTTTACATGGTTATAATCCTGTGGCAAAGATCTCAGAATCAAGCCAATTAACACTTGATCATCCAAAGTAGATCCATGTTGTTAAAGTAATCTGTGAGTCTCCTGCATTCCACTTATATGGCTTGAAAGATCCCCTCCATCTTCCAGCTGTATTTTGCAAATCCTTTTAATTAAAAGGACAGTAATGTTGGGGAAGACTCTGCCATACAGCTTTTTTTTCATTCTTTTCAGTTAGTGCAGCCTGAGGAAATGGACAAGATCCTAGGCAGTGTGTGGGCAACAGCATTCTCTCTGAACCCTTACCCTTCATGGCTGGTAAAATCTGCCGGTGAAAGAACAGGTAGGCGGTTGGAGCCCATTATTAATGCTTCATTAAGGGAGGGTAAAATGTCATTAAGCCTCAAGTAGGTGGTGGTAAGACTACTATTTTAAATGCCCTCCCTTGATTCCACCAACCTTGAAAACTATCAGCTTCTTTCAAATCTTCTCTTTTTAAGCAAAGTGATAGAGCATGTGGTGTCTATGCAGCTGTGCAGGGTCTTGGATGATATGGATTATTTAGACCCTTTTCAATGTGGCTTTCGCTCTGGGTTTGAGGCTAAAACTGCCTTGGACACCCTGGTGGATGACCTACACGGGGAACTAGACAAGGGGAGTGTGTCCCTGTTGGCTCTGCTGGAGCTCTCAGTGGCATTCAATATCATCGACCATGGTATCCTTCTGGACTGCCTCTCGGGTATAGGGATCAGGGGTGGTGCATTGGAGTGGTTCCAATTCTTTCTTGGGGGGAGGTTTCAGAAGGTTGTGCTGAGGGACTTCTGCTTGACTCCTTGGCCTCTGGCCTATGGGGTCTCACAAGGCTCAGTATTGTCCTCCATGCTGTTTAACATTTACATGAAACTGCTGGGAGAGGTCATCAGGAGATTCGGACTAAAGCAGATGACACTCAGCTCTACCTTTCTCTGACATCAGATCCGAGAGATGCAGTGGATGTACTGAACCAGGGGCTAGAGGTGGTGATGGGCTGGATATGGGTTCAGGCCTGTAACCAGCCTCAAAAAAAAAAAAAAAAATTGGAGGGGGGATTGCAAAAGTCAGGGGAGGCCAGTTATAAAATGTTCAGTGAAAACAGTCAGTGAGGCTGGGGAGGAAAAATAATTTTTTGGTGTGGCAGGTACACACCATGCCACCAGCTGGCTATGGGCCTGTGTGGGCTAGCAAACTGAGGTTAAATCCAGGCAAGATAAAGATGCAGCTGGTCAGTAGAAAAGCAAATCGGGATAGGTTCATTCAACCAGCTCTGGATGGGGTTGTACTCCCCGAGAAAGAGCAAGTGTGTAGCTTGGGGACTATTGCTGGACCCGGCTCTGCTTTTGGATGCTCAGGTGGAGGCGGTGCCCAGGGTTGCCTTTACACAGCTTTGGCTAGTGCACCATCTGTGCCCCTTTCTTGAAAAGGCAGATCTGGCAACGGTTGGCTCAGAGCATATATTACACCTATTTTGAAAGAGCTGCACTGGCTGCCGGTTTGTTTCTGGATCCAATTCAAGGTGCTGGTTATTACCTTTAAAGCCCTTAAGAGTTTGGGTCCTGGATACCCGAAGGACTGCCTGCTCCCAAAGGTTTTCTGCCCTCCCAACAAGGTTGTCAGAGGGGCCTTTGCTCCATGTGTCGATGTTGGGCAAGTTGGAAGCGAGCATAATTTGTGACATTGCACAACATCATTAATGATCAGGTGGCATGTCTGTTAAGGCATCAGTCTCTGGTTCCAATTTCCCAACTTTGTGGCACTTGAACCAAGACCTGCCCATTTAAGACCAGAATTAAGCCTATCTATAATAATAATGATCCTATATCTATATCTATCTATAATAATAATGATCCCTGTAGCAATGTAATAGCTTCTGTTTATTGAATTGTCAAATTATTTCATATTTCATTGAATATAATCAAAAAGTGATCTACATGGTCCCATTAGCAATCTTCTAAAAGGCTACCAAACTCCAGTTAACATCTAGTAAGAAATTCCACTGCAATGCAGTAGAAGCTTAGAGATGTACACAATTCAGCAATGGAAGATGGCAGCAATTAACACACTTGGTAGTTAGCCCAAGCAAACTGATTAAAGAGGTTTTAGTGGACTAATCATCTACCTTTTAACTGATTAATTCACCCATGACATTTAAATAAATGTGCACATACTCAAAGTTAAGCTTGCGAGCTGTTAACAGGAGTTTTGATGGGCTTTTAGCACGTTGCTAAGGGGACCATGAGCATCACTCACTACATTTTTAGATAAAGTAGGGCTTTATTTTTAGATGTTCATGCAATGTTGACTTGATTACATCAGGGGAAAAGGAAAGACATCAGCAGTAATTGAGGATAAGGAGTTCAGTGCTATTTTTATCTGGGAGAGCTAACTTTCTTAATTCCTCATGTTGGCCAGTTTATCAAGATGACCTATACAAGCCATTGCAGGCAGTGGTTAATGCTTATCATTTTTATCATGAAGCGGCAGGGGCAGCGGGGGAGCAGGCAGTCCTGCTGATGTGTATGGAATACAGCAATGCAGATATAGAGGAGGTCCTGGATAACTCAAATAGCATCATACAGAATCCCTTAACCTTACAGTTAATGACTATTTATTCCTTGCTTACTTTTTAGGATATGATTTTGTTGCACATATGAATTTGTGTGTGAGTAACACAAATTAGTAATTGCAGGATCCTACACCATTGTGCTACACCATGTCATAAGTCTCCAAATGACATGTATGAAAGAAAAATTTAAGCAGATATCTTAAAGTAGACTTTGGGCTGCTGTACAGATCCTGTTGATTCATTTTGCTGGAACATAATAAAGCAAGTTTTGAATCTGGAGTAGAGTTAGACTTCCTAAAGAACTGGGGCTAGCTTAATATATGCTGCAGTGTGTAGGCTGAACAAGCAACGGGACACAGGGGTGAGTCTTGAGCTCACACTCCTCCCCCATCATGTGTGGGAAATCTAGATGAGACTGTGAGAAAAGGGAGGAGACAGTCCCATGAATGACCTGGTTCTGACTGGAGGTTCTATCCATGTGAAGAAGGGCATGTGAGTTCAAGGCACACTCCAATTGTATGTACAACTTAACATGCTAGAGCACGGTGGGACCCAGACCTGGAAAGATACTAGAATAATTAGAGTGGTTTGATAGATGAATAGTTCAGGACCATGAGCTTTGTCTGGACATCTTTCCTCCAATTAGTGATCCAGCTTAGGTCTTTCCTGTCAATTATCTCTCCACACGTTTCCACAGGGCGAATAAGCACAGCATAAAGTTGCTTTGATCTCTGCATTCTGGAAATTGATACTCAATATTCTAGCAGTTTGATTGTCCTTTAATTCAATGAACTTCACCTTTGCTTCCCCGTCACCACAGCTGTCCTGCAGAGTATTTATGAAGTGCCTGAACATTCTGTAAAACACCTTCAGTTCTGAGTTGAACTGTGCAAAATCATCTCCACATAAAGTGATGTTGTTATCTATATGCATTTCATTATGTTCCATTAGCTGCCCAGAACTGCCCACATGCATTGGGATCTGATTTTATACACTGAGGTCTCCCTTTTGCAAAACAAGATCCACAAATTCAGCTATGTATCTCAAAGAAAACAAAATGTCCAATATTAGTCAGACAATACAAGCTGCCTTGCAAGGTTCACTAAATCCAACATTCAGCCACAGCAGTACACTGTGCCAGACGTCAAGGAAACAAATGCCATTATCAGCCAGAGACAAAAGTTTGGGGAGGTGTACAAATTTGAGTGATTGATTGATTGATTGATTGATTAAATAAATAAATAAATAAATAAATAGTCAAGGTCTAACCTATCCGTGGACCTTGACGTTTCCTTTTTTCACCTTCCCAATTTATTTCCTGTAAAGCTACAAAATGTCTGAAATGTTTCAACTCTCTCTCTCTCTCTCTCTCTCTCTCTCTCATATAGGGGCAGCTCCCCCATGAGGCCAGGTAAGGTGATTATCTCAGGTGGCAAGTGTGCCACAGGGCAGTAGGTGCAGGCATCCCAACAGCCCCTGCTGCAGACATCACCTCAACTGCCTGCTGCTGCTACACCACCTAATCTGTGCTGCTGCCAACCCATCTCGTATTTCTCCCCCGCACCCAAGCATCAATGCTGCCCCCCTTCGATGGCCCTGCCCCTTGATGGCCTCATCCCGCCTCATTTGCCAGCCCAACAGGAAAAACACAAAAAGAACCGTGCAAAATGTAGAAACAGAGGGGCCATGAAAAAGTTGCCAATAATTGCAAAAGCACAAACTGTGATACATCTAAAGATCTAAGGATCTATGTGGAGGGAATAAACAAAACACATATAAAAGTATGGCTTTTTCCCCCCTCAACAAGGTATAGGAGGAAAGGCTGCCTCCATAAAGATTTGGTTGTTGAGCTATTGCTGTTTGAGCTCAGGGAAGAGGAAAAGTGGTTATTTCAGTTCTCTGAGGAAGGACTATCCGAAACGGGCTCAAGAATCCCGGGCTAGCCTCTAAGGACTCTTTTCATCTTGGCAAGACTTTACTCTTATACACAGAAGAAGTTTCTGTCCAATTCACTGAGATGCTGTATTCTTTACATATGCATGTGCGGATACTACCTGCAAGATCATGGTCATTGTTACTCATTTAAGGATTCTTTACCATTGCAAAACTTTTTTTCAATCATTTTTGATATAGATTTTTTCTCTATATGGAGAAGAACAACATTTTTTCATATACTCATGTGGCTTTTTCTAATATATATATGTTTGGGTTGAATTTGTACTTATCTTTAACAATGACTTTTGTCCAATTTGTTGAGATGCAATATCTTTGTCACATGTATGTGCAGATACTATTTGCAAGATAATTGTTATTGTTATCCATTCATTCTAGACTATGAATATAGCATCTTCAGTTACAGACAAAACGGATATATGTGTTTCGTTTATTCCCTCCACATAGATCCTTAGATCTTTAGATGTATCACAGTTTGTGCTTTTGCAATTATTGGCAACTTTTTCATGGCCCCTCTGTTCCTACATTTTGCACGGTTCTTTTTTTGTTTTTCCTGTTGATTCGGCATGCATCCTGCTTTTTTCCTGCTCATTTGCCAGCCCAGGCACCACCCACTCCTCTTCCCATTGCCACCCATCTCAGCTACTAGATGTGCCCCCACTGTTGAGTGTTTGCACAGTAAAAGGCAGTATGGAGCATGCCTCCAATAGTGCTGGCGGGCCTCTACACTGCTGCACCAACATTAGCTTTCCTTCCTTCCTTCTTTCCTTCCCTCTCTCTCTCTTTTCCACACTTTCTCTTTCCTCCCATCACCAAAGGTGTCTGGAGAAAAATCAGACAAATGTGATGCTTGGAGGGAAGAGACACGTTTGCATTTGCATAACAGGGGGCACAACCTGTGGCATGCCTAATGTATCTGAAGGGAATCTTTGTGCAATAGGAGCACACTTCCAAAAATTCCCATTATTTAGCACAGCTAAGCTATCTTCTTGAATTGATGCAACTTGGTTCATTTTGCAAGCGTAGCATTAGTCACAATATCAGCCACTGCTTGCTTCAAAACAGGCCTTCACCATTAGACTGCCTGGAAGATGGGCCAAACGAAGAGCAGAAATTTGATTCACAGACTGGGATTCATTTAGGAAAGAAGAAACTGAAAAGTGTCAGGTTGGATTTACTATACCGCTGTTTCTGATCATATGCGATTTTGAATGTCCATATCCTCATTTGCTATACAGATTCAGAAGAAATGAGAAATCCTAGCATTGGCTCTTACCCTGCACAACTGTGTTATATGGATAACATGATGTTAAGAGAGAACTGATGGACCACACTCTGTAAGATGTTAAACAATACTGCAGTTGAACAATGTCACCAGTCACCTCTCACATTTAAATCTACAGCTGTCTCAAAAGGAATTTGCTTACAAAACAAAAGAGCTCCTGTCAGGTCCTCCATCCCCTTCCACCCCTCTTCTCAGTCAGAAATTTCCTTTAATGCCCATTTCTCTCTCTGTCCCCATCTTGATGCTGCAGACAACAGGTGAAATTTAGCCTTCTAACCTTCTGCCTACTGATAGGATGGGGCTGGTCATTGATTCTTCATGTCTCAGGCAAAGATTAAATTATCTTTCAAACACAACAAAGCACCTGAGCCCAGTTTATTTAGGCAGCTGCTGCTGCTGCTGGGAAACCACAAGCACATCTGTTTGTGGTTTCCCTGCGATAGCTCTGGACAGTGTTGTGTTTATTCTACATCTCTGCTCACCTGCTGCCAGAGCATTATGAATACATTGTTGTGAAAGAGGGCTTCGGGCAATAAGAAAATACTGACTCTTCTATTTCCTTCTGCTTCTTCTCCAAGTTTGTCCTGGAGAGGGACATTGCTGTCAGTCTTAGCTTAAACCATCCTTGCACCTGATACACTGGACTAGGACTGGGGAGACCCGAGTTCAAATCCCCATTCAGCATGATACTTGCTGGATGTCTCTGGACCAGTCACTTATCTCTCAGCCTAACTGACTTCACAGGGTTGTTGTGAGGAGAAACTTAAGTATGTAGTATGATGGGTGGGTGCTGCTGAGACATGGTGCCAGTCCATCCACCAGTCATAGGCCTCGCAGTATGATGCGAGCGTGTGTGCAATGCAAAATTTTAAAACATTCAAAAATCCAAACCCTTTTAATAGGCAAAGTCCTCATGCAAGCTGAAGCCATTAAAAATCAACAGAGATTCCCTCTGGTCACCATTGATTTCAGTTAGAGATATGTGACATCCCCTACCCTGGCTCATCCTGAAAAGCAATTGGGCTGCTCAATGGTTCTGTCAAATATTCAAAAAGAAAAAGAGTGAGGGGAGAGATAGGCTTTTTCTGACACTTGACAGGAACTCTGTAGAAGTGGGAGGAAGTTCAGCAGGAGGCTTCTCTTCCTCCCTCTGTTTTCTATACCGGAGGAATCTTCAAGGCTTCTTCTCACTTAGCGTCAAATGACGTATGGCATCATGGGGCTTGTAGTTTTCTAATGACAATTAGAAGTTAATTCACAATCAAGAGAAGATCATGAGTCTCAGACAAAAACATTGTATTGCCATAAAATGTGGTGATGGCCACAGATTTAGATTCCCTTTCCTCCCTCCCCCTCCCAAAAGGATTAAACAAGTTTATGAAGTACAGATCAGGACTTATCAGCTATGATAGTAGAACAAGACTACTATAAGTAGAGGCAAAATATCTCTTAATAACTTCATGTCCTGATTGTGAGCACCCAGAGGCATCTGGACTGGATGGGCCTTGGTCTGACCATGGGCAGTTCTTATGCTGTAATCACCCAAATTAGAGGCATCAGGGGCTGAGAGACTGTTACTTGGAGCATTGCCAGATGGGGCTTTTAGCTCACATCTCCAAAGGAATGGAGGGTGTGCATTTACATATCGGCCAGATTTACCCTGAAGTCCCTGTGACATATCAGAGGGCACTCCATACACAATTCGGGTTTTCCCTTGTATGTTGGAGCCTAGCCCAATTTATGCCTGGGGTTAAAAAATCAACTTTTTGTATCAGAGTATCTGATATACCCCGAACTCATAGTAAAGCCTCGCAGCAAGCCTGCGGAAAAGGCTGCTGTCTGGGAAAGCTCCTGGTAATAATAATTCAGTGGCTCTATTGCTGACCTTGGAAGTAAGTTCAAAAGGCTAGTCTTTCAGTCTTCCATTTGTGCATTCACTGATCGAGATGTTTGGACAAATGGCATAATACTAAATGTGTGTGAGAGGATATGAATAACAACTGTATTCTTTTATTTCCCCACCCTCCAGTCCATTAAGAAGCAGAATACCGCTTAATGTTTCTCCTGCAATCTTTTTTAAAAGTTGCAGGATCAAACTCTTAGATTGTTGGGTGTACCCCAGTTGGATTGGTACAGCAGAGAATCTCCCATAATCTAGAATGCTTCTTTCCCCAAGAAAATAAGAATTAAATGGTTTTCTTCACTCTGTTCAAGCGAACAATATTATAGCTTCTCCTTCCCTCAGATACATCAGACTCCATTAACAATCCACTCATTTGTTCAGCAGAATTTAATGTTCTTGACTGAACAAATACCACATTGACTTGCTCATCTAAAGTGGTACCCATAAAAGTCTTGGCAAGGATTTCATTTTTTCACCCATAAACTCTGTAAATTACAGCCTGTTCAACGGAGTCTCCCTAATCAGATTTCAACAGAACTTCATTTTATTGTGGGGGAGAGGAGAAAAGCAGAAAGGAAGGGGATTTTGGATTTATGGCTGTGCTCTTTCCTTTTTTAAAAAAACGCAGATCAATCAGGTGGGAGTAGATGGTACCAGATAGAGCTGGGCATTTTTATGGCAGCTGCAGAATGGAGGGTGCTTTTGCTTTTCCCTTTCATAGCTTGATATCCTAACAAAGTATTGGTGCTCCATGGGATGCACCAGTACTCTGGAGAAGTTCCTGATTAACACAACACCAGTGCTCATGGGAGAGGGGTGAATTTCAACAGCCTCTCCTTCCCCCAGAAGTCACCTTCAAATATGTCCTTAAGGTCTGTGTGCCCTCAGGGTTATATTTTGGGTGACACCGCGCACTTCCAAGGGAAGGAGAGGTCATTAATCAAAATGCACCCCTCCCTCGTGACCACCTCTGCTGAGTTATTGATGCTACCCACAGCACTGATGCATCGCATGGAGCACAAGTGCTTTGTCAGCATGTCAGTCATAGTGTTATAATCATGTACCACAACTTGAGTGGTTTGATATCCTACAGTTCATAAATTTCCTGATCCACAACGACTCCCCCCACCACCAAATAAACACATCCATGCAGAGCAATCCTAAGCATTTTTGTTAGTGGAGCTTAGCTTACTAGCTTAGCTTAGCATGAACCACCACCACTGTTTATACGCACAGAGGGCAAAATGTGGAGGCTTCCACACATGCTGGTGAGGGCAACCCATTGAAAGTGTCAATTCAGTGCATGGCAGCTGTGAAAAAAGGCAAATTCCATACTAGGGATCATTAGGAAAGGGGGTTGAAAATAAAAAAGTTAATATTATAATGCCCTTATACACATCTGTGGTGTGGCTACATTTGGAGTACTGCGTACAGTTCTTGACACCATATCTTAAGAAGGACATTTGGGAAAGGTGCAGAAGAGGGCAAGCAAGATCAAGGGCCTGGAGCAGTTTCTTTATGAGGCAAGGCTATAGCATCTGGGGCTTTTTAGTTTGGAAAAAGAGTTTACTACAGGGAGACATGGTAGAGGTGTGCAAAATTATGCAAGCACTAGAGAGAGTAGACAGAAAGAGATCAGGTATAGCCTGACAGGCGGGAGATGATCCAGGCTTTGTTTATTTCTAGAGTTGTTAGAATTCATATGCACAGCTCCATCACAGCTCCATCAGCACCAGGTCTTTCCCCCATCCATCCTCCCTTCTACTGAGCTTTGAAAGCTGATTGTGACTAACTGAGGAGATTCCCCCACTCCTCACTGTAGCACCCTCCAACCCAGAAAGAGAATGTTTCTCTTTGGGAGCTGGGCACCTGTGTAAATATATCCCAAGGGGGTGGGGGGACAGCCCATACATACATTTAAAAGCTTGCTTTTTAAACAAAGCTGTGCAGCACAGCAAAAGAGTGGTCTGAAAAGGTAATGGTATGTGGACTCTTTATGTGTATATATGAAGCTCTAATTGCTCTAAGAATCCCAGCATACTCCCATTATGAGAAAGCTGATCCTAGAACAATGCACACAGTGCACAGTTGGAGGAGATTTCCTCCATCAGCCACACATAGGTGAAGGCTGATCAAACAACACCTTGGACTTAGCCACTCTGCTGTGTTTCCATCAGCAGCCAGCCACTATTAATAGCCATGTTTTAAAACACTCCTAGCATTGATAATGACATATTGGGAATTAAACAACCCACCTGACAAGAGGATTGGCTGCTAGCTTGGGGAAGTGAGCAGGAATTTTAATGGGCAGGCAGGAGGGGAGGCTTAATAAAATGAATAATGAAGACTAGGAATGCTGAGCACTCTTGGCCCAAGGGAAAGAAGAACATGACTAAGATGAATCCAAAAGAAAGAAAAATCAAAGAACACCTGCCTTAGGGCTTGGTCAAAATTAACACAAGGTTGGGGAGCATTTTGCCAGACTTGCCAGGTTAAATCTACCCCAAACTGCTGAGAGCTACGGTCATCTGGGGAATAACCTCAGGTTAGAGAAATAATTATATTATACCATTTTCTCTCACCAAGGTGAATATTCAGTAGATAGAAATTAGCTTCATTGTGTCCATAGGGTTAGGTTTTAACAAGCACCATGTTACCCAAAATGTAAGACAGCTGCTGAAAATGGCAGCTTTAATTTAGTTCCTGTTTCCTCTCTCAGTGTCTAGGGGCTGGTTCAGATGATATTCCTGCCAGTACACTGAATTGCATAGGGAAGGACTCTGTGTGTGCACATCTGCCTGCATCTGGCACACCAGCACACTGTCATTTAATTGCAGGGGGGGGGTTCTCTAAACCACCTTGCTATGTGTGATTCAAATACTTCTTTCAAATAATTAGATGACAATGTGATAGGTAGGAGGAGAATCTACATGCCCATGCTCCTCTCCCATGCATTCACACAGGCTGGTCAGATTAGCATCTGAACTGGTCATAGAATTCATCTTGGCCTGGATCCAAAAATCACTTTCAGACTTTTTAGTGACTTTTTTAAAAAAAAAATATTTAAAAATTTATAAACATTTTAAGGAAGAGGAGGGCCGGAATAAACATTTATCTTTTTAAAAATTCAGAGTATTTGAGAGGAGAAATTCTCCTCAATTTTCAGTTTTTCCTCAGAAGAAACCCTGAAATACTGTGAATTTCTTTAAAGATAAATTTAGATTCCAGCCCTCCTCTTCCTTAAAACATATAAATGATTATGATCAGGGGGTTTACATAGGGTTGCCACCTATATGTTAACTGCTGTCAACAAGTAAATCCAAATAACACTACAGAGAACAGGCCCACAGTCCCCTGAGCACACAGAACTTGCAATGCAGGCCTTTGGATCCCCAGCCCTTAAGCTGTGACATCACAATGGGTTGTGTATTGCCCCTCACTCCCACGATCAGCAGCAGCCAATAGGAATATTATCCTGGGATGGTAAAAATGCCATAACAGTCATTTTCTTAATTATGGACACGGGTTTCTTCCAGAAGTTGATTATCAAAGGGCAAGGCCAGAGAACATGACACAAAGTGGCCCCATTAGAGTGAGATCTCCAACAAGCATTATTTTAAAAACTGTATCTATTAAATGTGAAGGTTTGGAGCATCATCTATACTGTAACTTATAAAAGCTTTCCCTAAAAGTAATGTTAGTAAGGTGCTGGGGATTATCTGATCATCACACTCTCATATCACATCGTAATCTGCTCTTGGAGGCTTCTTCAGATACTGAAGGGATTTTCCATGTGGCATGGGGAACGGCTGTTTAAGAAACACAGGCCCACAGTCTCCTGGGCACATGCAACTTGTAATGAAGTCTTTTGAATCGCAGCCCTTAAGCTGTAACATCACAATGTGCTGTGTATTGCCCCTCACTCCCACCACCACCAGCCAATGACATGCACCGGATGTGGGGTAATGCAGAATGTCATGGTGTTATGACATGAGGTAAGTTATGAGGCAATGTTATAAGGGGAAGGTAGAAGCTAAACATGGCAATAGCCATGAACCAACTGCTCATTTTATGTAGTGCTGAGCATAGCTGTTAGTTGAACCCTGTCTAACTTGCCTAGAGAGCAAGAGGTTGCCGGTTCGAATCCCCGCTGGAATGTTTCCCAGACTACGGGAAACGCCTATATCGGGCAGCAGCTATATAGGAAGATGCTGAAAGATATCATTTCATACTGCACAGGAGATGGCAATGGTAAACTCCTCCTGTATTCTACCAAAGTAAACGACAGGGCTCTGTGGGTGCCAGGAGTCGACTCTGACTCAATGGCACAACTTTACCTTACAGGAAGGAAATGGGCAAGTTGCTATACAGTATAGATGTAGCACCGCCCAGAAGAAACACCACTGAAAACAGTGGGCATATATTACCTACTAATTACTACACTAATTGTTTAACACTCATTTGTTAAACAATCTATTAAAATGTTTAACAGTCATCTCCTAATGACCTCTAACTGGCAATTTCAACACCCTCTCACCACCAGCTCCAGGATTCTTTGGGAAACAGTTAAAACTTGTATTAAATTGATACGAATACGACAAATATTTATATATCGCTTTTCAACAAAAGTCCCCAAAGTGGTTTACATAGATATAAATAAATAAATAAGATGGCTCCTTGTCCCCAAAGGGCTCACAATCTAAAAAAGAAACATAAGGTAGACACGACACACCAGCAACAGCCACTGGTGGGATGCTGTGCTGGGGATGGATAGGGCCAGCTGCTCTCCTCCTGATCAATAAAGAGAATCACCACTTTTAAAAGGTGCCTCTTTGCTCAGTTAGCAGGGGAAACGAGTTTGTAATACCTCGTGGCTAGAGAGGTCACACTGTAGACTAATGCTGGAGGGTCAAGCCATGCATATGCCTGCCCTTGGATTTCTCTTCTGAGAGAAATCCCTCCTTAGATCATCTCCTAGCTGGTGGACCCATAATTAGGGCTGCCATGTGGGGGTGGGAGGTCTCCTGAATTTTTAATAGATGTGTGGAAGTAGGAATTTTAGCAGGTACAGCTGACCATGAAGTGGGAAGAAAAGCTACACCTGCTGAAATTCTTGCTGCTGTGCATCTGTTAAAAGGTATAAGAGATCTGTCCTCTTTTCTGTACAGCCGTCTTACCTGTGATGGGGAGGCGGGTAGTGAGGGGCATAGGTTGCTCTTACCAGGCCCCAAGCCTCCTCCCCCAAACCTTCCTCTAAGCCCCAGCATTACCATTCTATACTTAATCTGCTGCTACCTTCTATCCTCCCTGGGATAGAACCTTAAAACCCTGGTAGCTTAGGAAAGTGAGCGAGAGGGTATTATATAGGCAGAGACACAGGTAACCAGAACCAAAAAGAAATAACTATACCACATAAAAGAAGAACAATATATTGCAGATATAAATTGAAGTACTCCGTTTGCTTATTACAATTGCATGGAAAATTAACTTTATTTAAGGCCAATGGCAAAAACAACAGAAAATTAAAATAATTCGGTAGCCTTCTCTGATCAATGCTTAGGCCTGACTACCCTTTTTACCTCAGAAAAACCCTCCCAGCCAATTTCCTATTCACCCTGGTTTGACTCACAGAGTTTCTGTTGGAATCTTGAATTTTCAGCATCTCCTTGTCCAGCCTTCCCAGCTTCTAGATGAGTCCTGTACAACATAAGGCCCGGGGGCTGGATCCAGCCCATGAGGATTCTTTTGCTGGCCCCAGAGATGAGCCCAAAGATTCGTGGTGCCTGAGGTGAGGTGGGAAAATGCTGCCTTGCCCCATGGTCCTGGTAGGGGTCAGCCCCCTTTCAAAATTAAGCTTTTAAAGTGCATGAGGGGCAGGGAGGTGGAGAGGTTGCTAGCAGCCTCCTCTTCTCTCCTCGTGGTTAATTAATAATTGCTTTCATTGATATTTTTAATAATTAATAATTGCTCTCATTTATATTTAATAATTAATTTCAATGTAATCATTAATGTGCTGAACATTTACCTCGGCCCCCGCATACCTAGTCATGGTTGGTTCTGGCCCAGTGGGCTGTTTGAGTTGTGCACCCCTGTGAATCTAGAGGCAGAGCTTCCCATTTCTCCACAGCTTGGCTGATGTTTGAAGGCTTTCACACCTTTTGCCATTGCACCCCTAATCTAATTGCTGCCAGCAGACACTGGCACCACCTCCTGGACACTGCAACTCCACCTCAGTCTTCCCTCCTTCAGTATCCAGGCCTCTGTCATTTAAAGTGCTCTCAGCTCTACTGCTGCTCTTAAAGTTCCTTTTTCTTTCTTCAGCTGCTGAGCTACACTGGCTTCTTATGCTGACAAGTCTCTGGAACTGACAACAATCTCCTCTATGGGCCTGTTTGCACCCTTTTTATGCACCTCTGGTCAAAACCTCTTTTTCTCAGCTGAGTGGGGAAATGAAAACACAATCTTTTAAAAAAATAAATCTTTAACTTATGTTTTCTAACTGGGCCTTTTAGGACACTTTTTGACCAATGACCACTTGAACACTACTGTCCAGTCACATTGTTGGGGGGAGAGGGAGGGGGATTTCAGTCCTTCGTTTGCATATTTTGTGAGGATTTTTATCCTGCTTTCCAGTAGGCTTATGACGTCACTGCTAACTGAGCAAAGAAGTACCTTTTTAAAGTGGTGAGTCTCTTTATTGAGCAGGGGGAGAGCAACTGGCCCTATCCATCCCCCGCACACTATCCCTCCAGTGGCTGTTGCTGGTGTCTATCTTATGTTTCTTTTTTAGATTGTGAGTCTTTTGGGAACAGGGGGCTATTTTATTTATATCTATGTAAATCGCTTTGGGAATTTTTGTTGAAAAGTGGTATATGTGTGTCTGCCAGTGTGTCCATCTGTGTATGTGTCCTCCCTGACATCAACATTGCAATGCCTGGAGCAATATGAACCAAATCAGATACAACTGTAGGGACACATAAGGACACCTCAATGGCATAGTTTAGGATGATGTCATCCTAAGATGGTGGATGCGTAAACTTTTGAGGCACAAGTGGGCTAACTAACCGATTTTAACCAAATTTGCTATAGCTGTAGGGACATATAGGGATGCCTCAATGGCATAGCTTGTGATGATGTCATCGACCCTGATTCAAGATGGCAGATGTGTGAACATTTGAGGTGCAAGGGGGCTAACTTGCGGACTGTCTAACCGATTTGAACCAGATTGGGTACAGTTGTAATAAGTGACAAACAGGGGCAGCTCAACAGTGTACTTTGTGATGATGTAATCCATGCTGATTCAAGATGGGGAATGTATAAACATTTGAGGCACAAGTGGCTTAACTTGTGAACCGCCTAACTGATTTGGACCAAATTTGCGAAAGCTGTAGGGACACATAGAGACATTTCAATGGCATAGATTCTGATGATGTCATCCACTCCATCCAAGATGGCAGATGCATGAACATTTGAGGCATAACCTGTGAACTGTCTAACTGATTTGAACTGAACTTGGTACAGTTGTAGTGAGTGACACATAAGCACCTCAACGGCATGGTTTGTGATGGTCATTCACCCCAAGATGGCAGACACATGAACATTTGAGGTGCAAGTAGACTAGCTTGTGAACCGTCTAACCAAATTTGGTAACTTTATGAGTGTCACATAGCGACACCTCAATGGTATAGTTTGTAATTAGGTCATCCACCCCTATCCAAGATGGTAGACGTGTGAACGATTGAGGTGCAAGAGGTTACTTGTGTACCACCTAACTGATCTGAACCTAATTTAGTCCAGTTGTAGGGATAGTGAAAGTAGGCAGGTTAGTTCTTACTAGAACAACTTGTTTCCTCTCACCTTTGATTTCCTACCAGAAAGAAGATTATCTCATCCCTTGTTTGAGTGACAAGGCTTCACAAATGTATCAAACCCAATGACTTGGCCTACCCTATTAATTAAACGATGTCCTTGGACATTCTGAGGAAAACTCTCTCAGATGTAAATAAATTTACTCAATGAATCATGGCTAAGAACATAAGAACAGTCCTGCTGGATCAAGCCCAAGGCCTATCTAGTCCATATACTAGATAGTATCTTGGCCACAGATTTCACACTGTGGCTCACCAGATGCCTCTGAGAAGCCCACAGGCGAGGACATGCCCTCTCTCCTGCTGTTGCACCCTTACAACTGGTATTTAGAGGCATCTTGCCTCCAAGGCTGGAGGTGGCCTATAGCCATCGGACTAGTAGCCATGTATATACCTGTCTATGAATTTGTCCAAGTCCATAAGAACATAAGAACTGAATTCTCCATGAACCCCAAAATAGTGGTTCTGCCATCAGCACATGAAGACTATGTACACAGAAGTGGTCTCTCAGGGATCAGCTTGTGTCAACTGCTCAAAGGCAAAAGTCATATTCACATCAGGTCTAGAATCAGAATTGATGGCAATCATGTGTCCGAAATGAGGGTTGAAATCAAGGTAGACTTAAGCCTGGGCCAAAGAGAACTATATAACTTTTGTGGGGGTGGGAAGTGAAGGTGTGTGAGTGGTTGGTGTGTGTGTGTGTGTGTGTGTGTGTGTGAGAGAGAGAGAGAGAGAGAGAATACATATCCCCCGTGTTCTTTTCTTCCCATACCCTAGCGGCTAGCCAATTTTAAATTGACAAAATGGTCTCCTAACCAAGAAAGTTTACTTGCTCTTTCAGAAACAGGTGAAGTAACACTAAACAGCTGTACTGGGTTGCCAGCCCTCCAGGATTGAACTGGAGTCTCCAGGAACTGACATGACTCTGGGTCTCCAGGTTATTACTGAACAGAATACTGGATATTTTAATGGCTTGATATTGTGAAAAAAACCTCTTGGGAAATAATTTTGGGTATGGTTGGGTGTGTGTGTGTGATCAGAATTTCCAAGAATTACTTCAGTCAGAATTGCAACCCTAGGCAGAAGAGAATTTTTGAAGTAGTCCCAGCCAGGCTAGCTTGGAAGCAGGCGATCTGAGAAATTTCACAGTCCCAAAGCATAGGATCTCTGAAGTTTCATGACTACAAACTTTTTTTTTCCTGATATGCAGAAAAGTATAAAACAGGAGACTGCCCATCTGGGGAAAAACATTATTCTTCAAGCCTTTTTCTGGGAAACATTGCATAGAAAATTGGCAGCACTTCACCAACAGGAGATGAGGAAAGAGGGATTCTAAGGACTTGCATCACTATGACATACACACCCAGTATAAGACAAAAATACCATGCAGATTAAATTTTTAAGTACTCCCTGTATTTCTTATATCAGCAAAAGTAAACAAAAACTCTTCAAAATTTGGCCTGCAATGGATTGTTGAACACTAATTTAGCAGTAGAAGTAAAACGGAAGGCACTTTTTACCTTTTACAGTGAGCCAATATGCAGAAATTCAACAGGCGCAGCATTTTCTAACATGGAGATGCAATGTTGTGAGGAAGCTCCATCTGTTTAATTTATGCCTCCCATGCTATGCTGGTCGAAGAACAAAATAAAGACTATGCTATGCTATGCCTCCCATGCAAGTTGCTAACAGAGAAGTCCTACTAGAGAAAAAGTGGCAGCACCAGAAAAAAAGAATAAACTGAGGGGACACAGAAAAGATACAAGTGCATTCCTGCAGCTATGCGAATCTAACTTATGTTGGGTTTCTGAAAGAAAACTAATGATGTATTTCACATCAGTTGCGGAGAAGGGAAGCAATACTGGTACATCTAATTTACATCTTGTACTTGCAGAGGTGCACTTGGGTAATATTGGATCCTGGACCTAAAGGCCTTTGGAGGGGGCCCGCTTGCTGGAGCCCTCCCCACTGCAAGTTAAGCATTATCCCCCTACACGCACATAATATGTGTGAAAAAGAAACTCACAAGAATGTAAAAATATAAAACAGGTATATTTATGCAAATATGCAGAAGCAGAAACATTTCAACATGCAACTTAACATATTCCATCCCACACATTTCTTTCCCCACTCCCCATTCTGTCTCTAAAGCACCCAGCAGAGATCATAATCACACTCTGCCACCCAGCGCAGTGCGGGCCAGCAGCAACCACACCACCCAGTACAGACTAAAGAGGATTTGGGGGTCCCCAAGGGGTGTGGAGGCCCTGGACTTCAGCCCCAAAGTCCAAGCGTAAGAACACCACGGTATGCTTGTCTATAATTGATTGATAACAGAGTTTTCTAAATAATCAGTGGGCAGAAATGACATAGCCAGAAACTAATGACAGTGTTTTCCCACTAGGCAACCAAATGTAAAGTTTAAGTTGTATCTTTGATCAGGTCATCTTAGAACTTTTGTTTCCTGTGGTGCTTTTTAGATTATCCACCAGCTCTGAGAGAAGCTATTGAAACACAAATAGCTGAATACACACATGCACACACTCCCCTACTATGACTATGTTGCAGGCATGACTCCTTCAGAGATCCCCTGAGAGATTAGCAATTGTTGATGCAGATGAAGTACTATTGGCCTGATCTAATGTATCTCGGTCACAGAGTCCATATATGAGATAAGGCGTCTGATAAGGCAAAATTGATTCCACAGGCAGAGGTGAGAGTCAGCATCTTGGAGATTGCAACGGAAATGCTGACATTTAGGAACTCAGGCATTCATAAACAATGAGTCCTCAACGAGAGAGCGAGAGAGAGAGGAAAAGACATTTAGGTCTGTGGCAATTCTATATCAGATGGGGGAAATGAAATGTCAGAAATCCATTAATCCAAAGATGTTCTCCGTTCTCAGCAGAATTTTATTAGGTTTGAATTTCAGTTGGAAACAGCTTTGAGGCACAAATGAAAGTAATAATTACTGTGTCTCATCTTTATTCTACCCCCACCAACTACACAGCATACATGCACATACACACCAGTGAGGCACAAAAGCCAATATTGTGAAACAAGCTATCTACCTGAATGGCACTTGGGAGATCTGGCTGCACTGCATAGTTCAGAGATGCACCACTTCTTTCTGGCATGATTCTTGTGCCTTTGACAGCTAAATGCCTAGCAGAAAGGCAGCAGGCGAAGCTCACCCATTACTGACTCTCCATGCTGGAAAAACTGCACTCACCTGTGGAGTCTTATGCTGCTGTTAAAAGACAGGAGTATAACCAGGGGGGAAATCAGTAATCTTAGCCATGGATTGATAGGGGGCTTTGGACAAGTCATTGTGCCTCTATGTCTCATTTGTCCAATCAAACTGCTTTGGGCAGAGTACAGCTGATCAGAACATAAGAACAAGCCTGCTGGACCAGGCCCAAGGCCCATCTAATCCAGCATCCTGTTTCGCACCGTGGCCCACCAGATGCCGCTGGAAGCCACAAGCAGGAGTTGAGGGCATGCTCTCTCTCCTACTGTTAGTCCCCTGCAACTGGTACTCAGAGGAATCCTGCCTTTGAGGCTGGAGGTAGCCTATAGCCCTCCGACTATTAGCCATTGATAGACCTCTCCACCATAAAGTTATGCAAGCCCCTCTTAAAGCCATCCAGGTTGTTGGTTGTCACCACATCTTGTGGCAGAGAATTCCACAAGTTGATTATGCATTGTGTGAAAAAATACTTCTGTTTGCTGGTCCTAAATTTCCCAGCAATCAATTTCATGGAATGACCCCTGGTTCTAGTGTTATGGGAGAGGGAGAAGAATTTCTCTCTCTATCCACTTTCTCCACACCATGCATGATTTTATAGACCTCTATCATGTCTCCCTGCAGTTGTCTTTTTTCTAAACTAAATAGCCCCAGGTGTTGTAGCCTTGCCTCCTAAGAAAGGGGCTCTAGGCCCCTGATCATCTTGGTTGCCTTCTTCTGTACCTTTTCCAGTTCTACAATGTCTGTTTTTAGATGTGTGACCAGAATTGCACACAGTACTCCAGGTGTGACCGCACCACAGTTTTGTATACAGGCATTATAATATTAGCAGTTTTCTTATCAGTCCTCTTTCTAAAGATCCCTAGCATGGAATTGGCCTTTTTCACAGCTGCCGCACATTGAGTCGACACGTTCAACAAGCTGTCCACCACAACCCCAAGATCCCTTTCCCAGTCAGTCACTAACAGCTCAGATCCCATCAATGTATACTTGAAGTTGGGGGTTTTCGTCCCAATGTGCATCACTTTACACTTCCCAACACTGAACTGCATTTGCCATTTTGTTGCCCACTCCCCTTGTTTGGAGAGATCCTTTTGGAGCTCCTCACAATCCATTTTGGATTTTAATACCCAAAAGAGTCAGGTATCATCTGCAAATTGGGCCACCTGGCTGCTTACCTCTGATTATAGATCATTTATGAATAAATTAAAAAGCACTGGCCCCAGTACAGATCCCTGAGGGACCCCACTGCTTACTTCCCTCCATTGTGAAAACTCTCCATTTATACCTACCCTCTGTTTCCTGTCCTTCAACCAGTTAGCAACCCACACATGTACGTGTCCCCTTATCCCATGACTGCTCCATTTTCTCAGGAGTCTTTGATGAAGAACTTTGTCAAAAGCTTATTGGAGGTCCAGGTATACTATGTCAACTGGATCACCTTGATCCACACACTTGTTGACACTCTCAAAGAATTCCAAAAGGTTGTTGAGGAAAGATTTACCTTTGCAGAAGCCATGCTGGTTCACTCCCAGCAGGGCCTGTTCTTCTGTGTACTTTACAATTTTATCCTTGAGGATTCTTTTCATCAATTTGCCTGGAATGGACGTTAAACCGGCCTGTAATTCCCCAGATCACCCCTGGATCCGTTTTTAAAAATTGGTGTTATATTAGCTACTTTCCACTCCTGCGGTACAGAGCCTGATTGCATGGATAAGTTATATATTTTATCAAGGAGGTCAGCAATTTCCCATTTGAGTTCTTTGAGGACTCTTGGATGGATGCCATCCGGCCCTGACGATTTGTTAGTTTTCAGTTTTTCCAGACAGTTTTGAACATCATCTCTTGTCACTGCTATCTGACTCAGTTCTTTAGCCTCCATCCCTGAAAAGCCTGTTTCAGAAACAAGTATATGCTCAGTATCCTCTGCCGTGAAGACAGACACAAAGAACTCATTTAGCTTCTCTGCAACCTCCATATCCTCCTTAATAATCTCTTCCACTCCCTCATTATCCAAAGGTCCAACCATCTCTCTGGCAGGTTTCCTGCATCTGATGTATTTAAAGAAGTTTTTGTTATTCCCCTTGATGCTTTTAGCTAAATGTTGCTCAAACTCTCTTTTTGCCTCCCTTATTGTCACCTTGCATTTCTTTTGCCAGAGTTTGTGTTTGTGATAATGATGACGACGACGATGGATGGGATGAGGAGGAAATCAGCAACTTGTTGCACAGGGCTGCTGTGAAGACAAAAGATACGTGGATATAGATATATAGTAAAGGTAAAGTATGCCATCAAGTCAGTGTCAACTCCTGGAGTGTCAACTCCTGTGGTTGTCTTTGGTAGAATACAGGAGAGGTTTACCATTACCATCTCCCACGTAGTATGAGATGATGCCTTTCAGCATTTTCCTGTATTGCTGCTGCCTGATATAGGAGATTGTTTCCTATATTGGAAACAAACACCTTAATCTGTTACTTGTCTGGGAAACATACCAGCAGGGATTCGAACCAGTACCCTCTGGCTTGCTAATCAAGTCATTTCCCCGCTGCACCAGAAACATAATTATTAGTTTCTCGATCTCTCATCAGATCACTCTCATTTTCAATATTCTGGTCTGATATATATTGATAGAAGTGCTATGAATAAGCATGGAAGTACATTAGGGAAATTTAGGATTCTGCCCCTTATATCTTGGCTTCACCAGTCTTTCCCAAAGCAGTCTCCATGGAACTCTACAACTAGATTTCTCAAAGGGTATCTTCCCATCCACACCCAGTTAAAATTTAGGAGCAAGAAATGGATCCATCCTAAATTTAAATCCAAAATAAATTATAGATTTTTAATGAAGACTGTAGATAATGCAACTTTTTAATTATTTATATACATAAAAGCAATTGTAGTTGTATTGTTCTTCTATGGGCTCACTTAAACATAAGAACTGAGGTAGAGAAGAGAACTTGCAACTCCATCTGAATCAATTCGGAGAATATATGGGATGGGAGCATTAATGTAAAATATTCCATTATTACTTTTTCAGAAATCTCACAAAGGGGACATCACGCACTTTGCTCCTTCTGTGCCCCTTCTCCCCCAACATTTTTTTCTTGGTACCACTACTGGGCAGGGCAAATCTGAAACCAAGAGGATCTTATTAGCCATGATAGAAAATTGGAATTCCCATGTTGTCAGGGGTCTCCTCTGGTGTTCTCCTCTAACAGGGATTATCAGATGTTGTTGACTACAACTCCCAGAATCCCCAGCTGCAATGGCTTTTGCTTGAGGATTATGGGAGTTGTAGTCAACAACATCTGGAGAGCCCTGTTAGAGGGAACACTGGTCTCCTTCCAGATTCTGATCCAAAGGAGACCCTATCAGAGAAGGAGGGGGAGCCTGTGCCAGCCAGATCCCTGATCCCAACAGCTCTTCAGAGCCCTCAGGTCCAGAGCAGCCAGAACCACCCGAGAGCAGCCCGGGAGCACTGGGGAGTCAGTGCCCCCCCCCGGTGAGCCTCTTGCCCCATCCTCAGAACTCCCTCCATTGCCCCCAAGTCCTCAGGAACGGAGGCAGTACCATGCCAAGGCTGAGTTGCAGCTCCAAAGGCAGTGCACTGCCCAGCTCTTCAGGGCTCCTATAGGAACATAGGAATCTGCCATATACTGAGTCAGACCATTGGTCTATCTAGCTCAGTATTGTCTACACAGACTGGCAGTGGCTTCTCCAAGGTTACAGGCAGGAATCTGTCCCAGCCCTATCTTGGAGATGCCAGGGAGGGAACTTGGAACCTTCTGCTCTTCCCAGAGTGGTTACATCCCCTAAGGGGAATATCTTACAGTGCTCGCAGATCAAGTCTCCCTTTCATACGCAACCGGGGTAGACCCTGTTAGCTAAAGGGTCAAGTCATGCTTGCTTCCACAAGACCAGTTCAGGCACTTCCTCTAGAGCTGGACTGGTCTCAAGAACCAGGGTTCGGCCTTTGCTGGTTTTATAATATCTTCACTTGGTACCAGGCTACCAGCCTTTTGCTTGCTTCAACAGCTCTTTTTGTAAGCTTGTGCCTTCAGCTGCCTTGTGGCTTCTCCTGACCGAGGCATGGACAGTATTCCTCTGAAGAACACTTGCTTAGGGACAAACCAAGTGGGGGAATCTGCTGCCTGCTTATGAGCTGGCCACGCCTAGAAATGAGATTTTGGACTAGATGATCCAAGGTTTGATCTAGCAAGGTTCTTGTATTCTTAAGTTAATCATAATGACTACATGTCCTATTGACTTCAACAGGGCTGAAGTGCAAATGACTATTGATGGGCAGAGGCCACAGAGTTCATGAAGCTGTATTCTGCAGCTGCTTCCTGAAACGTATTTCAATATTTCTGCAAAACTAACTCAAGAACTAGGCTCAGCAATAAAGCGTTTGGAATAAGCAAAAATTGAATAATGCTTTAAAATGCTTATCTATTAGATGAAATAACATCAGTGCAAACTGCTGTTATTTTGAATGAAAAATAAGAATTTCCTTGGGCCTTCCCCACACCCCCAGCTTTCTTGGCCCAAATTTTGACTGGTCATGGGTCGGGGGTCTGAGCAGCCCAGTAAGTGTCTTCACTGCAGTGAGCTAGGTCAAAGCGAAGATTATGCAGTGTCCTGCTAAGGTTTTCCTAATAAATACATGCATAGGTGAAAACTGGACAGGATGCAAATATTGGAGGGAAGGTCTTTAATGTACTCAAGTTTCAAGATTCAAGTTTCAAAATTTTTCTCTCTGAAAGCATAGAAATTAAAAAAATGACATTAGGCAAAATATTGAAATATTTTCTTTCCTGGAAAGACTTTGTTGCACAGCAAGAGAATGGCCCTTTGTATGAACGATCAATTCCTACATGCCTTTCAAAACAAAAACCCAGTGAAAACTCCTTTTGTGTAAAAGATGTCTGGAACCAATGATTCACACCTCATCCAGCACTAGTGAGTATGTGCAAGCTTCTAATCAAGGACTCTGCTCTGTGTGTGTGTGTGTGTGTGTGTGTGTGTGTGTGTGTGTGTGTGTGTGTCTCCATATCCCTGGGGCAATCGTAGGACAGAGGGCAGATCCATTGGCCTTGTTAAGGATATCCGTATGCTACTGAAAAACATGGCTGCCTTTCAGTGGCATGCTGTGGTGAAGGTATTACACCTGGACAATTAATCAGCTTTGTATGCATGGTAGAGTCTTATAGACACCCGCAACTGGCATGGATGGGCAGTATCTAAAATACAAGTACTTAAAATATGTATTGTCAATACTTTTGTATTTTATATTTTGTATCTAAAATATTTTACAGAAAAGTATTTTGTATTTTGTATCTAAAATACATTTGCTCAGCTTTTGGATTTTTAAAATACATTGCCGAAACCAAAATACATCTCAACCACTCATTGCTTTGCTTTCTTGCTTCAGGAGCTGCCTTTTTATTGCCTTCTTCACAGGGTTGCTAACCAACCTCACAGGGTTATCGTGAGGGAAAACATTACCATGTATACTGCTCTGGGCTCTTTGGAGGAAGAATGGGATATAAATGGGCCAAATCTGAAAATCAAAGGGAGGGGAAAAAAGACTGTCCCTGTGAGTAAAATGAAAAATGAGGGGTGAGGGTGGCATGGGAGTCCATGGGGAGGGAGGCAAGGCAGAAGGTGAGGGTATCCCCTAACTCACAGCTCCCTTGCTTTAAAGTTTCTCTAGCTGCAATGCTGCAACTAGAAACCTGACCTAACCTGAAGAGGCCAGAGTTCTTCTGGTCCAGTCTCTGTGTAAATTTGCAACTTGCCTAAGGCTTAGGCAGGCTGTTTTGCATAGTAATTTACAAATATCTCCCTGTCTGTGTCCTCTGTTGTTTACTGTGGCTGACGAATGGTAGCAAATTTCCATTTCTTTTCTCTCTGTGAAATAAAGCATCAGCATACCCCCTGTCTGAAGTTTACCTTTAGAGAGCTTTGTGTTGAGATTGCTGGAGGGCATGCAGAGTGCTTAAATGGCTTTCCGGGTTACCTGGCTGTGGTGAGAATGGACACATTGAGGTGATTCTCACCATCACTGAGAGTTGGCAGGGAGGGCAAAAGGGGAAGGCTGCTTTTAACTCACCTTCCCCCCAGATGACCAAGTCCCAGATCTTTGGCACACCACCCATGTGCCCAGATGAGCAACGCTGCAAGGGGGAGTGTGGTGCAGTGCATGTGTGGTGCATTGGGGGATTCCCCCATCTCTGTGTCTCCTTTGGCTGAAGCCTGAGGACACCCACAATACCCATCAGCTGGGTTAAGAGTGCTCTTGCACCCTTAACTTCAGCTAACAGCCAAGTTTAGTAATGGGGTCTGGCTGCATGGGAGCGCCAGGATCCGCGAGGATCCCAATGCTTCACACGACCAGCCTAACCCAGGCTGGGCTGCCCTAGCTTGGGTTAGGCTGGTCATGAGATCTGCCTCATATCACTGTGGGACACACAGAACAATACAGGAAATCATGCTTGCTTAGACTGGATTAAAAGCTACTAAAGTTTTAAAAGCCATCTTTTTCCTTACAACAGCCTGTAAAGTTGGAGGGGGGGAAGGGAGGGATGGAGGGAGCCACCCTCATGGGAGCAGATGACTCTGTGTACAGTATCCCAAGTTTGTTTCCTCCCATTTTATCCTCTCAACAATCCTTTGAGGTAGGCTAGGCTGAGAAATAGTGAGTGTCCAAGATCACCCAGTGATCTGATTGAGTGAGGGCTTTAACCTGGGTCTCCCAGTCTTCATCCAACAACCTAAGCCAGCGTGGTATAGTGGTTAGAGTGCTGGACTAGGACGGGGGGGAGACCCGAGTTCAAATGCCCATTCAGCCATGAAACTAGTTGGGTGACTCTGGGCCAGTCACTTCTCTCTCAGCCTAGCCTACTTCACAGGGTTGTTGTGAAAGAGAAACTCAAGTATGTAGTACACCGCTCTGGGCTCCTTGGAGGAAGAGCGGGATATAAATGTAAAAAAATAATAATAATAATAATAATAATAATAATAATAATAATAATAATAACAACAACAACAACAACAACAACAACAACAACAACTAAACCACATTGGCTTATGGGACTTCTTTACTTTCAGACTTCTGGTTGGACTGCTAACGAGGCTGCATGCTTCCCAACAGGGGAGACCGAGGAGGAGTTATTTGGGGGGGTTCTGAGCCTTCATAACCCCCCACACCACCCTGGATTAAAGGGTTTGGATCAAGATTGACCACTGCATCCCCCGGAGCCTGCTCCTTATCTCAAGGCTGCGCTGGAAAGTACAGCTTTGATTTAAGTCGAGCGGTGGGGGCTGGGATTCATCAAGCTACACGCCTTCATCGGAAATCCAATGGACAGAAGCCGGTCTGGCGTCCAATTTCTTTCAGTTTGGATTATAATTAATGGTTAAAGTTCAAGAAGCTCACCTCTCAGCGTGATTAGTGATAAATTCCTGAAATTTTACCTGCTTTTGCTGTAAAGATTGGACAGATCTCAAGCCAATCCTGTGAAGTTGTCGTAAGTCTGCCAACTGTAAATTAAGGATGGGTATTCAATCTGTGTATTAAATGCTGGAATTTAAAAATTGAACTGATGGCTAAAAGTTTTAAAACTTAAAAAAGCAAAGCAGTAGGAATTTTTTTTTTTAGTACCTTCTGAGAAAGTTTAACTCAATGAACAAGTGATTTGCTGTTTGCTGTTGAATATATCTATCTAAAGTGCACCAATTAGAGCAAGAAGGCGGATTATTGAACCATGGGAAAAATTAAACTGGCGGTGATAAGATAGAAAGGTTGCGGTCTGGAGCTGAGTTTATTTGGGAAATAATTCCAGGCCTCTACTTTCTTGGACAACAAGGAGGCTGAATCTTGCTGTAAGAGCTGTGTTGCTGGAGGAGTTGTAAATAATGCAAAAGGCAAAGCAGCAGAGCCAAACACAGACCCAAACACAAATTAGGAGACTTCTGTTCCAAACCCAGGCCTGGGTGAAGGCAAAATGTCTTCAGAGTTAAATGAGACACTAGTTGCTATGAAACAGTTACTAGAAGCTAATACTGGCACCCTCGAACAAGTAAGTCAGGATATACAAACACTTAATAAGAGAACATCAAATATTGAGGAGACAGTGAAAAAATTGGCGGAAGACAACAAAGAAATTTAAAAGGGTGGAAAGCCTGGAGCAAGACATGGGATCACTAAGAGATGACAGGGGAAAATTATTAGATCAGATGGCTTTGTTGGAACTGAGGCAAAAAGAGCGTTTCCTGAGGTTTAGAGGAATCCCAGAAAAAACTGGTCAAGATATCAAAAAAGTGCTTAGGGAGGAACTCGCATTACTTTTGGGAATTTCAAGTGAAGAGATGGAACAGCAGATAGATGCAGCTTTCCGTGTGAATTCTGAATATGCCACAAGAAACAAATTATTTAGGGACTGCATGGTTCAATTCAACTCCAAATCAACTGCAGAGCAGATACTGCAAGCACATTTTGCCAAAGCCCTTACCATTGAAACTCAACAGAGAAAAGTTCTGAAAGAAATACCATCTAGGATTTTAAGGAAACGTAAGGATTACAAATTTTTAACAGATGCTTTAAACACCAATGGAATACGTTTTAGATGGGAAGTACCTGAAGGGGTCTCCTTTTTCTACAAGGGGAAGAGGAATAGATTCACAGAGCTCCTCAAAGTGCAAGAATTTTGGCGGAAATACAAAAAAACTTTAACTTCTGAGCACCCAGTGCCTTCAACACATAATTCTAACTAGCCAAGATGGATTATAAAATAGCTTCATGGAATGTAAATGGATTAAATAACAAAACCAAAAGGGTAAAAGTTTTTCATTTTCTTAAAAAACAAAGCTTGGGCATTGTATGCTTACAAGAGACACATATTAGAAAACAAGACAGAAAATATTTGGTTAATAAGGTCTTGGGACAAGAATATATTTCCTCTGACAAGGAGAAAAAAAAAGAAGGGTAGTGCTTTATGTGAAACAACAATTTGAACCCAAGTTAATTTTTAAAGATGAAGAAGGTAGGGTGCTAGCTTTGGAAATCTTAGTTTCCAGAATCAAAATGGTGATAATTGGAATTTATGCACCCAATGAAAAAAAAGTAGAATTTTATAAATATTCAGAACAGAAGATGGCTGAGTTATTGAATGCTAATTTAGTTTTACTGGGAGATTTTAATGGGGTTGTCTCTACATCCTTGGATAGAAAATCTGATACGTCTGAAAGGAATCTGCAAAGCAGGCTACCTAAAGCTTTTTTTGATTTAGTAGAACATATGGATCTCTATGACTTGTGGAGAACCAAAAACTCAAATGCAAAGGAGTATACTTATTTCTCTGAAAGATACAAATCTCATTCAAGGATAGATATGGTCTGGACATCAAAATCTATTATGCCATGTATGAAAAGAATGGATATCTGGCCCAGAACTTTTTCAGATCATAATGCAATTTGCTTTACATGGAAGAAGAAGGGAACGGTTTCCTTTCTCTGGAGACTGAATGAATACTTGTTGAAAAAAGCGGAAGTTGTGGAGAAAGCCAAAAGGAAGTCAAAGGACTATTTTGAACTGAATTTAAACCAAGGAATGGACAATAAGATAGTTTGGGATGCAGGAAAAGCGGTCATGAGAGGTTTTTATATACAACAAAATGCATACTTTAAAAAACAAAGGAATAATAATAATAATAATAATAATAATAATAATAATAATAATAATAATAATATAGATATGGCAGCTTGGGGAAAATTATGGAAAATGGATTTAAAGTTCTCTGCATGTTATACTCTAAAAGAAAATTATTATAAGATGATGTACAGGTGGTATTTGACACCCAAAAAATTAGCATTAATGTATAAAAATGTTCCAAACAAATGTTGGAAATGTGGACATTGTGAAGGAACTTTTTTTCATATGTGGCGGTCTTGCAGGAGGGCAAAGGCCTTTTGGGATATGATATATAATGAGTTGAAGAAAAAATTTTAAATGACATTTCCTAAGAGGCCAGAATCCTTCCTGCTGGGAATAACGCAAGGAAAGTTTTTCCGAAGAAACTTAACATTTTTTATGTATGCAACCACGGCGGCCAGAATAGTATATGCGCAGAAATGGAAGGACAATGAAATGCCCTCAAAAGAAGATTGGTTGATAAAAATTTTGGAATATGCTGAGATGGCAAAACTTACAGTACTGATAAGGGATGAAAACTTGGAATCTTTTAAAGAAGATTGGAAACCATTCTTACTATACTTAAAGAACTATTTTTCTAATATGGACCTTTCAGCAGGCTTTGAAATTTAGTAATAATAGCAGGTTGGGTAGAGTAAAATCGAGTTTGCAAAGTGTAGGATATATGTTTTGAATTAC
The DNA here is from genome assembly GCF_027244095.1 of Hemicordylus capensis. Classification (NCBI taxonomy): domain Eukaryota; kingdom Metazoa; phylum Chordata; class Lepidosauria; order Squamata; family Cordylidae; genus Hemicordylus; species Hemicordylus capensis. Next base: position 152,143,578 of record NC_069657.1, read on the forward strand.
TATAGCAATGGTTGACTTGTATAGTTAATGAATTGTGCAGATTGATGAGCGGGAAGTCTATATTTACTTAATCAGATGTAACGGGATTGTTAAGATATTGTATAAACCAATAAAAATTTTGAAAAGCTAAAAGAATCTTCTTTACTTTCTTTAGCTTTCTTACAGCTTGGGATCCTTCTGAGTAACTCCTGTAAAACACACACCCACAATTGCACTCAGTGCTTCAAGAATAGCATAGAGACAGAGGGAAGGGGGGGTGGATTAATTGGGATAAAGGAATTTTTCTCCTCCCCATATGATTTGACCATATGATTGCCTCACCATAAATACAACTTGCTGCTCATTTGACTACATCACAACTATAAATTTGCAGCCTTTGTCATGACTAACTTCCAGTTATTTCAATGGGTCTACTCAAAGCAGGATTAACACTGGATACATCCTGTTATGTTTTGATTTCTGTTGACATGTTTTGCCCCCACCCCTATGAAAAAAGCCTGCAGTCAGCCATGGAGGGTGGTGGGAATGGAGAAACAAAGCAAACATAGCAAAAAGAAACAGGATATTATGATATTTTGGAATTATTGATCTGATTTAGTGTTTAAAAAGCTGGAAATACTCCGGTTTTTGCAGGACAAATCCAAGCACATTAGTGAGGCTCTCCACATGAGCAGTGTGGAGAGTTGGATGGGGTTAGGAGGGTAGAGCAGGCCAAGCCTTCACATGAGCACCTGTGGAGCCCTTGGTGGCCGGATCAGTCACCCACACAACTACTGCCTCCATCATGGAGCTGGTAGGGCCTGTGGGGATCGGGGGCCTCCTGGCCCCCAGAAGTCCAGGATGCCTCCACATCCTGGGGAGACCCATGAGACCAAGAGGCTTGTTTTAGCCTCCCTACGGAGATCTCCTCACAACTGCTCCATGGCAACTCACGATCACCAAAATGGGGTTAGCGGAGCACTCACTCCACTAACCTCATTTAAGTGGGGGGACTTAAGCAGGCTAACCACCAGGAGCCACACAGCTCCCAGAGGTTCCCGCAACCGCAGGAACATGGGCTGGGCTCCCTTAGCCCGCTTTCCTGCGGTCATGAGAATAGCCTCATTATGTTGGATGGGTATCCCATTGTCCAATGGCTATTTTTTAGATATAATACAAGTCTATCATCAAGTGGTCCCATAGAACAGTTAGTTTCCTTTGCTGGGATGATTCACAGCCCCCAGAAGGCATGACTTGAGTGATTTATTCTTTGAAAAACTTGTATCGCTTAAAGGAAATGGAAACAAGATTGGATAAGCAATGAACATCTCAAAATTTGTTTCCTTTTTTCAGGCATTGTATTTTGTATTTTAAGTTGTATTTTAAAATACTTGTTTACCAGGTATTTTGTATCTTGTATCTAAAATACATTTGCTCAGGTATTTGGTATTTTGCATCTAAAATACATTTTAGAAGTATTTTGCCCATCTCTGTGAGGTGATAAATGAATGCTCACAACCACTTGGATTCTGGCTGCAAGAGTCTCCAAAGGAAAAGAATTCTAAAGGTGTTCTAAGCTGAGCTTGGTATCTAGCATGTTTTTTGTGAGTGACAGGTGAATGAAGTTCTTCATGTAGAACAAATATATACAACGGCTAGACTCTCCTCCACCACCCCAGCCCATTTCATAATAAATATACTGTTGCATAGTCCTTTGTTGTTGAAGAGACTGCCTGTTTTGGCTCTACGGCACTTGAATGGCACAATAAATTTCTCAGTCAGAAATGATGTACAGCCCATGGCTTCAACTCAGTAATAACTATTCCTTATTACACATTGAACTTCAAAGCTTCGGATACATCAAAAATATGAAAGAAACAGTATGAAAGAACAATTGATCAGTGCAAGCCCACTGTCATATCAATTACTCAGGCATTAATATCCTAGAAATGCAAGCCTATATTAGGAAAAGGAGAATGTGTCAGGGTCAGACCAGGCTGTGGGCAGCTGTACCTGAATCCAGACATGGAGGAGGGCCTATTTTCCAGCCGGGGTCCCAGAGATCAGTAGTGGGGCCTGAGATGTCATAGGCAGAAGAAAATGTTTTATGTGATAACTTCTAAGTGACATCTATGGAATATAAGAGAATATGGTTAAGATATCCAAGAAGCTCTTCCATGTTCCAGGACTGGATAGTTTTTCTGTCAGAAATATTACCAAGTCTGAAGGGCTGTGATCATCTAAATAGAAATATCTGACAACAGATTTGTTAGTTAGTTAGTTAGTTAGTTAGTTAGTTTTGGTTGGGATCACTGATCTGGTTTCTGAAGGAGGTAGAAATTTTTTTTTTACAGCATACTGTATTTGACATCCAAAACTGCATTCTATATATCACATGTATTACATTGCTGGATATACAGATATATAGATTACCTATTTAGGGCCTGCTAGTCATCCTGTTTTTGAAGGAAACTGTTTCCTCAACTGATTCCCCAGTCAAAACATGTTGATATAGCAACTGGATTCACAACAAAAATGGGATCCAAGATTGAAGATAGGTGGTTTTAGTTCAGCTCTCACAGGTAACTTGTGCAGGTTTGGAAACAATTAAAGGCTGCTTGTTGAAGGCTGTGCAGGGTATTTGAAGGCTACCAAGGGGTAGTAGTTCTCTGTCACATAGTGATAAGAGATGCTAGACAACTACCTCAAAAGAGATACAGTCTGGGTTCCTTGCTAGTACCTTCCTAACTTTTGTGAAGGAGGGATTCTCTGAATAGAATAGATTCCTAGTGGATGTTTCAGTGGGCCAGTTCAGACAATATTTTCAATGCATGATTATATTTTATTTATTTACTTACTGGAGCCCAGAGCAGTGAACATGGTTATGTTTATCTCCACAACCGCCATGTGAGGGTAGGTTAGGTTGAGAGATACATGACTGGCAAATGTAACCCCTGCTAACTTGGCAAAGAGGCACCTTTTAACGTGGTGATTCTCTTTATTTAGCAGGGGGAGAGTAACTGGCCCTATCCACCCCCAGCACAGTACCTCCAGTGACTGTTGCTGGTGTCTTTCTTATGTTTCTTTTTAGACTGTGAGCCCTTTGGAGACAGGGATCCATCTTATTTATTTATTATTTCTCTGTGTAAACCGCCCTGAGCCTTTTTTGGAAGGGTGGAATAGAAATCACAGAGAGAGAGAGAGAGAGAGAGAGAGAGAGGGAAATTGTCATCTGAATGGAAAAAAGATAAATAAAGGTTGTGCACATGACCATTTTCTGCGGGCAGGGAGGACGCAGCAGGGAGGGAGGTAAGATAGAGCTTAGCTTCCCCAAAAACAATTCTGGTTGACGTGTAGAACGTGCAGCTTATGTGCCTACACAGTCCACGCTTCTCCTGGTAGTGTGGATCTCTGGAGGCCAGGAAAATGAGTTCCGTCCTTCAGGAATCCCTACATGCACCATGTAAGATGCTCTTGGTGCTCTTGGATTCCCCTGTGAATCAGACACTCTAGGTGCCCAGCTCAGGGCTAACCAGGAAAATACTAGGTGTAACATATGATTTAGTTACTGTCATGTGATTAAGTGATCAACCGAATGGCAAAGTCATGTTCCCCACCCCAACCATAGAGTTCAAATTGTAAACAGAACAGAATTCAGGACAGGAACATCCAGATTTGTATGACTTACTTTTGGCATACATATTATTTTCTTCCCTGCCTAAGGTGGAGAGTTGTGAGAGAGTTATTTTGATTTCTGCCACACTAACTGACACAAGTGGGAAATATTATGCTTACAAGACACATGTTCTGTTTACAAGTTTCACCCACTTTCTGTTATCAATAAATGTGAAAAAGTGTGTGTGAGTGTGAGTTTTAAACACACACACACACACACACACACACACACACACACACACACATAATATCACACACACACACTTGCTGTGACAGGAGAAAAGGAGCAGTCCTACCCAGCAAGGAAAACCCTTAAGGCATATGGGCCACCCCAGTCCCTTATCGTTACTCCCCCCATCATCCAGTGCCCCACTTACAGCCTCTACACACACACACACACACACACACACACACACACACACACACTTCTCCATGTTAGGATCTGATTTGTGGATCTGTGTACAGAGGTGTGTACCCCAGCATCCTCCATGGCATTTCAAGGATGGTGTTTATTTGATTATACAGTACAGTTATTTTTGGCATCAGAAAGTCTTGGGCCGGCTCTATGTGACAGAATGAAATTAGGGAAGTCAGAACATCTCAAACTTGTTACATGTAGGTGAGCATTCTTCCTAATAGAACTGCTATGTAGACCATTAGCAGCTTGTGTTACTGTATTGCGCATATTTGATATACTAAGACCTTCATTTGATATGCTAAAATCTTTGCTATACGCAATCAACCTAAAGTGATTATTAAGACTACTTTCTATTGCCTTGTTTTGTCTACATATGCTCCACCTATCCTTATTTCCCAAGGGTAATCTCTATTTTCTTGAACTTGTCCCTGGAAAATCATTGTCCCTATTTTTAACTCATGTGTTGCCTTTTGGGGAGATGTTGGAAGTGCCTTCTTAAAATGTTGTTAACACATTCCTAGAGTTGTCTTCAAGGCTTCCCAGGATTTCTTGGAATTAGGGTCACTTGGGCTGATCCAGATTTAAAAATAAATAAATATATCACTATTTCAGGAAATTAAACCTTTGTGAGATTATCCCCAATTCCTCATTCTGCTGTGGGGAGAGGTCCATGGCGGGAGGGATGAATATGGGGAAAGTGGGGGAAGAAATGCAAAAGAATGTTGGGCATATGGAGGGCTTAACACAACATTTCTTCACTGGTGGTGGAACTCTTTCTTTTCTTTTTACATTTAACAATGTAGTAGTGGCAGCTGCAAAAGCACTTGAAGCCAGTGGGGTCCCTCAGGGATCTGTACTGGGGCCAGTGCTTTTTAATTTATTCATAAATGATCTATAATCAGAGGTAAGCAGCCAGGTGGCCCAATTTGCAGATGATACCTGACTCTTTTGGGTATTAAAATCCAGAATGGATTGTGAGGAGCTCCAAAAGGATCTCTCCAAACAAGGGGAGTGGGCAACAAAATGGCAAATGCAGTTCAGTGTTGGGAAGTGTAAAGTGATGCACATTGGGACGAAAAACCCCAACTTCAAGTATACATTGATGGGATCTGAGCTGTTAGTGACTGACTGGGAAAGGGATCTTGGGGTCGTGGTGGACAGCTTGTTGAAAGTGTCGACTCAATGTGCGGCAGCTGTGAAAAAGGCCAATTCCATGCTAGGGATCTTTAGAGAGAGGACTGATAAGAAAACTGCTAATATTATAATGCCTGTATACAAAACTGTGGTGCGGTCACACCTGGAGTACTGTGTGCAATTCTGGTCACACATCATAGCATCATACTGCACTGCACTGAACTGTTTTTTTTTTAAAATATGTCTAGCCACCAGAAAGATCCTCAGTGTTTCAAGCACTGCTGTAGTCACCATCTCTGTGGCATTAAATGTAAAAAGAAGTCCTATTGCTACCACCACTAAAAAAGTAATAGTAAACCCATCCAGTCCTCCAAATGCTTTGCATTTCCCACTTGAATAAAAAAGTCATTGAAACACCACCACCACCACCACCACCACCACCATTTCCCTCAGTGAATAGGGTGGCAAAAATGGGAGAAATTATTCAGAGCGGTACTAGATCAAATATTACATTCAACACAAGATTTTGGGTGTGCTTGTTTCTTTTCTACTAAGCAGCTGGATTGGGGGTCCCAGAGCATGAGGGAGAAGGGGCTTTGATACTACCTCCCACCATGGACCCAATTCAGATCTCCAGAGGCTTTGGAATGTGCTCCCTAGTGAAATAAGTGCCTCCCCATCTCTGTCAACTTTTTAAAAGTCTTTAAAGATGCATCTGTTCACCTAGGCTTTTAATTAATATTGTTTTAATGGTTTTAATGCTGTTTTAAAATATTTTAAATTGTTGTGGTGTTTTAAACTTTTTGTTTTTGTTTTAACTAATATTTTACTTTCTGTTTTTATTTTGTGGTAAACTGCCCAGAGATGTAAGTTTTGGGCAGTATAAAGATGTCTTAAATAATAAACAAACAAACAAACAAACAAATATTTGCCATGGGAAGAAAGTTCCCACTGGTGCCAATGCAACCACCCATGAGGGGGCCCAATCTGGATTGGGACTATTATTTTATTTTATTTTATTTTATTTTATTTTATTTTATTTTACATATTTTTATACCGGCCAAAACTTACATCTCTGGGCAGTTTACAAAAAGATAAAACATTAAAACATTAGTTAAAAACAAAAAGAAGAAATTTAAAACACAACAATTAAAAAAAATAAACAATATTCTAAAACAACATTAAAAACAATCAAAACAGTATCAGTTAAAAGCCTGGGTGAACAGATGCATCTTTAAAGACTTTTTTAAAATTGCCAGAGATGGGGAGGCTCTTATTTCACTAGGGAGCACATTCCAAAGCCTCGGGGCAGCAATGGAGAAGGCCCGTCCCTGAGTAGCCACCAGACGAGCCAGTGGCAAATGCAGACAGACCTCTCCTGATGATCTCAATGGGTGGTGATGTTCATTACGAAGAAGATGTTCTCTTAAATACCCAGGGCCCAAGCTGTTCAGGGCTTTATAGGTTATAACTAACAGCTTGTATTTTGCCCGGAAACATATCGGTAGCCAGTGTAACTCCTTCAATGCAGGAGTAATATGGTCTTTCCTAGATGACCCAGAGACCAACCTGGCTGCCACATTCTGAACCAACTGTAGTTTCCAGACTAAGTACAAGGGCAGCCCCACATAGAGTGCATTCGAGTAATCCAGTCTGGAGGTCATCTATCTCAAGAAACAGACGCAGCTGGCGTATCAGCCGAAGCTGATAGAAGGCACTTCTGGCCACTGCCTCAAGCTGGGACACGAGGGAGTGACTTGGATCCAGGAGCACCCCTAGACTGCGTACCTGTTTCTTCTGGGGAAGTGTGACCCCATCCAGAATAGTCAGATCAAAATCATCTCCCAAGTTTCGACCCCACAGAATGAGTACCTCCCTCTTATCTGGATTCAGTCTCAGTTTGTTATCCCTCATCCAGCCCATTACCAACTCCAGACAGGCATTTAGGGAGGTTATGTCCTCTCCCGATGATGCTGGCATGGAGAAATAGATTTGGATGTCACCAGCATACTGATAACACCCGGCACCAAATCTCCTGAAGATCTCTCCCAGCGTTTTCATGTAGATGTTAAACAACATCGGAGACAATACGGAGCCCTGAGGGACACCATACAATAGTTCAGATTTTGAAGAACAGCAGTCTCCAAGGGTCACCATCTGGAACCTGCCCAGGAGGTAGGAGCGGAACCACCACACAGCACTGCCTCTCACTCCCAACACCCTCAGACACTCCAGAAGGATACTATGGTCGATAGTATCGAAAGCCACCAAGAGGTCCAAAAGGACCAATCAGTTCCCAGTTGGAGGTCATCCATCAAGCTGACCAAGGCAGTCTCCACCCCATAGCCAGCCCGGAAGCCTTTTTGAAATGGGTCTAGATACAAGTGAAACTCGGAAAATTAGAATATCGTGCAAAAGTCCATTAATTTCAGTAATGCAAATTAAAAGGTGAAACTGATATATGAGACAGACGCATTACATGCAAAGCGAGATAAGTCAAGCCTTAATTTGTTATCATTGTGATGATCATGGCGTACAGCTCATGAAAATCCCAAATCCACAATCTCAGAAAATTAGAATATTACATGGAACCAAGAAGACAAGGATTGAAGAAAAGAACAATATCGGACCTCTGAAAAGTATACAGTGTACTGTGCTTGATTGGCCAGCAAACTCGCCTGACTTGACCCCATAGAGAATCTATGGGGCATTGCCAAGAGAAGGATGAGAGACATGAGACCAAACAATGCAGAATTGTTGAAGGCCGCTAATGAAGCATCCTGGTCTTCCATAATACCTCATCAGTGCCACAGGCTGATAGCATCCATGCCACGCCGCATTGAGGCAGTAATTGCTGCAAAAGGGGCCCATACCAAGTACTGAATACATATGCATGCTTATACTTTTCAGAGGTCCGATATTGTTCTATTAGATAGAGCCCCTGGTGGCGCAGTGGTAAAACTGCCGCCCTGTAACCAGAAGGTTACAAGTTCGATCCTGACCAGGGGCTCAAGGTTGACTCAGCCTTCCATCCTTCCGAGGTCGGTAAAATGAGTACCCAGAATGTTGGGGGCAATATGCTAAATCGTTGTAAACCACTTAGAGAGCTCCGGCTATAAAGTGGTATATAAATGTAAGTGCTATTGCTAAGTGCTATTCTTCAATCCTTGTCTTCTTGGTTCCATGTAATATTCTAATTTTCTGAAATTGTGGATTTGGGGTTTTCATGAGCTGTACGCCATGATCATCACAATGATAACAAATTAAGGCTTGACTTATCTCGCTTTGCATGTAATGCGTCTGTCTCATATATCAGTTTCACCTTTTAATTTGCATTACTGAAATTAATGGACTTTTGCACGATATTCTAATTTTCCAAGTTTCACCTGTAATCAGTTTCTTCCAAGACTGTGTGGAACTGGGAGGCCACCAATTAATTCCCTCTCAATTACCTTGCCCAACCACGGAAGGTTGGAGACAGACCTGTAGTTACTCAGCTCTGAGGAATCCAAGGTAGGCTTCTTCAGAAGTGGTCTAATAATTGCCTCCTTAAGACTAGGAGGCATCCTACCTTACCTCAGAGATGCATTTATAATCTCTACCAGGCCTTCTACAACAACCCCCCTGCCAGATAGTATAAGCCATGTCGGGCAAGGGTCAAGAGAACAGGTGGTAGGCCGTTCTGCTCCAAACAGCTTGTCCACATCCTCAGGAGTCACAGACTGGAACTGATCCAACCTAACCACACAAGAGGAGTCGCTGGACACCTCCACATCAGACACTGAAGTAATTGTGGAGACGGAGTCTAAGTCAGCCTAGACTCCTATGGCAGATGAAAGCCTTCCTGCCTGCATTCTGAAGTCCTGAACTACAAAGGGTGCAATTCAGTTATTATTCAATTGAAAAGAAACTTAAGTACACACTTAATATAACATGTCATTTGACCATTCGGTGGCTCAGCAGGGTTGGATGCATCTTACTTCCAGTATACATCCATGTCATTGCATGCACAGCTAGGGCTGCCATAGTCTGACTTTCCAAATCTGGGTGCCTAATTTGCATATTATGTAAATTGACTGGAAAATAATTTCTGAGCAGAATATTGACTGCACATGTTGCTCCATAACTCCACTTCTACAAGGGCTAGTGCTTAGCATTTTTTTTTTTAAAAAAAAATCTGAAATCTGGGAGAATCTGGGTGGGCTAAGCAAGCTGGGTGAGATGCTCAAAATCCAAGTGAAACCTGGAATTTCGGGGGACATGGCACTCTAGGTACAGCATACTGTTCAGCCTGCTATTTCGCATGGGGCTCCATTTTGAATTCTTGATAAATAGATTGTAGAACAATTATAGCATATTTTGAATTTAAATGAACAAATACTTTCTTAGCTTTGACTTTTACATCAGTGAAAGGCAGGGCTATTGCAGAAGAAATTAATACAGCAAATGGAGTACCGCCTTCAGCAGTGTGTAATGAAGCATGGCTTAGACCAGGGCTGTACAACTTCAGCTCTCCAGCTGTTTTAAGACTACAACTCTCATCATCCCCAGCCACTGTGGCCAAAAGTCAGTAATGGTGGGTGTTGTAGTCCAACATCTTCAGGAGGGCCGCAATTGTGCAGCCCTGACATAGGCAATACATTCTGGTTGTGAGAACAGGAATGTTATCAGCATGTCCTTGTTTCCATTTGTGAAATATTAGTAGATGTGTATCCACAATTGAGAATTGCTTTTCTATCCTTTTTGATAAAGAATTCTGTATAAACTGGAAACTTGCTTACTCATTCAACAACAGAAGTTGGTCTCATAAAATATCATACTTTTTCTGTTTTGTATATCAAGACAGCAACTCACTGTACTAAAGTGTGAGGACTAGAAACTTTAGTGAAAGCTACAGTTCTCAGTTTGAGCGTTCCACCAGATTTTGTACTGCAGATCTGCAACTCATTAAAACAAGCCACTATTGAACTACGAGACAATCCTCTTCTCCCAGGGTGTGGTTAGCTGACTAGCAGTATAGCAGATGTTAAGAGTTCAGCAGTGCAAATGCACATTTAAAGCTGTCTAGATAATTTTATGACTGGTAACAAGGCTTGCCATGTAGCTTCTCTATAGTTATAAATAGGGGTAATCAGATTTCATGCCTTGAGGTCCCAAGTTATGATTATAATTAGTACTTACAGGAGATATCAAGAGCCTAAAGCACTAGGCACAAAGAGGCATCAATTAATTAGCTGATTGCCCAAAGGAAGATTTCTCTCCACCCCCCCACCCCCGTTTCTCTCAGACATACTGCACAGTTGGCCAAGTATGACAAAAAGGTTTCTTATATTAGCATATAAAATGGCAGATGCAGAACATAATTTATATAAACCATGGCTGCTTGGGGGGATGATGGGGATGTAGTGACCTTGATGTATTTATTAGTCTGCTATGTTGGGTGGTGGGCGGGAGGGAGGGAGTGTGTGAGAGGATGGCAAGAATTGCAAAAAAAATAATGCATGCAATGGATCAAGAAAATCCAACAAGCCCTTGAATAGTCGTTCAGCTGCAATGAAATGTATGCATGACCTGAGAAATGGGATTTACGGTCCAATCATGTTTAATCAGAAGTAACATAGATTTTTTTTTTAAGGATTTCAGTGACGCTAACTTAGGGGTGACATTTCAGACATAACTAGTGGAACTATTTAACTAGAGATTTAACTAGAGGAACTTATTATACTAGGCTTCTGTGTAATAAAGAAGACATGTCACAAGGGTGCAGGACAAGGTATCCCTGTCCCCATGAGCCATTTGCAGCATCTTATTTGCTGATGCTTCAGCTACCACAGTGCACTCTGCAAGTGGGTCATAACAAGGGTGCAGCATGGAAATAGCCTTGAACAGTTTACTCCAAAGCACTTTCTCACACAAAGACTTGGATTACATTCATATTATGTTGAGAAAGTCCCAGAGAGAATATCTGGAGAGAAAGTGGAATGCAGCATGTGAAAATAAAGCAGGAGGTAACAATCAGTGAGCATTACAGAGTCATCCTTGAAAGGTTTATCAGAGCTGTAAACTTTAAGTTTAGAAGACATACCCATGTTAATAACTGCAAGGGACTGGAGAGTACACCAAATGTCTGCAAAAAGTGGCTAGTATGTTGCAGTTGTGGAGGGGTGGTGGTGTGGGTAGTGGGGGAGCAAACCATTATAATAATACTCATCTCCAGTAGGTTACCTAATGGATTACAACATGGGAACATTTTGCAAGGGATATAATGTACTTTGGGTTATCTATAGTTCTTCAGATTTGTTAAAGTCCCACGGTCCAATCTAAATGAACAGTCAATGAAGCAGAGATAGGCTCTGTAGGGAAAATCTCTGCAAAGCTTTTCTTGGACCATCAGAGGCTGGAAACAGACCATCCTTTTTTCAAAGAGTTGAAGGCAGTTCAAAAGAAGGTGATGGCTATTCATGGCACGTACATTCATCCCACTTTTGTCTCTAATCATCAAGTTGTACAGAATTTATGTATTGTTTCACGGACCTGCAAAACTGTTTTTCTCAGAGGCAATAATGAACCAAAAGAAATATGAATATGTATGTGCCATGGGAAACAATGCTGGTCAAAGACCACTTTCATTTCTCTTAAAATCTGACAGAGACAAGTTACCATGTACAATGCACACATATGCAGATGTGTATGAATGTACAGTTGTTCACATATAACGGTGTCAACCCTCTATAATTGGCCTGGAGTCTCCATCTGGCATCATACTGCTGGTTGAAAGCAATCCTGGAGTGTTTAATGGCTTGATTTTATGAAAAATGGGGGGGGGGGAAATCTCCAAGAATAGTTTCAGTGAAAGTTTGAAACCCTATTCACACATTATGTTCAATGCACATAAAGTATCATACTCCTTGTCTAGACCCTCCATTTGAGGAGTTTCTACTCAAGTTCACCTTTAAAATAAATGCAAACACAGATTCACACACAAACATGTAATTGTATACAGACATCTGTATGCACACAGGACGTCTAAATAGGGGCAGTGTATCCTGAGCTTTCTGCTGTTTATTTAGCAAACTCTAAAAAGTCCTACACTTCCTCTGGCCAGGCGCAGCTTGTGAACTCTCCCCCCCGGGGGGGGTGACTTCTTTAAGGTAAACGGAGCCGGTGCTCCGTGCCACCCAGCAGCCCCGTGGCGGGGAATCGCCTCCGCCACTCACCTGGCCACTGGCGGGGGCTTGCCTCTGCAGGAGCCAGGTGAGTGGCGGAGGTGATTCCCTGCTGTGGGGGCTACTGGGAGGCACGGAGCACCGGCTCCATTTATCTTAAAGAAGCTGCCCGCCCCCCCCCGAGGCACATTCATGAGCCACCCCTGCCTCTGGCATGTCTGATTAGGGTACATCCAGACCTCCCTAAAGCCCTATTTCTGCCCTCCAGTAGAAGAGAAGCAGGTCTGTGCCTGCTGGCTATGCTCCATGATGTTGATGTACCTGTTGCCCCCCGCTCCCCATGGCCACACTTTCAGCTTTTGTGTGGAAGGGCCGAGTGTAGCTCACTTGATCAGGAATCCTGGGCTTTCCAGGTTCTCAGCTATGTGAAGAAGGACTACTGTCATACAGCTGTATGAACAGGGCCCTTGACATGTACACTGCAAACATGTGATCAAGAGGTGTGGGCATCAGGCACACTGCTGCTTCTTCTCTCCAAATTCAGTGTATGAGTTATTCATACAATTAAAAGCTGTGTTCCACCCAGGTTTGGGTGTGCTGTGTGTGCTCCTAATTTTTGGTTTTGTGGAAGCCAAAAACCTGGGTTGAAGTTATTGTGTGGAAGCAAGAAAGGAGGAAAACCTGGCTTGCTTTTCCTCTTACTTTGCTTCCACAGAATCATTTCAACCCAGGTTTTCCTCATACCTTGATTCCACACAACTGAAAATTGGGAGCACGCACAGGTTTCAAACCTGGGTAAAGTGTGCCATCAAGTCGATGTCGACTCCTGGCACCCACAGAGCCCTGTGGTTTTCTTTGGTAGAATACAGGAGGGGTTAACCATTGCCGCGCAGTATGAGATGATGCCTTCAGCCTCTTTCTATATCGCTGCTGCCCGATATAGTACCAGTGGGGATTCGAATCAGCAACCTTCTGCTTGATAGTCAAGCATTTTCCCGCTGCACCACTTGTATATGCCCCAAACCTGGGTAGAACAGTTTTTGATTGTGTGAATGACCTCAAGATGAGGGCTTGAGAGTCTCCAGACCAGAACTCTTTTGCATTTCATCAACAACAACAACAACAAATATTTATATCCTGCTTTTCAGCAAAAATTTCCAAAGCAGTTTATAGAGAGAAATAATAAATAAGAGAGCTCCCTGACCCCAAAGGGTTCACAATCTAAAAAGAAACATAAGATAGACACCAGCAACAGTCACTGGAGGTACTGTGCTGGGGGTGGATAGGGCCAGTTACTCTCCCCCTGCTCAATAAACTATGCCACTGAAGTGTCCCTGTGTGTCACTCACTAGTACTACAGCTGTACTCAATTTGGTTCAAATGGGTTAGGCAGTCCACAAATTAGCTCGCTTGTGCCTCAGACATTCACACGGACACCATCTTGAATTGGAGTGAATGACATCATCACACACCACACCATTTGGGCATTCCTATGTGTCCTGACAGCTGTATCAAATTTGGTTCGAATCAGTTAAGCGGTTCACAGGTTAGCCCACTTGTGCCTCAAGTGGGTTAGACACATGTGTTTATGTGTCTGCCATCTTGAATCGGTGTGGATGACATCATCATAAACTATGCCATTGAGTTGTCCCTATGTGTCCTTACAACTGTACCCGATTTGGTTCATATTGGTCCAGGCATTGCAAAGTTGATGGGGGGAGGCCACACAAATGGATGGACACACGGACACACACAGAGAATGCCAGTGATCTCATAAGCCTACTTGAAAGTAGGCTAAAAAGAGAAAGTGGACCTCATTATCCACAGGGGTTCTGTTCTCAGCTGAAACCGTGTATAGCAAAACCACAGATAATGAGGCATTGAGGCAATGGGAATCGGGGGGTTAGGTTCCTGGAGGTGGAAAAAAGGCAAAAAGGGGCTAAGAACATAGGAAATAATAGAAATAAAGTGCCATACTATGCTCTGCGGGTCTCCAGCTATCCAACAATGCCTCCCCAAACCCTCAAATCAACAATTTCCCCATGAAAAAGCATGGAAGGGTTTTTTCCCCACAAGATGGCTCTGCTAAGCAAAATGGTGGCCGGAAATGACCTCAGGAGTCATTTATGGCCACCTAGGAGCCATGGATACATGGTTTTTTAACCCCTTTGTTGCCATGTATACTGAGGTTGGGTGCACATGGCCCGACCGTGGATATGCAAAACCATGGGTGCCAGGGCCATGGATGACAAGATCCACCTGTACAGACTGTGACAGAGAATGTGGTTTGGACTGTGCCAGTTTCTTGCTTGGTTTTCTGTACCAGTCTGCTTTCTGAATTACAAAATATGGCTAAATACTGTGGTTGGCATCCAGACTAATGCTGCACCAGTGCACCAGGGTTTTCTGTTGCACAATGGAAGAGGGTTGATTTCTTACAATCTTCCTTTCCTGCTGGAGCAGCCTGCACCTTCTGAAATTATGTCCTTGAGGAATACTTGCAGATGTAATTTTGGGATGCACAGGTCAGGTGGCTGCAAAGGGGAGGCAAGATCATTAAAAAAATCACACACAAACCTCCTCATTGCACAAGAGAAAATGCTGATATGTCAGCACAGCATTGGTCTGGATGTCAGCTTATATGTCCACCATGTGCAGCCTGCAGACCAGGCCTGCTCAACTTTGGGGGCCCCAGCTGTTTTTGGACTACCATAATCCCCAGCCACAGTGGCCAATAGCCAGGGATTATGGGAGTTGTAAGCCAACATCTGCAGGAGGGCCGAAGCTGAGCAGCCCTGCAGTAGACTCTCCGACTTGCATTGTTTCCAGGATGGGACCTTGCCTTCTGCTGCAAAAAAGTGCAGCCTTATTTGAGTATCAAGTTTAAAGTTAGGTTAGCCAAAAAGAAGAATGGTGTTGCATAAGAAACTTAATAAAATGAGCATTTCTTTTTGATACAAGGTGATTCCTAAGAAATCTATCTGGGCCCGTTCTCCTTTTGCAACAATAAAGCAAGAATTCTCAGGGAAATGATGTACAGCTTCAAGCATGCTCTACTTGCTTAACTATCACAGTTCCTGGAAAGCAGTCCCTTTCTGCCCAAATCCTCTCTGCGGGCTTTACTGAAAGTGGTGCAATTTGTCTCTTTCCCTAGTATTGTCTGCAGTTTATTTGTGCTGTTACAAAATTAGCCCTCAAGACATTTGTGTTTAAATCTGGGGTGAATCCCAAGCATAGAGGTTTTAAAGATCTTTATCTGGGATATTTAGTGAGGAAAATGCCATGCCAAATGTAAGATCGCCAAGTGGAAGCTAAAATTCATCCCTGTAAATAAATGCTATAATTCACACTGGCACAGTCCACACCAAAACATAGCATAGAGCAAAAAGGGCAAAACCAGACAGTAAGTTTCCCATGATTCACATCATATTGGCACTCATTTGAAGAAAACCTGAAGTACTTAAAGTAGCTATTTGGTTAGCCAGATGAAATATCCCTTATTTTGGAATGGGCAATGCCACATTGTATTATAGCATATAGATGGTATAAATATTACTAATACTTATAGGCAGGGGCAGTGCAAGGTATTGTGGTGCCTGGGGCAAGACAATAAATGCTGCCTTGCCCCACATCCCTGGAGCAGGCTAACTCCCTCTCGAAACTGACACTTGCAAGCTTTAACAGTGGCCCTGGGTAGAGAGGAGGGACAGTTGCCAGAAGCCTCCCCTTCTTCTCCTCATGCTGCATGCAAGCTTGGCACAGTGTAGAAGGCTCCATACAAAGCTTGCAGTTTGAGCCCAAAGAACTACTCTGATAGAAGTCGGGGGGGGGGCTATCCTGCTGGCACCCCAATAATCTGCTGCCTGGGGCAACTGCCTTGCCTCACCTCACCTCATGAAAGGGCCCTGCTCCTCAGCAATATTAGAATATGTAAGGCAGGAGCTAAAGACCCATGGGTTGAGCTTACATTTGCTCACTAGGACTACTCTGGCAAACACAGGGCTCCAGGGAGGAAAGTAGCTAGGGAGGGTGTTGGAATATCTTTCCTAAAAGCCCACAAGGGTTTTAGAAGAAAATGGGCCAGAAGAGGAAGGGTTAAGCATTATTTCCTCTTTCACCCCTTCAGCCTTGCAAATAATCCCTTCCTTCCCAAGGGCACTTTACTAAAGAAAAGCAACTGTCAGGCGATCTCTGGCTGCATTGTAACATTTAGTTTGGCCCTCCTATGGACTGTACAGGCAACATTTTCCCCTCACAGAAGGCCTTTGCGGTTTTTATTATGCAGTTTTGAACATCATTCGGCATCTCCTCCGCCTGCTCTGGACTTTGCCACCCTGAATTTCCTATTTTATCACACATTTCATCTTTACACTCCCTCCCTCCCTTCTCCAACTTAATATGAAATACCAAACATAATCTGTTGGACCCTAGCCAAATTGCAGACACACTTCAAAGCCTCCCGCATCCTTTTGCAGAGGCAATCACTCCCCTACCTCCTTGTATTAAACATCCTGTGGTACTGCCACATGATAAGCCCTCATATGGATAATCATCTGTACCCGCACTCCTCAACCACTAACTACCCTGATTTTCCTTCTGCGAAATTTGGCTTCCTGGGCCTTGATGTGGATGACCCTTGCCATCTTCCCTGCACAGATGTGCTCTAGGAATTCAAAGCAGTTCTGGAAAGGTCCAGACTCTTTGATACTCGGACCATAGAATTGCCACCTTGATTGTATGTACTGGAGACATCTCTTCCCCTCTCCACCCACCCAGCAGAGCTGCTCTTACTGTACTGATGGGGAAGGGAAGAGATGTGGATGGAAGGGAAGGCTCTGAAAGAGGAATACAGAGCAATGTGTTAAAGAACTGTGGTGAGGGGTTTTGAAGCACAAATTGCCTCTCTGAGGGCATATCCACCAATAAAAGAGAGCACATTACAAAACAGGCTTGAGACAATGACATCATCACTGTGCAAGAGCTTGGATGAACAGGCCATGCAAAAGAGGCCCTCTTTGCCATCCCTTTCAAGTTTATGTTATATACTAAAGCAGTGGGGATGACCAGAAAGACTCCATGTGCAATATGAAGGAAGACATTGTGTCTTCACCTAGTGCCGGGGCATAGAGGTCTCTAGGCAGCTCCAGTGCTGCCCAGGGATCTAATTCAGATCCTTTTTGGATCAGAAACCGACTCAGAATGTTCTGGAGTCTGATCTGGAATGAATTTGGGAGGGGTGGGCTCTGAAAACCCAGTCCAAAATTTGGCAACCCTTGACATCTCTAGTGAGTAGGAAAGAACGCTTGGGACAACTGGCAGTGTTTTGCTGAAAACAGACCTCATCTGAGGGCTCTGAACTTGTATAATGCCAAGATGCTGGCTCCTACAAATACAGTGTTACTGGTTACCGAAAGGTCCATGGCACTGGCAGACACTGCATAAAAACAGAGCCCCAGGATAAATGACGGCAAAGTCAGCGCTGACTAAAGCAGAAGATGAAAAGGTTGTTTTTATAGAAGACATGTTCCCAACCCAAAATTCAGGTCACAGTAACATCAAAACCACAAAAGTCCTTTCCCCCTGCTATAGGAAAAACATCCAGTACAGTTAGCTGTAACTTAATAATATAAGCCAATGGTTAGGAATCCAAAAGCCTCAAGTGGAAATCAAATTATGCACTGTGGATAGGTTAGCCAGAATCTTGCAAAATGTTGTGTGTATTGAGAAACTCAGAACTGCCACTAGAAATAATTACAGTGTTCTTCATTAGTTCAATTAACCAGGAGCCATATCTGCCAGATGGATGAGCTGAAAGTGGGGAGGGCACAAGGCTAACCTCCTGTGAAATGGGTTCTCCTCCTCTTTTTGGCTATTTCTCACACCCACGTTTCCCAAAACGGCAGGGGTTAGGAAAGAAGCATTTCCCATTGCCAAGATAACTAGGCCAATGATCTCTTGCCTTGAGCTAGTCAGAGGTAGTTGACTAGTTAGGTCAGAATGTGAATGAAGATGTGCATACCGATGGAATTCTGAATGCACATACCCATTCCTATTTTATCCCCATTAGTCATATGTAACTGAATAGACCAAGAGCTGGACTGGAGTGAAAGTCTTGCTGAAGAGTGATGGTGGGCAATAACACCTTCAGCATGGTGCAGCAAGACAGGGAGCATCATCCTGGCAGCCTGAGCAAGTTCAGAATAAGGCCATTTGGAATAAGGTCTTTGTAAGGGCTTTTCTTGTGCTCCCTGATGTCATAATGTAGCGACATCTGATAGACTGCTTAGTGCAGTAATGTCATCATGTTCACTATGTGATCCCTGACTGGCTGAGGTCATGCGGTTAAGGGAGGAAGACTGGTCTTGTGGTAGCGAGCATGAATTCTCCCCTTTGCTAAGCAGGGTCTACCCTGGTTTGCATTTGAATGGGAAACAACATGTGTGAGCACTGTAAGATATCCATTCTAGATAGATTATCTAGACCCATTTCAAACTGGCTTTCATGTGGGCTATGGGGTTGAGACTGCCTTGGTTGGCCTGATGGATGATCTCCAATTAGCTTTCGACAGAGGGAGTGTGACTCTGCTGATCCTTTTTGCTCTCTCTGCAGCTATCGAAACTATCAACCATGGTATCCTTCTGGACCACCTAAGGGAGGTGGGATTGGGGGGCACTGTTATACTGTGGTACTGCTCCTACTTCTCTGGTAGATTCCAGATGATGTCGCTTGGAGACTGTTGCTGTGCAAAGTGAGAACTGAAGTATGGAGTTCCAGAAGGCTCCATACTGTCTCCAGTGCCCTTTATTCTCTATATGAAACTGCTGGGAGAGATCATCAGGAGGTTTGATGCAGGGTGTTATCAATATGCTGATGACATCCAGATGTATTTCTACATGTTGACCTCATCAGGAAATGGCATATCTTCCCTAAATGCCTGCTTGGAGGGAGTAATGGGCTGGATGAGAGATAACAAACTGAAGTTGAATCCAAATAAGATGGAGGTACGGTCCACCTTAAGTGGCGCAGTGGGGAAATGCTTGACTAACAAGCAGAAAGCTGCCGATTCAAATCCCCACTGATACTATACTGAGCAGCAGTGATATAGGAAGATGCTGAAAGGCATCATCTCATACTGCGTGGGAGGAGGCAATGGTAAACCCCTCCTGTATTCTACCAAAGAAAACCATAGGGCTCTGTGGGCGCCAGGAGTCAAAATCGACTTGACGGCACACTTTACCTTTACTGACTGTGGGTGGGGGTGGGGTCAGGACCTGGGATATGGTTTAGATCTGCCTGTTCAGGATGGAGTTACACTCCCAATGAAAGATCAGGTACGTAGCTTGGAAGTGCTCCTGGACCCCAAGGCTTCCCTGGTTTCTCAGGTTGAGGCAGTGGCGAGGAGCACTTTTTATCAGCTTCGGTTGATACATCAGCTACGTCCATTTCTAGAGGTAAATGACCTGAAAACAGTGGTACGTATGCTGGTAACCTCCAGACTTGACTACTGTAATGTGCTCTACATGGGGCTGCCTTTGTACGTAGTTCTGAGACTACAATTGATACAAAATGTGGCAGCCAGATTGGTCTCTGGGACAAAACAAAGGGACCATATAACACCAGTTTTGAATGAAATGCACTGACTGCTGATATGTTTGAGGGTGAAATACAAAGTGCTGGTTATGACCTATAAAGCCCTTAATGGCTTGGGTCCAGGCTATTTAAGAGAGCGCCTCCTTTGTCACGAACCCTGCCACCTGTTATGATGTTTTGGAGAGGTCAGGTTACAGTTGCCACCAGCCCTTTCTGGTGGCAACCCAGGACCGGGCTTTCTCTGTGGATACCCCAGGGCTTTGGAATATGCTCCCTGCTGAAATAAGAGCATCTCCTTCTGTGTTTGTTTCCAGGAAGACCCTCAAGACTCACCTGTTCTCACGGGCTTTAATTAGAATTTAACAATTTTAATTTGTTTTATACTATTGTTTGTATTGTGTTTCATCTGTGATTTTTAATATCTTAAATTCTGTACACTGCCTAGAGATGTACATATCAGGCGGTATTAAAATATGATTGATTAACACATACATACATACATACATACATACATACATATTCCCCTTAGGGGATGGGGCCGCTCTAGAAAAAGCATCTGCATGCTTTCATGCAGAAGGTCCTAGGTTCCCTCCTTGGCATCTCTGGATAGGGCCAAGAGAGACTCCTGCCTGTAGCCTTGGAGAAAGTGCTGCCAGTCTGTGTAGGCAATACTGAGCTAGATGGACCAATGGTCTGACTCAGTGGAAGGCAGCTTCCTATGTTCCTATGTCCTTAAAAAAAGATGCTAAAGTAGCAACACATCAAGGAAACAGTGATTGCAAATGGGTATGAAAAAATGCATGGAAGAATGGAACATAAGGTGGTGGTTGTTTCATGGCCACTTTCACCTTCCTGAAACAACTTCTGCATTGGAAAATCAGACTTTACAAAACGTCTGTGCAGCTGTTGCCAGAGCACCATGTGCTTAAAAGTAATAGCTAGGTTTATTAAAATTGCCAAAAAAAAAAGGAAATCCATCTTGGTGCACATTTAGATTCACACAACTGGCTGGGTGGGGCGGCAGGCGGGCACACGGGAAGCAGGTTGAACTCACCTTCCTACCTGATGCTCAAAGATATATGCCCACATGATCCTGGAGCCTGGGTTACGGGCTTGTTTGAGCCCTTAACTCTGACTAAGAGCCAGCTTTAAAAGCTGGGCTAAGTGGCACTGAACCATGGGGATCGGGCCCAATCCCGGCGGTTATGATGTGCAACCTAATCCCGGCTGGGCTTCCCTAGCCTGGGTGAGGGTGCACATGAGAACAGCCTCCTTAATTTTTAAAATGGGCCTGATTTTTTTAGAGTACTCTCTCTCTCTCTCTGGGAATAATGATCTTTTAACATTTCTGAGCATTTGTGTCCAAAAGTAGTAGTAGTAGTTGTTATTATCATTATTATTTTTACATTTATATCCCACTCTTCCTCCAAGAAGCCCAGAGCAGTGTACTATATACTTGAGTTTCTCTTTCACAACAACCCTGTGAAGTAGTTAGGCTGAGAGAGAAGTGACTGGCCCAGAGTCACCCAGCTAGTTTCATGGCTGAATGGGGATTTACTCGAGTCTCCCTGGTCCTAGTCCAGCACTCTAACCACTACACCATGCTTAAATAGATTTAGAAACAATTGTTGGGTTTTTTAATTCCTGCCTTATATAACATGACAGAGAGAGAGAGAGAGAGAGAGAGAGAGAGAGAGAGAGAGAGAGAGAGAGAGAGAGAGAGATGCAGGTTTCCATAGCTTTCTATACTCTCACCATTAATTCTGAGTTGGTCCAGAACACCAGGGATTGGATGTTACAACAGTGGTGGCAGCAAGGGCAGTACTGTCTTCACTGCTGCCAGCTACGCCCTCCCCCTCCCCCATACACATTCATTCATTCATTCGATTTCTTTACTGCCCTTCCAAAAATGGCTCAGGGCGGTTTACACAGACAAATAATAAATAGGTAAGATGGCTCCCTGTCCCCAAAGGGCTCACCATCTAAAAGGAAATATAAGACACACACCAGCAACAGTCACTGGAAGTTCTGTGCTGGGAGAGAACAGGGCCAGTTACTCTCCCCCTGCTAAATAAAGAGAATCACCAAGTTAAAAAAGTGCCTCTTTGCCAAGTTAGCAGGGGTAATACTAATCGACATACTGATAGAGCAGTGGGAGGTCAGCAGTGGGAGATGGTAGGCCAGTGGAAACAGCGGATCTGCCAGCTCTGCCAATCTGCTGCCTGAGCTGATTGCCTCACTGTGCCTCATTAGTCGGCTAGCCACAAAAAGGAACATGCAAAATATAGGCTAATCAGAAATGTACAATGCTTAATTCCTATATGCAGAGGTGTTTTTCCTGACGCTTAACTGAAGGCTGCTACCTGGAAACCCTGATTATGAATGTTAAGGCTTATTGTATTTCTTCACTGATGAGGAAAAGGCTTCTTTTAGTCTTAATTATTACTTAAAATATTGAAGCATGAAACATGACATTGGAAACAGGTTTTGTAGTTAAGGTGCTCTAAACACTGCCACAGTATAGCCCTAAAAAATCTGGTCAGAGTAAGGCCCAAACTTCCAGTTATAAGGAGACAGTGAGCATGGTGTGATACTCTTCCGTTAGCATTTCCTTACCCATATTCCCCCCAAGGAGCCACCAATTAATTTGAACGGAGAGAGGGAGGGGAATGCTAGAGTGATTACATCACCATCACATCACATTATTTTTCACTCCTTCACTACCAGGGAGTTATTGAGAGAATAGATTGGCAGCACTCATGTGTGTCCCTGCAACACATACTGAGTGGATAATAGGGATGGAGATTCTATGCACACACTATGCAGAGGGAGTGATTGGTGTGATCAGCTTATTCATTAGTGGTTCTTATGTTTTGTTCCCTCTCATGAAATCCTGATGTTCTGCTACCAACTCAGATAAACCAGCTTGATCAGCTTAGGAAGTAACATTTGGATCTGGGCTGAAACTTACTCTAAAAATTCAGAGTCAAAATTGAGGAGGAACTTGAAGGAAGGCAGGGAGGTTGCTTGATGGTAGAAGGTAACACAGGCCATTCTAGACATAAAGATTCACAACATAAAATTAAAAGCATTAACATGGTAAAAACAACTATCAGTTATAAAAGTGCAGCAAATAAAATCAACAGGGAAATGGGCAATTGCAGCTAATCTGAAAACATACCACCCAAAAGCTTTCTCTAAAGGGACAGCTTTTAAGAGCCTATTAAAGACCAGAAGCGGTGTGGTGGAGACAGTATGGATCTCTGCTGGGAGGAAATTTCACAATTTGTGAGAAACCACAGAAAAGAACCTGTTCCAGGTACAGGACAACCATGCTTCACCAGATGGTGGCACCTGCAAGTGAAGCCCTTCTAGAAGATCTTGTCAGGGGGGTAGATCAATTGGAAGCAGACAGTCTCTAAAATATCTGGGGCCTAAAGGACTTTAAAGGTAATAAACAGCACCTTGAATTAGACCCAGAAGCAGATTGGTAGCCGGTGCTGTAATTTATGGCATGAACCTCCTGAGCTCCTCCTCTCCTTTCCTCCTCCAGCCCCTACTGGCCCTCATTACTATGGAGATAGATAGATAGATAGATAGATAGATAGATAGATAGATAGATAGATAGATAGATAGATAGATAGATAGATAGGATTGCTAAACCTCTAATCAGGAAAGCAAGTGTTGATCCAAAATCCTCCTCCCATTTTCTCCACCTTATTCTCTCGTATCTGAAGTGCAACTCCCATGTTCTCTGCCATATTTTCAAGGGGCAAAAATGGAGAAGCCATGTCAGCATTTTCTTAGGTGGGCTTAAGAAATGTCGAAGAAATGTCTGAGAAATGTCTCAGCCTATTGGCAGCTGCCATTTTTTCTAGAATCTGTTCAGAATGACACTATATCATGAGTGCTGCCATCACCACTTTCAGAAGCACAGCATAAATTGCAATATTAACAATAAACTAACATATGTCATTGCCACATGTGTGCCATGGGTTGGTCCCTTATGCTCTAAAGTCCATACTCCCCTACTTTCCTTCACCTTCTATGACATTTAGGGGTTTAGAAAATTTGGACCTGACTTATACACCACCACTCCACAGAAAATATCCATCTCAGAAGGGTAATAACTTTTAATTATTCTTAAAATTGTTACCAGCCATGCTCATCACACCATTTTGGGTACTTCTGTGTACTCCTCAAACTTAGCCACTTAGCCATTTTTCCCCCTAGCTTGCTTGGAAGAGAAACTGTGGCTGCATTCCAGGCAAAAGGTGTTTTCCCATAGTGCCTTTAGGCCATTTGCAAAAGGCAGGAATGGACTAAAGGAAATTCCCCTCTGATCTGAGCACATACAGAGAGAGATGGAGAACAGACCCAAATTGGAGTGAAGTAGAGACAAAAGGAAAGGAATGCAAACTCTCTTCCTCCCATATATGTCAATAAGAAGTTTCATGGCTGAACAAAACTTCTCACTTTCTTTCCTCTCCGCCATTATAAAAACTGAGTGAGTAATCCCAGAATGCATGATGTGCCCCTCCCCTCTCTATTCTGGTTATTGATCTCAGCTATCTCTTTGTGAACATCCTTTTGTTCAAGGAGCATACCAGGTAGCCACCCCAGACATAACCCAATCAATGTGCAAAAGTCATGTCTTATTTGAAGCAAAAATTCCAAAATCCCTAGAAGTTTCCTAAAGAAACATCTTATCAGTATGTGATCCACCAAAACTCTTCAATCATGTCTCAGGATATGTTTTAATGTATTTATTGTTAGATTTATATACCGCCTTTCATTAAAAACAATCCCAAGGCAGCTTACAAAAGTTAAAATACATAATAAAAATGAGTTTAAAATATTTAGCTAAAAATATAAAAACAATCTGATATTAAAATACATGATATACAAACACAGAAAAACTATACATGGATAAAAACACACAGAAGCAGCAATAAAACAATCATGTAAAGGCCTGGATAAAAAGCGAAGATTTAACCAGCGTTCTAAAAACTGTGACAGTCTGAGGGGCGAATGGCCACTGGGAGAGCATTCCAAAGCCTGGGGGCAGCAACAGAGAAGGCCCTGTCTCTAGTGCACGACAACTTAGCCTCCCTCATTGTCAGCACCCAGAGCAGAGCCCCCTCAGATGATCTCGTCAAGCGGGCAGAAACCCTTGGGAGCAGGTGGTCCCTCAGGTATCCCGGGCCCAAACCGTTAAGGGCTTTAAAGGTCAAGACCAGCATCTTGAATTGGACCCAGAAACACACTGGTAACCAGTGCAGCTCTTTCAGAATAGGTGTGATGTGATCGCACCAGGCAGCTCCAGATAGAACCCTAGCTGCTGCATTTTGTACAAGCTGCAGTTTCTGGATATTCTTCAAGGGCAGCCCCATGTAGAGCGCATTGCAGTAGTCCAGCTGTGATGTGACTAAGGCATGGGTAACTGTGACCAGATTTGCATTCTTGAGAAAGGAACGCAGCTGGCGCACTAGCCTATAAGAACCTCCTCAAAGATGAAATTGATCTCTCACACACCCACTCTGCCAGCAGACTCTGCACCCCACACTGCTCAGATGCACCTCATTGCTTGCCTCATGCTTGAGCTGACTAGAGAGAAGGATCCTGAGCTAGAAGCAGGTAGCTATGAAAAATGGCTTACCTCTTCCTCTTTATTTAACCCTCCTCCTTCCCCTTCCCAGCATTAAAGTCAACCACTCTCTTTTAACATCCTGTATCCCATTACCCTTCAATAAAGCAACTTTCTTTGTTTTCAAGAACTACTCTCTACTCACTTTTTGTCTACTCTTCTTTGTCCTTTCCAGTACATCCATGCTGCGGCCAATTTTCTTGAAGTATTTTAAGGTTAATATTGCTGTTAACTGGTCTGCACCCATTTGACACTAATTTTTCCCACTTAAGCAAAGCATTTTCACGGAGCATGATAGTTAATACATGTCCAAATAGACCTCTTAACATAATAAGTGCTTTTGTTTTTAATGGAAGATTGACCTTTGGAAGCGCAAATAAGCAGTAATGTTCTGTGTTTCATGTTGCTGCCTGTTTTACTTTTCACAATGCTCATGTTGACCAGTGACATCTGCTGGCCATCTGCATGGAGTAAATTCCCTCTCTAATACTCCAAACTGCCTGAAACAGGGAGAAAAAGAAAAGCATGACACATAAAACAAAAAGCATCACCAACCACCAGGAGGAATACTGTGAAGAAAGACTGGGTGAAAGGAAAAAAGGGAGAGGTGGAGAACTGGGGGAAAAGGAAAGAGGAGGAAGAAAAGAGGACTTCTCAAGGGACAAAGAAAGAAAGAGAAATGAAGGAGGGAGGGTGGGAAAGGAAAGGAGACTAACGTTAAGTAGAGAGGGAGAAAGGTGACACATAAAACCTTCTCCGTAATATTTTATGGGCCTTTGGCTAGTAGTAATAACAATAATTCCCGCTACCACTACCAACAAACAGCGGTAAGCTGCACTCGCAATGTCTTCCTCCTGCAAATTGCTCTGTTTCATCATGACATTCTTCAGCACCTTCAGATTTCACTGAAACTGCTTCTAAGATAATGTCCAGATCAGTTCAAAAGCCAGAGCCATAGAAAGATCAGAGCAGTTTGTTACCTCTTCATGGTTGCCATGTTTCAACTATCCCAGTAGTTTGAAAGCCAAATGAGAGCAGCTCAGGGCAATCCCTTCCCCGTCATCCTGTTGAAAAGGATGATCTTCCCAGAAGATCTTTATGCTTCCAGGCAGGCTTTGTTATTAATAAGATGACTGTGTTTATGTAGCTTTCAAATGAAGTTAAAACTAAAGTGAAGCTATGATTCAATGGACTTGGAGTTTGCTTGGTTCCTGTTGCTTTCAGCCCAGCTGCCTTGCACTTGTTTGCATTGGCAGAGGCCAGCCTTATTCGTTGCAATTTCAGTTTCCATTTATAGGCATATGTGCCCTGTGTTATTCCTTTAAATCTCAACACTTCGAAGGGCTGACAAAGAAAATCCAATGCTATGTGCAGCAACTCAGCTAACTGCATCCTTGAATGCTTGACGGAAGCCCATTCTTTTCACATTCACCTTCTTCCCCTACTCCCAAACAAAGGCTTTCCTTTCCAGTGCTGAGGTATACAATAGCAGAGAGAAAAAGAAAGAAGGCATTCTTCTTCTTCTTCTTCTTCTTCTTCTTCTTCTTCTTCTTCTTCTTCTTCTTCTTCTTCTTCTTCTTCTTCTTCACCTCCTCACACATTTAGTATTTATTATGTATTAATAATCCCTATTATTATTATTATTATATGTGATTGTTTACATTTATAACTCACCTTATCTGCAAGAGCACATGTTAGGCAAAAACTGTTGTAAGATCATAGAGCATTGCTCCATAAATATGTGGGATGGGCGGGTATATGTGTATACATTATTGTATGTATGTATGTATGTATGTATGTATGTATGTATGTATTCATTCATTCATTCATTCATTCCTAGGTCTGATAGCCTATTTCCTCTGTGGCCATGGCTACAGACCTACTGAGGTAGTAACACCAGTAAGGGAGGAGTGAGGATGTTACACATTATTTTTCCCTAGTGCCTCATAACAGGCTTCTGTTAAAGGGATCACAGCTCAATGATAGAGCACATGTTTTGTGCAGAAGATTCCAGCATCATCTCCAGGTAGAGCCTGGAAAGAACTGGAAATGGAAAGCTGTTGCTAATCAGCATAGACAACCCTGACCTAGATGGGATAATAAGACAGCATCATATGTTCACCTCTGCTGAGCTTTCTGTTGCTGCCATCTAACCAGAGCAGCAGCAGGAACAGCTGGAGGACTGGTAAAAGATGTCTAGAGGGCATTTGCTCCTCTCTCAGGGGCGTATCTAGGGTAGGGCAGGCAGGGCATGTGCCCTGGGCGCCACTTGAAGGGGGGCGCAAATTCCTAAAATTATTTTTTTTAAAAAAAATGGCCACCAAAAAAAATGGCCACTGCACATGCTCAAATGGCCTCTGTGAGGCCCTAGGCCATGCCAGGCCTCACAGAGGCCTCACAGAGGCCATTTGAGTATGCACGGTGGCCATGTTGTTTTCAGCCGCCATTAAAAAAAAATTATTTTTAAAAATGGCCACTGCACATACTCAAATGGTCTCTGTGAAGCCCTAGAGGCCAGCAGTGGGAGGGGTAACCTTTGCAGACGCCTCCCTCCCATGGCCTATAGGAAGCGCCTTGAAGGGGCTACAAGTAAAAAAAAAATAATTTAATTTAATATAAGTCACTGTACACATATTTAGTTTAGTACTATGTACAGAGAATCAGGGCTTGTGAATACTGAGCTTAAGCTTATGAGCTAGGATTGTATTCATTTGCTCCTAATTTGCTTCTTGTGATAAGTGAGTTAAATGTGATGTCTTAATAATATGGCTATTAATGGTGAGTTTGTCCTTGAATCAGTGTGAAATCCTTAGTATTAAGGCCCACTGGGAGTTTCTTGCTCTGTTTCTCTCATTTTAACTGTCTTTCTGAAATACTAGAATATATTCCAAGCAGTGACACAGTTTACTCTGCATAGCCTTTAATTATTTTCAGAGTATCTGGGAAAAGCCAAATTCTCCATTTATTTTTAAAACGTATGTAATAGTGATGCTACAATGCATAGTAAAGAATTAGACAGGCACCACTGTTTAGTTTTCCACCTCCACATAGTATTTGGGTATTTCATGAGCCCCAGCATACTGAAATTTGTTTTCCATCATTTTTTGGTCTGGCTACATCCACTGCTAAATAGTTTTTGAAATTTTAAAAGATTAATGAGCTTGACTTATATTTTTCAACTGATATTATAGTAAAGTTATCTGAAAGATGGGTGTCAGATGTTTTGACGGGGGGGGCAATTTCAGTGCTTGCCCTAGGCGCTATTTTCCCTAGATATGCCTCTGTCCTCTCCCTTCCCATACCTCTTTTTGTTGCTGCTGCCACTGCTGCCACTGAAGAGGAGCAGAATCAGGAGCTGCAGGAGTTTAGAGGTCATCTGCAAATTTGGCCACCTCACAGCTTATCCCCCCAACTTCTAGACCATTTATGAATAAATTAAAAAGTGCTGGTCTCAGTACAAGCCCTTGGGAGATTCAGGTTCCTACTTCCCTCCATTGTGAAAACTGTCAATTTATTCCCACCCTCTTTTCCCTGTCCTTCAACTAGTTGGCAATCCACACATGAACCTGCAGCTTCTATCTGTGCAGATCCACACATGAACCAGCAGCTTCTATCTGTGCAGGCCCATAGTAGCCCTCGAGACACAGTGATTTCACCCTACCAAGATATCCACCTGTCTTGTTCTGATAGTTCCAGAATTTTGGATAAGCAGTGACCTGTTTCAGACATTACACCTTCGCCATCCAATCTTGCAGTAAAGGCCTGGGAGGTCCCAGCCTCTGCTGGGCCTTGCAAAATACGAGCTGATTGACAATCCATTACTCAGAGCAATATTTGGTTCCTTTCATGGAACATATCTAGCTGGGCGTCCAAGAGACTGGATGCCTCCTTCAATGATTATATAACCTCTTTTGACATCATTTTGGCCCATGAAACTGGGGCCCGTGAACTGGTGATGAACAATGGATTTGCCTCATGTGTGCTCCAAGCCTGCCTAAGTGAAGGGTGGGGTAGAACTAAGGGTTTGGGTTTTTTTAAGTTTCTACAGAGGGGCAACAGTTTTCAGCAAACTGGACTTTTGTGGTGAGCTAGCCATGGCTGGCATAGTAAAGTTTGGGCAACATAATCTTTTGATTGTAAATGTTTATTTGCCTCCCCAAAGAGAGAGGGCCCAAATTCAAGATTCCTGGTCAAAACCGGGAGTATACATTTCCAATTTGATTAAAATGTATCCAGCTACCAGAGTTGTAATAGCAGGAAATTTCAACACAAGGTTGGGCCCGTGCGATGAAGTTTTATATTCATGTTTTAGATCTGTTCCCCCAGAATTGGAGGGCCAGAACCTCTGATTGACCTGCCAATCTAAAAATTCAAGATCCAATTTTGCTGGCTTTTGCCTGGTCCAGTTTTCAAGGAAACAATATTTCTTTGTTTTAAATGATGCAGTTAATGGTGACTATCCAGGATAGCTCACATATTGGTTTGCATTGGGATCAAGTAGTATTGACATTGTAATGCTCTCCCACAATTATATGACTAAGGTGGTTCAGTTATCAGTTGAGCCTCATGGGGACAGTGACCACCTACCAGTGGCCTGTCATTGTGGTTAAATTAAGAAGAGGTGCACATTAGGGAAAGAATTGAGGCTGATCCCTCAGTAGTCTTGAGCTGCCTGAGAGTAAGATGGTCAGAAAGGGTGAAGAAAGAAACTGCAAGTTTCCTTGGTACAGAGAACACCCTCTGTCTGCTCTGAAACATCAGAGCGATCAGCTGTCCTGGAGGGGAGATACCTTCACATCCCTTATGCTTATAGGATTTGTCCCTGCCAGATGGAAGACATTGAGACTGTGGACCATGTGATATCATATTGCCAGTTTTACAGAGACATTCATTTTATTTTTACAACCCCAATTTTAAGAAAATTTCCAGGCGTCAGATAAATTGTATACCTCTCTTCTTTCAGACTCCAACATGGACAGTACTCTTAATATTGTGAAATTCTGCTCCATCGGGAGTCAGAGGGTTAAATCTGTAAGTTTTCTGTAACTCTGCATCCCCCCAACCTTGTTTCTGTTTCTGTTTTTCTGGTCTTGGACCATAATAAACTTAATCTGAATCTGAACCTGTCCCCTTATCCCATGACTGCTAAGTTGGCTCAAGAGTCTTTGATGAGGAACTTTGTCAAAAGCTTTTTGAAAGCTTTTTGAATAGCGGAGAAGGTGACTAAAATTTAGATATCCTCACATATACGTAAGAACCTGGGGGAGGGCTTATACTATATGATACACCCATTAAAAAGCATTGTGAAAAATTTAAAAAAGCACACACATAACTCTTACTTATGCTGGCTACCAGTGTTTTGCACAGGTAGAAATGTTGTGCTCATTTCTCACATGCACTTGTGATCTCATAAGAGTCGTCATGACTTTACCATCTGGTTCTAGTTGACAGATATTGCATTAGAGAGCATGTTAGGACTATTTCATATGTTACGCAGTGGCAAATGCACTGTAATAAGCTGTGCTTGAGCCATTTCTGGTGGGGAGGGGTTAAAAAAGGCATATCGCTCATAAAGAAGGGCGGCCCAAACAAAATTGTGGCAGTGAGGATCTGGCCAGTTCCCAGACTGGTGTGTAGAGATTTATGGGGTTAGCTTCATACTACTGATAATCTGTAGAGAGTTTTGCCAATCTAGCTAGTCCACTGCTCAGTTTGATTGAAAAATGTGCTATGTACATCTGGATTGCAGAATGCTAGGCACTTTTGAAACCTTTTGCCCCCATATTAGCATATTCTGACCTTGGCATTATTTTTCATTCTGGATACAGATGGCAGTAGTGTGGGGACTGGGGCCATTCTGTTCCAGGAAGTAGGGAAGCAGGAATGGGAAGTGACCTATGCCAGCTATGCATTAAACCAGAGTGAATACAATTATGCCACAACCTGGAAAGGGCTCTTAGCATGGTTAACTTTACCAACTATTTCAGACATTTCCTTCTAGGTTGAAAATACATACTGAGGACTGATCAAGGATCTATGCTAGCTGCACATCTTTCATGAGCCATAGGGGCAGTTCACTTGTTGGCTAGAGCAGTTAGCTGAGCATGATTATGACACAGTGCATTTGCCCAGGGAAGAAACATTGTAATGTTGAGGCCCTGTCATGAAAGGATTGTCATGATGATCAGTGTTGAGGCCCTGTCATGAGGATTGCTACGGAGATTCCCCAAAGGATGATAGAAACTTTGGTAATCCTTGTAGCCATCCACGAGGATAAAAGGCAACGAGATACAACATAAAACCCAGTTTCAATACCAGGAGAAAGACAGAGAACTTAAATTGTTAAAAGACTGGAAGAGGGCAGGATACCAACAGTGACCTGTGGAAGACAGAAGCCACCCTGGGTGGAGGACTATAAGATTACAGGATGTGGATGACTCATTATGAGAGAGAATGGGAAAGAGGGTGGGACAAGAGGAGGAGCAGTCTCTTTGAGGCCAGATTGTGGTACTTGCTGAAGCTGTAGACTGTACCCTGACAACTCTGCACAGTAGTCCCACAGGTGGGCATCTGGGGCTAGCAAAAGGTCACTCCGAAGGTGAAAGTGAGGTCTTAATGGGTAATATGAAATCTTGTACATAACAGGACTTTCATCTTCAAAACACCAAAGGGAATACTAAATTAACCTCAACCATATTGAGAACAGGGAAATTGCTAATCTGGCCATGTTTTTTCTGACAGAAAAGTAAATTGGAGCAGGGTGTATCAAGACTAGACAGTGGCTCACAAGAGAGAGATTCCTGGATAGATAAAAGCCTAGCCATTTGGCATGCTCTTTTTGACTGGAATTGACCTCAGTGCAGGTGCTGAGCCTATTAAATACCTGGCAAGTCAGAACACTGTGTTTTATCATCATGTTTTATTCCACACTGGGTACGTTTTGACCATGAGGGATTTATAAGCTGCATTTGTATCATCAAGTGAGCTATGCATTTTACCAGCAGATGCTGCAGCCCTTTTACTTTTACATTTGGTCTTCACAGCGTCTAAAGAAAAACCTTCCTCTGGCAGAGAGTAGGGCTGTTCTCACAACCAGGAATCAGGTAGGGGAAGCCTCTGGCCCCAGTTCAGGAGTCATGCATGCCTCCAATTGGCCATCATGAGAATTCTACAGTCAAAGTAGGTGAAGATGGAAAATGATCATCTGCAAGGCGATATGGAAGATGGAGGTGCAAGGAATGCTTTCTCTCCACCCTCACTCTGGAGCTGGCTGGGTACAAGTTCAGGGCTTGTCACTGCCACCCACCTCTGTACCCAACTCACAGACAACCATTTTCTCCTCCTCGTCCTCCATTGCTTGTAGAATTCTCACAGTGGCCAACTGAGATCATGCATGATTCCTGAAAAAGGGCCAGAGACTTTTCCTACCCTTTTTCCAGGCACAGGAACAGCCTCAGTGTCTTCTTCAATGCTTGACTGAGCTACTCAGCTCAGTTGTCCTCACCATTAGTGAATGAACATCAAGCTGCCTGCACCCATTTCCCCTCTCTGTTAAATACTAACACAAGCCAAGAGGGGCACGTATGGGTATCTTGAAGAAAACATGATGGATTCCACATCAAATTTCTATTGTCATTTGTTAATCAGGTTCATATGGGAGAAACTAGGGATGCATGATAAAAAGTGACCTAAGCTCTGAGTTGGTAAGCAGAGCACCCATCTCCTCATGAGCTCAGTTGTGCTTGTGAGAATGAAATCTTCATGCAGAAATTCTACACTATCCATTTGAAGGGCCATTCTCATGAGCACAGTTCTGCATTAGCAAACCTTAAACATCTCAAAGCTATAGCAAAGTGACTGAAGAGCTGACCTGGATATTGGTTGATAATGATGGAAATTTACTTGCAAATCCAAGCTATACTAGGGCCTTGGAGAAAGCCAGGAACATTTCCAGATAGCAGGCTTTATCATGGGTTTACTGTAAGGCTTTACTGTGAGTTCAAATTTGCAAAAAACAAACAAACAAAACCCCAACAATGCAAAAAGTTGATGTTTTTTAACCCCAGACATAAATTGGGCTCTGCACCAATGTGCAATGAAAAACCCAAATCATGTATGAAGTGCTCCCCAATATCTCTCATGGACTTTGGTGCAAATCCGGCAGATATGCGAATGCACACCCTCCATTCCAAGCTAAAAGCCTCATATGAAAATTATCCAGGTGATGATAATTCCTCGCACTTTGTGGCAATTTCTCCTTTTACTTACCTGGAGATTTTCCTGGGCTCCCCCATAGCCTTAGTAACTACTGAACCAAATCTGAGCTCTGGTCATAAATTAGTCTTCCTCCATTCTTGGGCATGCCACCTACATGAATGTGAACCTTAGTCACTTTTTGCTGAATTCGCTCCAATTTGTCTGCAACCTTTATAGCGGTGAATTGGTTCACCTGGAGGCCCTGTCTCTCAGCTAAGGCTGCCAGATGAATATTTCATAAGTGAACTCTGAGAGGAAGGGAGAAATATGAATGGGATAATGATGGCACAATCTACAATGCAACATAGGGCAGGTCAGATTGAACTCTAAAGTCTCCGGGATCCTTGCCTAAACCTGCAGCCCTCACAGGACTCAGAATATATCACAGTCCTAATGCAGCCTTCATCAGATTTTCCAAGCCACACTCTCTGCCCAGGGGTGTAACTATAATTGAACAAGTGGGGACAAGTTTCCCTGGCTCGCTGAGGGAGAGGGGGCCTACTAGCTGAGCGACAGCTTGCTCTTCATTCTCCCCCTCCTACCTTCCAAAGAAGAAAGTGTGGAGGTGAGAGGGGCAGGGGCCCATCTTCGCTTTTTGTCCCAGGGCCCACTCCAACCTTGCTACACCCCTGCCTCTGCCCCTAGTAAGCAATGGTTGTGGGGTGGCAGGGAAAGGTACACCCAGAATATACAGGAGGGGTTTACCATTGCCTCCTCCTGCACTGTATGAGATAATGCCTTTCAGCATCTTCCTATATCGCTACTGCCTGATATAGGTGTTTTCCCATAGTCTGGGAAACATACCATCTGGCATTTGAACTGGCAACCTTCTGCTTGTTAGTCAAGCATTTCCCTGCTGTGCCACTTAAGGTAGCTCCGCCACACAGAGCCTCTGCTTATAAAAGGTGATATGCAGATTAGTGCTGAACATGGGGGGAAATTTGTGGACATTTTGGGGCTGCTATAAAAGCGCACTTGAAAAGGCATGAAAGTGCTCACAGAGTGAGAGAGGGAATGTGGTTCCATTGCATCAGCAATGAAACATAACTCTTTGCTTTCTTGTGCTGCAGCAGTGAAGCATTTTAAGACCAGCACAGCAGAACAGAGTGCATTGGCCTGAATGTGCATCAGAATACACATTGGCGTATGAATCCAAATGCAGATGTTGCCTATCTGCCCTATATTGCCCTCAGTGGAATCCATGCTTGAATGTACATGCATTCTAATGCAACTGGTCCAGAAACAAGAGGGCTGTGCTAATACACATTCATTATGTGATCCCTTTCTCTTTCACTACATGATCCCAACCAAGGAAGAAGCCCTCTTAAAGTTTTTTTAAAATGCACCAAAACGGCAGCATATTGGGGAAACAATGGCTTATTTATTTATTTATTTATTTATTATTATTATTATTATTATTATTATTATTATTATTACATTGCTATCCCGCTCTTCCTCCAAGGAGCCCAGAGCGGTGTACTACATACTTGAGTTTCTCCTCACAATGACCCTGTGAAGTAGGTTAGGCTGAGAGAGAAGTGACTGGCCCAGAGTCACCCAGCTAGTATCATGGCTGAATGGGGATTTGAACTCGGGTCTCTTCGGTCCTAGTCCAGCACTCTAACCACTACACCACGCTGGAGAGGCCATAGCTCCGTAGCAAAGACCATGTTTGGCATGTAGACTGTGTCAGATTCAATCGTCTACATCTTCAGGTAGACAATTTAAAGCAGGATTGAGAATAACTCTTCCTGAAACCCTGGAGAGCCGCTGTCGATAAAAGTATTCAATAATGGGGGAAACTGACCATCGGTCTGACTCAAAATAAGTCAATTTCATATCTTTGTAATGGCACCAGCCACTTCCGTTCTCCATGTATAAAGGTAATGAGTTTCATACGACAGCACTAGGTTCATACCTTTCGTATTCACCGGACAGGCATGCTCACAACACTATCAACCACCTCCACACCTTAGTGAGTCGGACATTATGACAGCACTCATAAGTAACAAACAATGCAAAAGGATAAAATTCTGATCAGAATGTTGATTAAAAGTTGGTTGAAAACTAAATTTTGGCAATTAAGACATGCTTTTAGGATAAGCATGCCTGTTCTTTGTTTGGTTTGCTCTAGCACAGGGATACAACCCAGCACATGGTCATTAATCAGCTCTCACTCTTCTTCTCATATCAAGATCAATTCTATATCTAAGGGGTCTTTGGCAGGAGAGAAAGAATGGGAGTTTAAAAAACAAACAAACCAGGCGTGCTCTTCCATCTCAATTCTATGGTATATCACTTTACAGGTTTCTTCTAATCATGGCACCAAGCTGTCAACAGACAAGCCTAATAAGGCCTGGTCACCCTGTTCTCTGAGATCATGGGAGCCACAGAACATTGTGAAGATGAAGGCGAACAGGATGAAACATTTGGGTGGGGGGCGGGAGATTTTTTGTAAACACAGCCATTGCAAAGTGAAAGTTTAGAGAATCCAGCTCCAATGTTCCAGGGCATAATACGATCTTCCAGATGATAGGATGGGCAGCCAACTCATGGCGTAACAAGCAGTTGGAAAGAAGATGGGCTTTGACAGGGCTGAGTTCCTGTTTATTTATGCTTACGAGAACTGGATAGCTTGTAATTTTGGGAAGGGAGTATTGCACCCTTCTGCAGAATACTCTTCCGCTGGTTACAGTTTGTGGGTAGTGATTGCTGTGTGTGATTCACAAGCTGCAAGCCAGTAAGCTGATTTGTACACATGAATGTCACAGAGGCCCAACACCAGAGACAGAATTGCATATAGATGCCTGTACGCACATTCCTCAAGAAAGGCATAAAGTCTTCCAGGCAAGGATTTTACTTCTCTGTATGGTCTGACGAATGCTTCAAAGTACGCTTCATTGTATGTTAGTACCCTGAATATTTTGAATGGCTTCACTGATCAGTTTTGGTGAAAGTGTGAGTTACAAGCATGTCACTTAAGGTACAAGTGATTACTTCCTACATTTCTCTTCAAGTCAGATTTGTGAATGGTCACATTTTCCAGTTCTCAGCCTTTGAAAAGAGTGAAATATTTCTCTGAAATCAAACGTCAATAGTTTAAACTGGATTCTGGTATTTTAAATACAAAATGCAGTTCGGTGGTAAAATTCAACTGGAATTTGGATAGATCCACCATTTGATTGGACTACTGAGACTGCTCGTATTTTTAGGAAGGACACAGCATGAAGCAACTGGATGTATGTTGTTAATATAGAGGAGTCATTGCCACAGTGTGTAAGTTTGTCTGGGAACTGTTGTTGCTCCACACAACAATAAACTTGTTCCTTTTTCTCACCAACATTCCAATATATATTTCAAGACTACCCACCAAATTCAGTGTCATATGCTTATTCTGCAGGCCAAGGATTGATTTCACAATTAGTAAGCACATATTGATTGTAAAATGTTTATCTATATTTTCAGTACTTTTTCCCAGGTCAAGTCATTCCCCCAGAGCTGCTGTTTGCCTCATGGGGCAAAATATAATGGTATCTCTTAACCAGTGTGAATCGGGGTGAGTCAGTGGCTACATTTAGCCTTGGGAGGGGGGACACATGGATCTCCTGCTGTCTCATCTAGTTTGGCCTTGAACTAGGCCCAAGGGCAAACTGAGAGAGACAATGGGGCCATTCACACGGCCTACCAGGCGGGCCGGTAGGGAGAAGGCTTTGCAAAACTTGCCTCCCCCTCCCCCAGATGAGCATTCTGAGCCTCGTGGGTGCACACTCCATGCTCCCACATGAACCCTGCTGCTCCATGCAGCCCAGAGCAGAGCAGACTGCTCTGAGCCTGGGACACATTATCCCAGCTTCCAAGTATCCCACAGTACACTCAGCGCAGTGCATTGGGAGACTCTGCCAGGGGATGGGCACTCTAGGTGCCCATCTCTGTGTGAGCAGGAGCTGCAAGCAACTTGCACTGACACACGATCCCAGGAGCTGGGTTAAGGGCAGGTTTGCCCCCTTAACCTCAGCTAAGAGCCGGGCTTCAGTACTGGGTTTGGTGCCGCAGGGCCACCAGGATCTGCGTGGATCCCAGCGGTTTTCACAAGCAGCAGCCAATCCCAGGCTCGCCTGCCTCTGCCTGGGCTTGGCTGCTTGTGAGAACAGCCTCAAAGACTCAAGAATAAGTTTGCTGATGGTTACACAAGTCTCAATTTTGCCCTGAATCTTTCCATAGAGTTTTGTGCTTGAAGAAATAGTTCCTAATTAGGTACAGGAGGTTCTCAGATTGTACTTGCACATGTACCATCTGCTAGTATTTAAAACATATCCTGGGTATTGTAGCCCAGCTGTTTTTGCATAGCACACCTTGCTTTGGTACAAAGGCCAAACACACCTCCATTTCATGGCGGCTTGAAACCAACTGTGTGAGCTCCCTAAAATAAATCCAGAACTGAGATTAAATCTTTGTCCAACAAATCCGGTGTATCCACCTACAGCTCTATAAAAAGGTTAAGTGTTATCAGCCTTGCCTAATCTGCACTGGAGACCTGTTATCTCTTTATCTGGTGGCATCTTATTGAGTAGGCATGTTTCTAGGGGCTGTGATCTGAATTTTAAAAGGGTTTCATTTTTTTATGCCACTTAATTAACTATGTATTTATTTTAAGAAGTGCTAGAGGCAAAATAGCATTCTAAGCTGTCACTTTCAGAAGCACCCAAAAGAGTTGGTGCTTTGCAGCCTAACCTGAGCTATCCAGATTTCTGACAGTAAGGCAGTTTAGCCTCCGTGCAGCCATCTTGTACAAACGCCTTGTCCTGCCTTGTATCAATGCAAACCACAGTAATAAACAGGACAACCGCACTTGCCCAGTACAGGCTCAGCTTTGTGTAGGAACTGCCAACACCTCTGAGAAGAGAACATTTCTGGCTTTCAGAACTTGGGGGATTTTAATGGACTTCCTGAGTCCATAAAAGATAATGGCCCTATTACTTCTGTGAGTTCCCAATGAGTTTAATAGCACAAATGCACATATAAAGTGAGAGTAAGTTTGAGCTTTTCCTGCTCTCTCCCTTTAATAACCTTCCTCTCCAGAATCAGTATCTAACAGTGAAACGTTTTCCGCAGATGGTACTGAAATGTATACAGGGTCAGATTTTTCAAGGGCCAAAAATCTGATACACACACAGGCTTCACCTCCCTGGACATTTCAGAGAGTTAACAGCCTAAAAGTACCCAAAACACATGTGTCTTAAAAGCATATTCAGACAGCTGTAATTCAGAGAATTGGGTGTGCTGCTTCTGAGCTTTTGATCCTCACACACCCTCCAGATGTGCAGCAAAGGGGAACCATACTCGGTGCAGTCCACATGGCTATCTTTCCTCCTTAAATAAGTTGGTGCTCCAGGTGAAAAGGGCACCTGATCTCCCTCTGCATGTTGCCTTTGTGCTCTGCTCAAGGGCCCAGCCACAATGCTGCCCCACAGGATGATGATGTCTGGAAGTGCCCCCCACAACTGCTTTCACAAAGAGATGTTAGGCTTAGGAAGGGGATTCAGTGTTCAGACACTTTGCATGCACGCACAATGGCTCTGGCATCTCCAGCAGGGCAGTAGAGACATTTGCCTCAGGCCTTGAAGAGCTTCTGTCAGAGTGAATAGAGCTGGCCTGGATGGACTAATGCTCTGACTCAGTGGAAGGCAACTTCATGTGTAGAAAATGAGTCCAATCCCAATGTAAACAATAAACGACACCATTTTAGTAATAGTGAGCCTGCTTTTGCCCACAGAGTCCAGACTGAGACATCCCTCTAAGAACCGTTAGAAAGTATAACTGGTGGAGGGCTCTCCTTCACTAGAGTTGTTCCAACTCGGGTTGGATGTTGTAAATGTTTTCTTCACTGATGGTGAGGTTGGACTAGAAGACTTCCAAGGTCCCTTCCAAATCTAACACGCTATTATCAGAGCCATAACTTTGCCAAAGGAGAGGGGCAATGTGTAATGCTCACCTCTAGTAGGATGGAAAGGGGTGTGGTGTTTGGGGTTAACCCATTCCGTGGTCCAGACCAGCTTTTGAATAGTGCTTGCATTCCAGTCCTGGAATAGAGGCGGGGCTAACAAACAGCCAGCATCAAGAGCACTGAAGACAGACTGCATTTGCCTCTGTACGTAAT
The DNA here is from genome assembly GCF_027244095.1 of Hemicordylus capensis. Taxonomy (NCBI): domain Eukaryota; kingdom Metazoa; phylum Chordata; class Lepidosauria; order Squamata; family Cordylidae; genus Hemicordylus; species Hemicordylus capensis. The sequence continues at coordinate 152,183,600 of NC_069657.1, forward strand.
ATCTATCTTATTAAACTGTTAATATTTCTGATTCAGCTCCACGGTCTTGTCTTCGCATACAACAACTCTTGCCTCTGGATTCTACAGAGGGGAGCAAGGTAGCCACTTGCATGCCTCTCAGCTACCCACTCCCCACTCCCACAATTTCTCCGCTTGCCTCTCCCCTCTCCTATTCCCCTTTCAGCAGCTCCTTCTCATGTTCAAGGCCAGATCCACCGAAACCAGTCCCCTCCCGTTATGCACTGGCTGCCACTGTCTAGACTGCAGGGACTGAGAGGACTGTTTCAGACCTCTCAGTTAGTACGTAGGTTACGTTACGTTACGTTACGAAGTCACCCCATAACAAATTGTTCTCTGGGCGGCTCACAACACAGCATTAACACATCACATAAAAACACAAAGCACATAAAATCACAACACACATACACACACAAAATACAATACAATTTAAAGACATTTTTATAAAGTTAGTTTTAAAAATGAAATTTTAAAATCAAAATTTATATTTCTATACCTCCTGATATATACATATCTAGGTGGTGTACACAATCCAAATTAGAATATAAAGATTAAGAACAAACCATTAAAATACTTTCACAGAACAATTCACAGAGTGAAACAAAAGAATTTCACAGGATAAAAACAATAAAACAATTTAAAATTAATTTTAATTACAAGCCTGAGAAAACAGGTGGGACTTGAGGGTCTTTCTAAAAGAGCCAGTTAGGGTTACTATAGAAGCCTGAAGAATCTTGGCATCTTAGACAAGTGGACAGGCTGTACATACAGCTCTGGAAATGCAGCACTTGATGATATGCAGAGATTTCCAAAGCTCTTGAGCCACTGGAATGAATGACAGCCGGTGATTACAGGGCAAAAATGAAGATTACCCCCACCATATAGCTATGAACTGTTTGGCAGTGGAACAGTAGTGAGCTCTCCTTTGCTGGAGATTTCCAAACAGAGGTTGGGATGTGCTGAATGTGAATCTGGATGTGCATCTGTCAGGGATGCTGTAGCAGATGCTTTCACTGAGCACTGAGGAGGTCAGACGAGAAGATCTCTAATGTAACATCCAGCTCTTAAGTTCTATGGTTCTGCCATTCTGTTTCCCTCTCTCTTTTATTTGCTTAAGGTCTCAGAGGATATTTATACACTCCACCCCTTCCACTTTGAAGAGCCCTCCAAAACAGGACAAATAGGTAGGACACACGTCCTACCCTAGTTTGGGAGCTGGGCGCCCTCCCATTCTGTGATTGCGTGTGAGGGGAGCAGCAAAGTCAGAGGGGGAGCAAGTGATCATCTGGGAAAGAGGAGCTGGATCGCATGGCACTGTCCTACCCAGCACTTTACCGAAGTAGGAAGAACCACTGTACTGCCCTAACTACAATCATGTGGAGGACTACCTTAATAGTGGTCTCTTCTCTCATTCGCCCATCCACAGCACAAGCACACATGGATCCATATAGGAATAAAAAGGAGGACAAAATGCAAGGAGGACACATGACAGGTTTTGCTTATTCACAAGTTGATTTGCTCCCAGCTTGGTGCTCCAGCCTCCCACTTTGCACAGCAGGCTGGGGGGATTACTTGCAAGTCAATCTACTCACAGGCTAAGCATTTCAACCTGCCACTTCAAGCAGTAGAGAGGAAGCAGCACCTCACAAATAAATCTGCATGTTTGGTAGCTTGATATACAGTAGCTTCCGAAACAAGTATCTGCCTTCCAAAGGTGATAATTGAATCACAGCATAGATGGAAACCACTGCCATCATGCCCTTCACTGGATCTCTATTAGTGTTCAAATCCCATCAACTTTTAAGAGCTTCTCATAGATTTTGAAATGTTTGCCTATTTCCATTGGCAAAAATGTATTGTTCGACTAAAATCATGAAACAGTATTGTAGGTCAAAAATCCTTCATCCCAGACTATTCTGGCTCCAGAATAGAGAATAAATGAATTTGGGGACTACATTTTAATTCAGATTTAGAATCTGAATCTGAGTAGTTGCATTTTGAATTATGGGGGCTGACATTCAACATTTTTCATATATCAAGGTGTGGGATATTTGAGTTTTAAACCTTGCATTAATTTTCATGAATTCCATAGAATTCCAGAGATTTTGCCTGACGGGAGTCAGCATTCAAATTTTGGTTATCAGGTTTTAGTTTCCTCAAAACAACAACAACAACAACAACAACAAAATCTTGAAGCTTGAATATCTACTTGTTTTACTTTCAACACCAAACATTCCCAGAAAGCAAATGTGAGTAATATTTTGAGCCCTCCTTTTTCAAGAAGAATGAAGCTATGCTAATGGTTTTTGACATGCTTTCTTAGGCATTCCAATATAGTTGAAACAAATATGTGGACAATTTTTCACTCACATTCAAAAATGTTGGATTTGTATGCAGAAATCTGCATGTCAAATTTCATTATTCCAGAGTCTGACCATTTGTCAGACTCTGAATTTCTGCAAATTTGCATTTTCAATGAAGCATCCTACCAGAGTTAGCTGAATGGCCTCTAATAAGATGCTCCTGGGTGCCTGATGAGGGGCCATATTGTCAGAGCCTCCTCCAGAGCCCTGTGGATGCATTCGCTGTGTGTACTTTGGGAAGCACAAAGGCAGGGAGTATGTGGCAGGGAGCGGGGGAATGCAGGGACAAAAACCAAACCAAACCTCATGGCCTTGTAAGCATAACAGTTTAGTCTGCTTTCAGGGACATAAGCTGGCAGTTGCCTTTGTAGTAACCCACATGACAACAGGGAAAACATCAGGAGTAATTAGACAAAATGATGGTATAAACTCAGCCCCCTACCTCCAAACCACCCAGCTCCTCCCCCCAGTCAACTCATTTGGAAACAATGCATCTTTTGTGGCCTCCAAGTCGCTTCTCAAAAAGACAATCAATTTCTTTCTTCACTGTTACAGAAAAGAATGTGCCACTTAGATAACCAGTGCTGACATGTCTCTTGGGTGGGTGGAGGGCAGGAGGACGTCTCTGCACAGTTTCTTGTGCGTCTCCTGCCAGATCACAGCCACTCTCTTCACCCTCTATGAGGAAATCCCTTCATCTGGTGAATGCAGCTTTAAGCACTCTCCTATATGCCAGCCCCACTGACTTCATCCTGAGTGTTCAGCTGTTGGAAGTGTACGTGATCTAGACCCAATTCTTCTTGTTCCAGGACTTTGACTGGTTATGGCTAATTGGTCACGCTCCATCCAGCAGATCAAACAAGCACATGAAATGTCTCCTGCTGCCCCTGTCTTTGGAGTATGACTGGTGGGTGGTGCCGGTGGCAGGGGTGGGTAATGTGGCTTGGGATCCGGGACCATGCTAGATTTGTATGGAAATTATCTAAGTGTGTGGCTTTCTCTATTACCCTCTCTTGCAAAGGAGTCTGAAATTTAATCTTATTTACTTTAATGAAGGGGAACCGCGCAAAATGCAACCAATGAAAAATACATGGTGGGTGATCCTGTTTCCCCTGCTGTAAACAAAATCCAGTCTGTCTGTGTTAGTGTATAGAAGATGTTCATAGAAGGGAAAGAATCTCCCTATGCTGTCACAGCTTGAATACAAGCCTGTACTGGGGGATCTACACTCTCTTGCAGTGTTGCTACCAAGAACAATTAATGAGGCTGGTCCGAGGCAGCAACAGGTAAAAGGCACATAGAGCCAAGAAAGCCCTGGACTGAGCCTCTGGAGAGGTATCTAGCACATTCAAAGCATAAGAAATAAATGTAAAAGGCAGAAACTAGCAGGGTATACTTATTGTTGAGCAGCTGCAAAATAAAGATATCACCTTTTGGAGACAAATGGATGAGTTACGGTCCATGTCACAGCTAGCCAATTATATTTTGGGAGTAGAGAGAACATTTGTCCCCAGAAGAGTTATGAGGACTTGAAGACCCATTGCTGTTTTGCCTCCTCTTGACCTTGAGGCTTCACTCACTTGCTTAAGCAAGACTCCAGGTCCATTTGTCTGTAGTACCTTTGCACAGCATAAGAAGTCTATTGGTGGTTTGGCATGAGAGCTGCTGAATGAGAAGCTCAAATGTGTTTATAAAGCCATTGCAGGTTCAAAGAGTTAGGGGCGATGCTGCTAGGGCAGCTCTGAAAACAACTCTGGTGCACTGTGAGCATTCACAGTGAATCACATGCCACGGTTCTAGGAGGGCTGAGTGCTAGCCCAAAGCAAGCCAGGGCTGGATTTTGCTGCAGCATTGTTAAAAATAAAATAGATCTCTATAGAGTCTTTTGAAATTGAAATATTAGGGTTGTTCTCACCACCCTAAACAGGGTTGGAGGAGCACCCAGCCCAGGTGTACTCCCAATTGTGTTTGCAATGATCAAGGGAGGGGAGGGGAGAGTGATCACGTGGTTGCTGGGGGCTGGGTAGGATGGCTTTTTGTCCACCCTCAGTAAAAACCTGGGGTCAGATTGTGGGTTGGCCACGCTCATCCTACCCAGCTCCCAGCTCCCACACACTCACTCTCCCTCCCTCCTCCCTTGATCTTTGCAAACACACAACTGCTAATCAGGAGCACCCATAGTTCTTCTACCCGACCTGGGCACTCCTCCAAATCTGTTTAGGGTTGTGATAACAGCCTTATTGCCTTGCTTCTCTTATTTTTCAAAATGCTAAGGGAATTTTCCTCCCTGAGTTTTTGAAATGGCTTGAACTTGTGCTAGAGAAAGGCTAGCTCACCTAGTTTCCCCCGCCCCTTCAGTACTGGCAGATCTACACATGAGGAATTATGGGAGTATGCACACACATACCCAAGCCCATACCTGTCAATGTATTCCTATATTTCCACTCACCTGAATGGGATAGTAGGGACGTGTTGGCAGGTGTACAAGCCAACTATGTAGAAAGGGCCAATGATTATGACAATATATACATATGTGGCCATCACACATGACATTTTCCATGCAGTCGGAGATGAGTGCCATTTGGGCGAGCCTAAGACTTGCTTTTGGGCCCCATCATTTGAAATGTACAAGCTGGGGGTAGAGGAATTGTATCAACAGCCCCTAATACTTCTTTTTCCCATACTGATAATTTCAGATGAATTATGAATTGCAGAAACAAGTCATTTCAGCAAATCTCTACATGTGATGGGGACACAAGAGAGTGCATTGAAATTGCCCTTCCTCCATTGCATGGATCCAACTAGAGTTTGAATTTCAGCCAGTGTCTGGCTGTTAGTGATAACAGAACTGAACATTCTTATCTTTGCTTACTGTCGTCATCAATCATCATCATCATCAGAAAACCAAATATTAATATTTCTCTCTTCCTGGTCTTCCTCAGATCTAATCTCTGTTCCTAATGATCTTTCTAATTGAGAAGTGAAATTGGAAGACATAATTTGGCCTAGGACAAACAGAACTGCCAGGCCCTTGCCAGAGTGGACTTCAGCAAAGGTGCCACAAACTAGCCCAAAAGGCTTTGTATGACAACTTGCATCCTGCAAATTCCTGCTCCTAGATTCAGGAATGTTTGGCATTTCACACAAAATTGTGTAGTAGGGTGTGACTGCAGGATACATATAACTGTCTGGATCAGGGTTTGTCTTCCTAATAAAGACCACATTCTAAACTCATTCCCACTTGAGCCTATGTGATAGGTAGCTGGAAGCAGGATTTGATAACATACATATGAGCACAGACAAAGAAACAGGAGGAAAGGCATAATATTGTAATGGTCTAATACAGGGATTCCCAACCATTTTCTGTTGCTCAGGTACACCATTGAGATTGTGTGTGTCTCTGTGTCTGTGTTATGCAGAGAACCTCTTATCCTCTTGTGGAATCTTGAACTGCCTTCTAGTCTGGTGGCAGGCTATAGGACACCTCCAGCCTCAGAGATAGGATGTTTCAAGGGAGCAACAGCAGGAAAGAGGGCATGCCCTCACCTCTTCCCTGTGGGCTCCCCAGAGGCATCTGGTGGGCCACTGTGTGAAACAGGATGCTGGACTAGAAGGCCTTAGGCCTGATCCAGCAGGGCTGTTCTTACGATCTTATGGGTGGTTATAAAAAAGGCACTGTCCCTTAAAAGTCACAACCACAGGCTTAAATTTAAACAATTTCAGTTGGAATTGTTTTACCGAGTACAGAATTAGATACTTGTCTCTGGTGTTAATGAAGGGATTCCCATGTTACTCAGACATGCATGATGTACATGTTTCTGGCCTTAATGCTTTACCTCTACTGTGCCCTTTCTGTGTGAGCACATGCACATTGAAGGGAAACAGTAATGGGAAACAGAGAGTAAATCCAGAGAGAGGAGCAGTTCCCTGCACTGCCAGGGTCCGCTGTATAAGGAGGACAACTGTTTTGAAGCTGCTTGGGTTTTGTTGTAAGGAGAAGAAAAAGAAAGCGGCAGCCAGCTCTCCTCCCACAGCAAAATAAGCCACTTCCCTCCTCTCCCCTTTCCCAGCTTTCCTCAGCTCTGTCCCTGCCCATCCTCCAGCACTGTCCCTTCTCTTCCATTGGACATTTTGCCAGTCCCTCTCCCTGTCTCTCCTCTGGTTTCTCTAAGTGTTGGCTCCGCTCTGCCCCCACATCCTCTGCTGGTTCTTTTACCAGCCCTCCCTTCTTTCTCTCCCCAGGCTTCTCCTGGTATTGCCTCCTCTCTCTTCCCTTCTACTCCACTGGTTCTAGCACCAGTCTCTCCCTTCTTCTCTCCCTGGGTGTCTCCACCCACCACCTTCCCTTCTCTGCCCTCAGTCCTTCCGACCGACTTCTCTTTCTTTTCCAACCTGGGTTTTCCCCAGTATCTTCCCTCCCCTGCTCCTGGTCTGCCCCTTCCCTCCCACTAGGCCTTTGGCCAGCTCTCTTTCTCTCCCTCTCCCAGTCCCACCGCACTGCTGAGTGTGCTCCCTCCCTTTCTTTCCCCAGCTCCTTTCTCAATCGCCCCGTCCCTCTTGCTCCTTCCTCCCCCACTCTCCCCACATCTCCCCACTCTTCAAACTAGGATTTCCCACTCAGCTGACCACCCATCCCCGCTTCCTTATCCCCTATCTCCAGTAGCAATAAATACTAATTGACGAGACACTGTCAGGAAAAATGGATGTCGTGCATATGCAAATGACCTCTGCAAGGCCCTGGGCCATGCCAAGCCTCGCAGAGGCCATTTGCACATGCGTGGCACAGACAAAATGGTCACCACACCAACAAAAAAGTGGTCGAATGGGCCATGACAGTGATGACCAAGGTCGGTGGGGGGAGGGGGAACCTTCATGGATCCCCATCCCCCACAGCCTAGAAGCCCCCCTGAATGGGCTAAAGGTTTAAAAAATAATAATAATCGCTTACCACCCCCCAAACCGTCGGGGGGGTTCAGTCCGGGGTCCGACCAAACAGGGGTGGTTGGGTTCATTCCCGGAACCATCGAATGGAACTGGTTCAACATCGAACCGAACCACCCCCAAACTGTTTGCACATCCCTAGTGAAGTCCCCTGGTTCATGCTCCTATAAGGCAGGGAGTTACAGCTGTGTTCCTCCCTTAGCTAGCTCCCTAAGCTAATCCTTGTTACACTGCTGAACACTTATTCCTGGACCCTCCTGTGGGCAGACAGGTTTGGACTATGCACCTTTTTAAGGATGCAAGGGGCTTACATGGGTGCCCAGTTCTGGACCTACACAAAGACACACACCATTTATGAGTAAGAGACATGCTATTCCAGTCACCGACTTATGTCCAAACAAGTTTAATTGTCCTATTAATTTCAATGGGAGTTCTCAGTGCTAAATTTCTGAAGTCTGTCAATCAGGCAGAGGGAAGGGGTATGCTGAGCTTCAGCATGCAACCAGCTAATCAGGAATGGAGAAGGAGGGTCTTCACCACTGTTCCCTCTAATGTGTGCACATGTGCGCATGCTCACACATTTCTGATGTCCACTCTGTTAATTTTAGATCCCACTCAGGTTGAATCAGGAAGGCCCCACTCTAACTGCATGTGCACGCGCGCACTGCCTTGATACTGTCGCCCGGAACAAAACTCATTCCGCACACAGATGAAAAAAAATTAGAGAGAACACAGTTGTAGGGACACATAGGGACACCTCAATGGTGACGATTGTGATGATGTCATCCAACCCAATTCAAGATGGTGGATAAGTAAACTTTGGAGGTGCAAGTGCACTAACTTGTGGACAATGTAACCGATTTGAACCAAATTTGCTACAGCTAAATGGACACAAAGGAATGCCCCAATGGTGTAGTTTGTGATGTCACCCACCCCAAGCCAAGATGGCAGATGCATAAACTTTTGAGGCACAAGTGTACTAACCTGAGAATGGTCTAACTGATTTGAACAAATTGGAACAGCTGTAGTGAGTGACATACAGGGACACCTCAGTGGTGCAGTTTGTAATGATGACATCTACACTGTACTCCAATCCAAGATGGCAGACACATGAATATTTGAGGCACAGGAGATCTAACTTGTGGATCTCGATTTGCACCAAATTTAGTGCAGATGTAGAGACAAAAGAAAAGTAGGCTTATTAGTTCTTACTAGAACAACTTGTTTATTCCCCACTCCAGCCTCTCTTTAATTTCTCTCCATTTGTCCCCTTCTCAAGTTTTTATTTATTTATTCCCCCCTCCTCAGTCCCCAGACTCTCCTTCTGAGTTTTTTTGTTTGTTTGGTTGGTTTGTTGTTTCCTTGCATTGCCAAGCATCTTTCTTCATCTCTCCTTACCTGGTTGGTTTTTATTTGTATTTGTATTGTGTGCTATTTGGAACTGCTATAGGAGATGGTCTGCAGATGTGGCCTAAGTAAAGGACAAGTTCAAAACAGGAGGCTCTGGGCAATAGTACATTGTACAGAACAAAAACAGACAATCTTGCCCTAGATATAAGGGATCTTTTAATTAGATGCAGTCAAGCTAGTGATTAGGCCTGTGCAAATTTGGATTTGAAAGTTTGGATTTTATCCTAAATTGCCCCAAATCATTTTTTTTTTTTTAAAGGTAAATGCCAAATCTGATTTTTTTAAAAAATTAGATCATTAAAGTTGGAATTAACTCCAAAATATTGAAATTAATTTTGGAAATTCTTCAGAATTTTGGAATTAGCAAAATGGAATAGGATTTTCCCCACATAGTTGAATGGGGAAATTTTAAAAAATCACCGGAAATTACTGGCTGGGCCTAAAACCTTGAAGCTTGTCACAAACATGGAGAAGGAAGTCAGGGCTCCCTTAGTGAATCTGAGCAGAATTGGTCAATCCACTGATATTTGGTGAATTTTTGAAAATGTTGAAAAGAAAATGGTGTTCATTTTTTTAAATGATGTTCATTTAAAAAGGTAGGCAACATGTCCCTTTTGCCCCTTTTATATTTCCGGAATGGATGAGCATACAGTTATGAAATCTGGCACACATCAAGTCCACATTAGTAGGACTCTGCAATTTTCTTCAAAGCTGTGTGTCAATCCCTTGATTTATGGTGAATTGTTGAACATTTTGTTTTTAAAATGGCTAAAAATTGTGAAATCTGATTTGTTTCGAGCCAGAACTTTACAGAAACATCTAAAACAAGACCTTCCTTGGACCATTATTCCATCAGCATGTGGCGGAATCTGCCCTTTGCCTTCATGAAAAGGGGTAACTGCATGTCCCTCCCCCCGCCCCCATACCACCTTTATATCTCCTGAAGGGATGGGCATACAGTTATGAAATCTGGCACACATGAAGTCCATATTGGCAGGACTCTGTGTTGTTGTTTTTCAAGGCCATGGGTAACTCCTCTTATTTGGGGGGATTTTTTAGAGGGGGGAAATTAAAAGGGGAGTGCTAAACCTGGCTTGTTTCAAACCAGAACTTTACAATCTGAAAAGCCCCCCATAGGACCATCATCATCATCATCAACACACACACACACACACACACACACACACACACACACACACACACACACTATTTGGGGGAACAAGGACATTTCTTTGATTTTACATTAATTTTTGTCTTTCCCCATTGCAGAGACACAGTCAGTAAAAGTGAAAGTACTTTGAATGTTTCTGTTTTTGTGGTTAGAAAGAATTTCTCACTTTCCCTTCTTGCAATTAAGGGATTAAAAAGTGTGAAGTCCTTTTAATCCCTTTTTAAAGGTCTGCTTGTTTCGGCAGTGGGGCAGAATATATATATATACTAGCTGACCCCACACAGAGCATCTGTGCAGTTGTGTACTGAGCCTGTGACATTCCCCGCAGCTCACTCTCCCCCCGCAGCTCTCTCACTTGCTCTCCCTCTGCCGCTCGCTCTCTCGCTCGCTCTCCCCCGCTGCTCGCTCGCTCTCCCCACTGCTCACTCGCTCTCCCCACTGCTCACTCACTCGTTCTCCCCCCGCCGCTCGCTCGCTCTCCCCCCCGCCACTCGCTCGCTCTCTCCCGCCATTCGCTCGCTCGCTCTCCCCCCGCCGCTCGCTCCCCCCCCAGCTCTCCCCATTGGGCGGGCCAGGGCATCCCACCACCACCTCCCACCTTCTCCTCCCAGCTGGTAGGGCTTCACCCGCAGTCCACCCACCTCTTCTGGACGGAGGGGCTTCGCCTTCCGGCCCTCCACCTCTGAATCCTGACCACTGCCATTATTTCTCTCCGCTTCAATGCTGGAACTCTTGCACACTCTAGAGCATCTGCGCGTTAGTACTTGATTGCTCACCTCACCTCAGAGATCTCCCCACCCTCACCTGAGCTGAACTCCTGCTCCTCCTCCATTCCGTTGCTTCCATCTTCCTCACCCTTCTTGGTTGTGGCTGCAGCATTGCTTCTGCCTATTGGCCAAGCTGCAGCCCCCTATCCCCAGAGACCTCCCCACCTTCTCCCGAGTCCGGCTCGTGGTCCTCCCTCCAGGAGCAGCAGCAGTAGTTGACTGGGCCGTTCCTTGCTGCTGCCACCACCATGGCCGCTCGTTCCTCTCAGGCCGCTGACAGGCCCAGGCCCAGGCCCATCCCTTGCCTGACTGCCTCCCTCTTACAATGGCCTCAGTAGCCCCAAACAGCAGCAGTGGTTGCCTGGACCCTTCCTTGCTGCCAGTGCCACCATGGCCACTCATTCCCCTGTCAGGCTGCTGACAGGCTCAGGACCGTCCCTTGCCCTTCCTTCTGTCTCTCTTCCCCCTCCCTTCTTTTTCTCTTTCTCTCTCCTCCACTCGCTCTTCTCCACTCTTTCTTCTCCCTCCCTTCATGTTTTTTCTTCCTCCCTCCCTGAGTTAACAGATTTTGTTCATTTACACAACGGCATCCTCCTTCTCCTGAAGGGGCTCTTTGCTCCCTCACAACCTGTCTTTTTGCAGACCCCTGCCTGCTATACTTTTATATCCAGAACATCTTCCGACCAGTAACAGCTGCATTCCAACTGACCTTAACCATCACAGGCCTCTCCTCCTTATCTGCATAGGGAATCCCCACTGCCCAATCACCATGGTGCTTCTGCTCTCACAGGCTCCTTCTCCCTATCTGCATATGGAATCCCCACTGCCCAATCAAGTGCTTCTGCTTACATACTCTGCATATGGAATCCCCACTGCCCAATCAGGTGCTTCTGCTTGCAGACTCAGCCAATTGCCTCCTTCCCACCACATCGCCATGCATGGCCCATCTTGGAGAAATTTATATATATATATACACACACACACACACACACACATACATATACATATACATATATACATATTCATATTCAAAGGAATGTCTTTTTCATCCACATGTTGGAGGAATGATGGTGCAAGGAGGGGCTCCAGATCCAGAACCTTTTGTAATGTACATTTCACCTTTTTTAGCCATTTTAAAGAAAAAAAATCAAAAATTCACCAGAAATCAGGGAGTTGACCCATAGCTTTGAAAAAATATATACCACAGAGTCCTGCCAATGTGGACTTCATGTGTGCCAGATTTCATAACTGTATGCCCATCCATTCTAGATATATAAAGGGGGGGGCATGCTTATTACCCCTTTTCATGAAGGCAAAGGGCATATTCCTCCACATGCTGGCGGGATGATGGTATAAGGAGGGTCTTTTGTTTTATAAGTTTTTGTGAAGTTTTTGTAAAGTTTTGGCTTGAAACAAGCCAGATTTCAGCATTTTGGGCCATCTTTTACATAATTTTCAAAAATTAGCCCCAAATCAGGAGATTGACTAATTATCTTCAAATTCACTACAGTGGTCTGTCACCTCCTCCCCCACATGTGGCTATATGAATATGACGATCATTTATATACAACTTTTCAACAAAAATTTCCAAAGTGCATTACATGGAGAAATAAATAAATAAATAAGATGGATCCCTGTCCCCAAAGGGCTCACAATCTAGAAGTGGCAAGTTTCAAGATTCTAGTACCAACTGGTGATTTTTGGTGATTTTATTCCCCCATGGACCATGATGGGGGAAATCCAAATTCTTGTCGGAATTCGGCTTTTGGATCGATCCAGTATCCAGTATCACCAGAGCGCATAGAATCTGAATCGAATATTGTCAAATTTGGATCAGCTTGAATCTGGATCCAGATTCAATTCTGAACTTTCTGAACGTGCACAGGCCTACTGGTAACAACTTCTGTTTCAATTGTACTTGCTTTCCAGTAGCAAGTAAGAACAGTACATTGCTGGAGAGAATGAGGAGTATACATGCCAAAGTGAAGAAAAGAAATATGACAGAGTTGAAGAACTGCAAAAATGTCACATAGGGAAGTCAGTATTGTTCTATAAGATGAAATCATTGGTTTAATTCTGAATCTTGTAATTTCACATCATTGCCAGCTCTCAGGACTTTCAGTATGCTAGAGAGACAACTAGACTGAGCATCAACTAGTGCCTAGTAGACGTGTTGTAATTTGAACATAAGAACAGCCCTGCTGGATCAGGCCCAAGGCCCATCTAGTCCAGCATCCTGTTTCGCTCAGTGGCCCACCAGATGCCACTGGAGCCACAGGCAGGAGTTGAGGGCATGCCCTCTCTCCCGCCATTACTCTCCTGCCCTCTCTCCTGTTACTCTCCTGCTACTGGTACTCAGAGGAATCCTGCCTTTGAGGCTGGAGGTGGCCCACAGCCCTCCGACTGGTAGCCATTGATAGACCTTTCCTCCATGAAGTCATCCAAACCCCTCTTAAAGCCATCCAGGTTGTTGACTGTCACCACATCTTGTGGCAGAGAGTTCCACAAGTGGATCATGCATTGTGTGAAAAAGTACTTCCGTTTGTTTGTCCTAGACCTCCTGGCAATCAATTGCATGGAGTGACACCTGGTTCTAGTGTTGTGTGAGCGGGAAAAGAATTTCTCTCTATCCACTTTCTCCACACCATGCATGATTTTATAGACCTCTATCATGTCTCCCTGCAGTCATCTTTTTTCTAAACTAAATAGCCCCAGGTGTTGTAGCCTTGCCTTGTAAGGAAGGTGCTCTAGGCCCCTGATCATCTTGGTTGCCCTCTTCTGCACCTTTTCCAGTTCTACAATGTCCTTCTTTAGATGTGGTGACCAGAATTGTATGCAGTACTCCAAGTGTGGTCACACCATAGTTTTGTATAAGGGCATTATAATATTAGCCGTTTTATTTTTAATCCCCTTCCTAATGATGCCTAGCATGGAATTGGCTTTTTTCACAGCTGCCGCACATTGAGTCAACACTTTCAATGAGCTGTCCACCAGGACCCCAAGATCCCTCTTCTGGTCAGTCACCGACAGCTCAGATCCCATCAGCATATACTTGAAGTTGGGGTTTTTCATCTCAATGTGCATCACCTTACACTTGCTAACATTGAACCGCATTTGCCACTTTGTTGCCCACTCCCCCAGTCTGGAGAGATCCTTTTGGAGCTCCTCACAACCCGTTTTGGATTTCACTACCTGGAAGAGTTTGGTATCATCTGCAAATTTGGCCACCTCGCTGCTTACCCCTGCTTCTAGATCATTTATGAATAAATTAAAAAGCACCGGTCCCAGAACTGATCCCTGGGAAACCCCACTTCTTACTTCCCTCCATTGTGAAAACTCTCCATTTATACCTACCTTCTGTTTCCTGTCTTTCAACCAGTTAGCAATCCACACATGTACTTGTCTCCTTATCCCATGACAGCTAAGTTTCCTCAGGAGTCTTTGATGAGAAACTTTGTCAAAAGCTTTTTGGAAGTCCAGGTATACGATGTCAACAGGATCACCTTGATCCACACACTTGTTGACACTCTCAAAAAAAACTCCAAAAGGTTGGTAATGAAAGATTTACCTTTGTGGAAGCCATGCTGGCTGACTCCCAGCAGGGCCTGTTCTTCAAGGTGCTTTACAATTTTATCCTTGAGGATGCTTTCAATCAATTTCCCTGGAATGGACGTTAGGCTAACTGGCCTGTAATTTCCCGGATCGCCCCTCGATCCCTTTTTGAAAATCGGTGTTACATTTGCTACTCTCCAGTCCTCTGGTACAGAGCCCAATTTCAGGGGTAAGTTATATATTTTATCAAGGAGGTCATTAATTTCACATTTGAGTTCTTTGAGGACTCTTGGATGGATGCCATCTGGCCCTGGTGATTTGTTTCAGTTTTTCCAGAAAGTTTAGAACATCATCTCTTGCCACTTCCATCTGACTCAGCTCTCTAGCATCCATCCCTAAAAAGCCTGGTTCAGGAACAGGTATATGCTCAGTATCCTCTGCTGTGAAGACAGACACAAAGAACTCATTTAGCTTCTCTGCAACCTCCATATCCTCCTTAATAATCCCTTTCACTCCCTCTTTGTCGAATGGTCCAACCGCCTTGCTAGCAGGCTTCCTGCTTCTGATGTATTTAAAGAAGTTTTTGTTATTCCCCTTGATACTTTTGGCTGAATATTCCTCAAACTCTTTTTTTGCCTCCCTGATTGTCACCTTGCATTTCTTTTGCCAGAGTTTGTGTTCCTTTCTGTTCTCTTCATTTGGACAGGACTTCCAATTTCAGAAGGAAGTCTTCTTCCCTTTTATGGCTTCCTTGACATTACCTGTTAGCCATGCTGGCATCCTCCTGGACTTAGTGGTACCTTTCCTCCTTATGGGTATACAAGCTAACTGGGCTTCTAGTGTTGTGGTTTAGAGTAAACTCCATGCATTCTGGAGTGAAGTGACTCTCCTGATTTTCCCTTTCAGCTTTCTTTTCACCATACTCTTCATTTTGGAGAAGTTTCCTCTTCTGAAATTCAAATGCTTGTGTTAGACGTCCTTGGTGATTCTCTCCCCGCATGTATGCTGAATTTGATGGCACTGTGGTCACTGTTCCTTAAAGGGTCTATGGCACTGACATCACGCACCAGGTTCTGGGTGCCACTCAGAATTAGTTCCAAGGTCGCCTTCTTTCTGGTTGGTTCCAATACCAACTGTTCCAGGGCACAGTCATTTAGCATATCGAGAAATTTGACCTCTTTGTCATGACCTGACTGTGAATTTACTCAGTCTATGTATGGGTAATTGAAGTCACCCATAATTACAGCCCTGCCTCTCCTGATTTCCTCCTGCAACTCCCAGTCACTGTCAGCGTTTTGATCCGGAGGGTGATAGCACGTCCCCAGTAGCACGTTCCCTTTCAGGCCTTTTGTTGTCACCCACAGGGTTTCTGTGGAGGACACCAGTCCACCTAGGTTTTCTAGCTTGTTAGATTCTATCCCTTCTTTAACATACAGTGCTACCCCTCCTCCAAGGCGCCCCTCCTTGTCCTTTCTATAGAGTTTATACCCAGGGATAATAGTGTCCCACTGGTTATCACTGTTCCACCATGTTTCTGTTATGCCCACTATATCTATTTCTGTGTTAGCAACCAAGCACTCCAGCTCACCCATCTTGGCTCAGAGGCTTCTGGCATTGGCATATAAGCACCTATATGCTAATATAAGCACCCTGCTAACTGGGCAAAGAGGCACCTTTTACCATGGTGATTCTCTTTATTTAGCAGGGGGAGAGTAACTGGCCCTATGCACCCGCAGCACAGTACTTCCAGTGACTGTTGCTGGTGTGTGTCTTATGTTTATTTTTAGAATGTGAGCCCTTTGGGGACAGGGAGCCATCTTATTTGTTATTTCTCTTTGTAAACCACACTGAGCCATTTTTGGAAGGGCGGGATAGAAATTGAATTATTTATTATTATTATTATTATTATTATTAGCTGAGTCTCTCACCTGTCGTATGCTATTCTTTTGACTCTTTGACCTGCTGGCACCAGCTCCCGTCTGCTCTTTATGCGGCTCTGCTCTGTCCCCTTCTGTTCTATCTGAATTCTTTGCACCCTCATACTTTAAAGGATGGCTTTTGCCGCACAGGATACTGCCCAGCTCCCATCGGCTGTTCCCCAGGCGTCATTTTAAAAGCTGCTCTGCAACCTTTTTGATTTTAAGTGCCAGTAGTCTGGTTCCATCTTAGTTCAAGTGCAACCCGTTCCTTTTGTACAGGCTTCGCTTGCCCCAAAATGTATCCCAGTGCCTAACAAATCTAAACCCCTCCTCCTGGCACCAATGTCTCATCCACGCATTGAAACCCCTCAGCTTTGCCTGTCTCACTGTTCCTCTGCGTGGAACAGGTAGCATTTCTGAGAATGCTAACTAGGGGGTCCTGGACTTCAATATGCTACCTATCAGCCTAAATTTGGCTTCCAGGACCTCCCAACTACATTTCCCCACATCGTTGGTGCCGACGTGCACCACGACAGCTGTCTCCTCCCCAGCACTGCCTCAGAGCCTGTCTAGACACTGCATAATGTCCACAAACTTTGCACCAGGCAGGCAAGTCACGTGCGGTCAACACGCTGGTCACAAACCCATCTCTCTATGCCTCTACTGATCGAATCACCCACTACAAGGAGGCCCCCACCCCCGAGACAAGTATCCCCTGTGCGAGAGGATATGGGCTCATCATCCATGGAAGGGGTCCCTTCTAAAGAAGCATTTCCCTCTTCCTCAGACAGATGTCCTCCTTGCCCGAGACCTTCATTCTCCCTGACAGCAGAGCAGCTACCAGGGCTGGAGTGGGATGCCTCTGTCACATCCCTGAAGGTCTCGTCCACATGCCTCTCTGTCTCTCTGAGCTTCTCCAGATCCGCCACCTTGGTCTCAAAGGAACAAATTTGTTCCCTGAGGGCCAAGAGCTCCTTGCGCCGAGCACACACCCATGACTTCTGCCCATGGGGCAAATAGTCATACATGTGGCACTCTGTGCAATACACTGGGAAGTGCCCCTTCCCCTGCTGACTTTCTATCTTAATATTGTTTTTGTTGGCTGTTTACAGTATTTAGAGATAGTTTATTAGAAGGATAGGTCTCAGCTGTAATGGTCAGCTATTCATCTGTCCAAATAGCCTTTCCCAAGAATATGAGGGATATGAGGAAGTGATTTGTACTTACGTTCTCTTCTCCACCAGGCTCCTTGTGATCACAGGGGTTTGTTCCAGGCTCCCCCGCACACTTCCCCTCTTCCTGTTAGTTTGTTTGAAGGGGGAAAGGCTAGATGCTTAGAAAAGCTTGCTCACCTTCTCAGCTGTGTCTGCTCTTCACAGAGTAGCCTTCCAACTGAGACACAGGATGTGAGTCAAAGGAATGTGGGGCCTCTCTCAGCCCTAGCTGACTCCACCCACTTTGTCAGGCAGTGACAAAGTATAGTGACAAATTAAAACACTAGAGTTTGTTAGCCCTACCAAATCCTAGCCCTGGGACAATTTTAACCCTAGCAAATAACAGAGAGGGAGAGGGGAATTAAGACCTACCTCTTAAAGAGAAACAGCCCCTGAAAATCTCCCCTCTTCCTGTTAGTTTGTTTGAAGGGGGAAAAGCTAGATGCTTAGAAAAGTTTGCTCACCTTCTCAGCTGCGTCTGTGTCTGCTCTTCACAGAGTAGCCTTCCAATTGAGCCTTCCAACTACTTTGGCATGTTGACATGCAGGTGTCTGGGTTTTGTTATAAAGGACACTAATAATAGCTCTTGCCTTGTGGCCTATAGCCCTAATGCACACATTGGTTCAGTGGGTGATACATGAAGGGAGGAAAACCTACAGGGGAAGAAGAATCTTGAGAGTTTCGTGTGCTATTTTCACTGCCTGCTTGCCTGTTTATGTCTCTCAATAGGCAATGCTTGGGAAATTGTTACCTGATCCATCCATCCCTCCACCTTTGTTTACAAATGCAATCTGGCTTGATTAATCCCTGCTTAGTTTCTTTCTCTCCACTCTGTCTGGGCCCACATCAATTGAGTGATGTAAGTGGTAACCAATCTCTCCAAGGCCTGTGGAGTCACTCTGTCTTCTTATTTCCTTATTCATTAAAGCAGACACCTTAGAAAGGCTGGAAAATATTACAAAAAGCTCCAGAGACTTAATCTGTGAGACAAGGAACGTATCTTTCAGCCCTGAAGACTGTGGCATGAGACATTGCTAGGCCTGAAATCAGGCATTTCAAATGAAGGGTGGTAATGGGTATTCTTTGGGAGTCGTATTATTTTACTTGAGAGCTCATCTTGCCATATTGGTTAATCTCTTAGTGAAGGGATCTGCCTCCTAAAATACTTTCTTTACCACCATTTGGAACCCCCAACAAGTTATAAAATCTGTTGTTATGGCAATTGTTCCTGCCCATTTGCATGTTGGACAAAGTTTTATGTTCAAATCTTTTGCAGCTAAAGGTAACTGATTTCTCTCCTCCACACCCCACGCTTTCCCTTCCCTCCCTTCTCTTTCATTGGAGTTAGCATCATTGAAACAATTATCACTGTATGAATCAATGTAAACCAAAAGGGAATATTTTGTACAACATTTGTACAACCAAGATACTCCTGGTTTTTCAGAGCAATACAAGGGAGTATATCTAAAGAGAATGCAGTGATTTCTTAACAAAAAAAAAAAAGCTTTCATATAACCATGTTGCATAGAACATGGCCAAATCCTAATTAAATCAAATCATTTATATGCTGGAATGACTGAAAATCATTTGGTGACACCTTTCTGCCTTGAGGTGAACTGACTAGTTAAAAATCATTACTGTTGTTGAGCCTCTTCAGTTTTTGCCACCCTACCAGAGAGAGGCCTCTGACAACATGGAGATGGTTTGACACTTAATGAAGAGATATATCTTTTGCAAACACACACACACACACACACCACAGTTCTGGTCTGCGCATATTGCTTCTGCAGGTTCGCATTCAGCAGAGTTATCCTAGGTCATGAAGAGTTTGATTCAGGCCCCTTCCATTTCGAACCAGTCCCTGGAGACTGTGTTCTGCTGTAACTCTTTTAATGGGTTCTTTGCAGAAAAATCTCTTGTATCTGGGCCAGCATGGACTCCACTATTTTTTCAGAGCTTATTAAGGTGGTGCCATTTCCGCTGACGTATTTCCGCTGACGCATATCTGGTGACGTATTTCCGGTGACGTCAGCGCATTTTGACAGCTGCACGCCCCCCCCCCCCCTGTGACGTCACTATGATGTCATCCTCCAGCCACGTGCATTTGTTTGTAAACAAAAGCACATGGCTTTTGACAGCAGGTATGTCTCTATACTCTGTGTGTGTGTGTGTGTGTGTTTAATTTTGCTTTAATCCACCATTAATTCTCTTTGCCCCCACCCCTGCCCTTTTCCAGGCAGTTCTAATATGCTAAATCAAAAGGAGTCATTTTGGGGGTGTTGCATTATTATGTGCTTATCTCAGAATGTAAGTGGTGACCATGAAAGCTTGAATCCCTAGTGCCTCCAGTTTTGTAGGTTCATGCACTCCTCCTCAGCATGAGCTTTGCTCTGAGTATCTTCACCTTCACCAATAAAATAGCATATTTATTTAGCAATAAATAGCATATTCAGGTATTGGGGAATTGAGTGGGGCGGTAGTCTGCAGCTGGTGAGGATTCCGTGACCGCACTACACACAGCTAATTAGACAAGGTTAAAAACTGAACCTGTATAATTGAAAGTGTTGGGATATAAAGTCTGGGGCTCAGGTAAAGAGAGCTTCCCCAACCCTGTGTTGGATTTATTTTTTCCTCCCATAGCTTCAATTTCAGGCCTGCAGTTTTTATTTACCCAGGCTTTTATATGATTGTTTCCATTGCTGCTGCTTTGTATCTTTTATGGTTATATTGTGCTTGTTTTTCTTTTTACCTTTTAATCAGATCAGTATTTTTATATTCTAGATAATATTTTAATTGTGTGATTTTTGTAGTCTTGTTTTAACTTTTTGGGTGAATCGTCTTGAGATTATTTTAATGAAAGGTGGTATAGAAATCTAACAAATAAATAATTTTTAATTTTGCTAGTTTAAATTTTAGGCATGTGGGTTTCAAAAGTTTTCCCAAACTGCTGTGGGGCCATGTTTTATCTTCTAGTTTCAGCATGAGCTGTTGTGGATTAGCAACCCCATACATCAGATGCCTGTGATGCAGCAGATTCTGGTCCACAAAAGTTTATGATGAATGTGTTGTTTTGAAGGAGTGATTAATTCTTTAGGGCAAAAGAGAGAACTCCACAGAGTGGAGCAGAGTAGCCTACTACATATTGTTTTTCTGTAGAAACAGCCATGTGTAGAAAACAGCCATGTGTTGGGGGCAGCCTGCCGCTTGAGAAGTTGCACATGGCAGCACTATAGCTTCCTATTCTGGAGGAGCAGGGTTTTAGGGAGATGTGCTGTGACTATTAGGTATGCTAAGCCATACCTGCACAGCTCTCCCTTTGGGGCGGGGGGGCTTAAGTGGTAGTTATGAAATGACTGATCCATTATATTGCTGCTTTGTTTTTTTCAGATGTAGACACAATCTACCCATGGTCTTGGACAACCCTAAACCATGATATGGAAATGTGCCTTCTCAAGTACATACGCTACAGTGTCTGACACTCTACGTAGAATATCATATTCTTAATACGTTACAACTCTGCATTCATTCATGTTCTTTATGTTGTAAGTGTCACTTTACATGAAACTTTACCCTTTGTGTTACCCACTCATTACTTTCTCCAGTGAATGTGGTGTCAGAAAAGGCATATAATAACTCTAGCTGCCCTGTGTTCAAGAGCTAGCTTGTTCCATTGCCAGGTTCTTAAGTATTTTTACAAGGCCTCTATCTCTGTAGCCAAGTGAACAGGTTCTAGTTTTAAAAGCAGACTCATTAAACTGCATCCCTGGCCGACATCAAAGCATCTGTGTGCCAGACTGTTCTAGCTGGTTGTAAGTCTGGAGCTTGTGCTCCAGATTAGTGTTGTGCAACATTTGCACACACACACAAAAATGGTATGCCACCTCTGTCTGAATGGAAACCTTTGTGCAAAAGTGCTCTTGTTAAAATCCAGGGTGTGTGTGTGTGTGTGTACTGCAACTCAGTTTTAATGTATTTGCTCTGGATGCTGGCCCCTGGGGAGTGTGTGAGAACTGGGGCCCTCATATAGAATGTGGCTAGATTCTGGCCCTTTGTCAGAATGCAGTCCTGCTTTAATGCATCTAGTACTGCTTCACCAGCCTGTAATCTGGAACAGCCCAAACTCTGTTGCAGTATCACACTTACAACATAAGGAGATGGGGTTACACAATAAGGTTACAGATAAATATACTATGTACATTCTCAATCAAAAAGTTAGTTAGTTTTTACTCTCATTGCTGTTTACTGGTGTGTAGAAGATTTCTAAAATGTGTGTTCCATCAGCAATTGAAAGCCCAGGTTTTTAAGATGACTTTTAGAAAGTTATTAATAAAAAGAATTTTTCCACATGCACAATGGATAGCATAGGGTATTTGTGCAAAAGCACAACACCATGGTTGTGAGTTTGTGTCTCACCTGGGGCACTAGTTTTAAAGCATTCAGAATAAAAAAACTTGGTGTTTTTAGCAACCAATTAAAAACGCATACTTTTAAAGAGGATGTAGTTTTGATAGTTCTCAATTTTTTGGCTTTTTAAATGACTTTCAATTTGAAACTTTAAAAATTGTGGTTTTAGTCTGGTCTTTTAATTTGATTAATTTAATTTGTTTAACTTCATTAGTCTTATTTTACCTTGTAGCTATTTTATTAATGTTCTTGTTTGCCTGCGGCTGCCGCCAACTCTTCTGGCAGCTACTCGGGAATGGGTGCAGCCCCTGGACTTCTCCGGTGCAGCCCCTGGACTTTGGAATGTGCTCCCTGATGGAATAAGAGCCTCTGATCCATCCTCGAGCAGTAGAGTACTGAAGGGGCGGGGGTGGGGTGGGGTATACATATCTAAATACAGAAATTACAACCACCTTGTGGGGCCGGCTGATGTATAGTTTTCTAACTATCATGTTCTTCTTTTTAGAACTCGCTGATGAGGAGCCAGGCAGTGCTAACGCTCCACCAAATCTGGTGGTGTGTGGGAAAGACCATGATGAATGGCTGAGGGTGATGGCTAGTTTTCTTTATGTCTTTAAAAATGTTGCTGTGCAGATTTTTGAACAAGCCATGGGAGTTACTGATTACCAGAAGACAGTCCTGAAACTCTATAATGATCTGTCTGAGGCCTTCAAGTTTCAGAAATTAATTAAAAATGAGTACATGTATTCCTGTACCACCACACATTGAGGGGACATGCACACTCGTCGGGGCCAAAAAGCCATCCTCTGCTGCTAATTCTTTAGTAACCCCATCCACCCCATCTGCTGGTGATCCTTCAGAGGTGTCTCAATCAAACCCATCTGCTGATCCACGGGGTGCTGATGAACAGTTGGTACCCATCATGGACCTTCTACAGAGGCACTTTTCCATTGTTGAATCCTGCTATGGGTTCTCGGTCAGATATCTCTGCAGAATCTCACACTAATATGGCTTCACGTGTAGTCCCAGGCCCCCCATATTTGAGAGGGGGTATCTGCTTTAACAGTGTCCCTGCTGTGTGGGCACTGTATCTCAACCGGTCCCACTCCCCATTCCCCAGGAAGATCCTGGGGCCTTGCTAACTGGGTAGTAAAGGCCAAACCAGTGTTAAAAATGAGTACATGTATTCCTGTACCACCACACATTGGGAGTGGGAGGGGGGACATGAACACTCATAGGGGCCCAAAAGTGGAGGGAACACATCTATCAGCCAGCAAGGAGGGCATAGGAATGCTTCTGGTTCTTCAGGTGAGTTTGAACCATCAGCGGAGGCACATTGTTTTTCCGATCCTCAGAATGCCGACACCGAAGAGTGTGCTACCCGTCATGGAGCCTCTCGAGTAGGTATGGCATCTGATGTTGACCCTGCTGTGGGTTCCCAACCAAACACCTCAGAAGAATCAGATGGCACCCCTGAAGACCCCCACCCATATTCGAGGGGGTATCTGATTTAACAGTGTCCCCACTATGTGGGCACTGTATCTCAACTGGTCCCATTCCACAGGAAGATCCCAGGGCCTTGCTAATTGGGTAGTAACGGCCACACCAGTGTTCTTGCTAGCATTACAGGTGAGGGTAATGTAAAGTTGTCTGTCACCCATTTATAACGGCTCCAGGGATGCAGGAGGCAAAGTGGGCACTGTCCACTTGCAGATGGCATGTTACCCACTTAACTATAAATGGCAGGCATCATTTTGAATTCAGTAACATATGCACCCCTCTGTGTCTCAACTTTACTGCTCCAGGACCTGCAGTTTGTGTGGCTATGGTGGGGCTCCAGCTTTTGCTGGGAGCTTTTCTCTTTTCCTTTCCTTTTCCCTGTCTTCTAAAATTTCATTAGCAAATCTTAGTAACATTCAGAGATCTAGAAAAGCCTGTTGCTAGCTTCCTCAGCTCTCTTCTCAGGAGGGTGGTTTAAAAAATAATAATGATATTTTAACTGAAATTACTCATTGGATAATTTCAAACCTATCCTGTCTGAAATGTGTCTTTAAAACAGAAATACTTCTTTTTAATTTTTAAGAAATCTGACATTGTTGCCTTCTATTTATGAGCCAACCTAAAAGGTACAGCTTAGAAACCAGGCAAGTCCAAAATATTTAAGTAGCTGCACCTCTCTCTATAGTCCTTAATTATACCAAGCTCTTTTGTTTGCTGTTGGCTGGTTATTTTGTTTTTTAAAAAACTTTGGTGACTGATAGTAGTATTGAAAGGAGAGATCTTCAGCATAAATTCTCTCTCAGGTCTGTGATCTATATGGCTTAATTTTTCAAAACTGATAAAGTAAATGTTGCATAGAATTGCAGCTGGGGTTGATAGAAAACAATGATTTTTTTAAAAATCCAGATTTTTAAATTTAAATTGGATTTTTTTCTTAAACCTATTTATTTATTTATTTATTTATTTATTTATTTAAAGAACATAGGTCAAAGATATCATGAACATGAGTATTAATCATAACTTCTAATTATATTCTGTGAACTTGTTGGTCCATTCACACATTATGTTCAACAATTGTACAATGAGTGTATGCACAGGTACAAATCTGTGCACAAGTACAGTCATTCAAATGTTACACAGGTACAGCATTATACTTCCTATCTGTACCATGCACTTGAAGGGCCTGTATCCCAGTTTGAATTTTAAAATGAACCCAGGTACAGTAATTCACACCACCTTGTGTACACCTCCACAGAATAGTGTCTGAATTGGGATAAAGAAGGCCAAGGGATGACTAGAGGATCTGGGGAGGTTGGAATATATCTGGGCAAGCAACAGGAACATGGAGGAAAGCTTTTCCAAGTGTATCCTCCATTTTAGAAGGGGAAACACCTATCAGGGTTGCACGCTTAAAAGAGACCTCACTTGGGAATATTTTAATGACGTTTCTGTACATGTGGGTAAGTCAGACATGTGTGCAAAAATGCAAACAGTGCAACAAAGAAATGCAAGGTCTGGTTGCCCAAATGAAACAGCATTATGATCTTTGAATACGTACTAAGTTTATATTAGACAACAAGAATTTACTTTTACTAGAAAATCGTGGGTTAAACTGAGATTTAAATCATTAAAATTAAGTTCTGTGAAGTGGTTTAAATCATAGCAGCCCAGATTGCAACCATTCTATACAGTTTCTAAGTCAAAGCCTTTGCCCCTGCTAACTGGGCAAAGAGGCACCTTTTACCGTGGTGATTCTCTTTAGCAGGGGGAGAGTAACTGGCCCTATCCACCCCCAGCACAGTACTTCCAGTGACTGTTGCTGGTGTGTGTCTTATGTTTATTTTTAGAATGTGAGCCCTTTGGGGACAGGGAGCCATCTTATTTGTTATTTCTCTTTGTAAACCGCCCTGAGCCATTTTTGGAAGGGCAGTATAGAAATCGAATTATTTATTATTATTATTATTATTATTATTATTATTATTATTATTATTATTAAACCCATGGGGCGGCTTACTCCCAGGTAACCGTTGTGTGCTTAGGTTTTCAACCAAAGGATATATATCCCAGAAATGTTTATATTGTGAGACAGCGAGAGAAAAGTCTTGCTTTAAAAAAGTGTGCATGTCCGTATTTGTGAGAAGAAAGGAAGTTAGTGGGCTTTGGTGGAAACTTATAATCATCAGAAGTTGTGCTAGGGGACCCCATGATCACACAGACAGTGAGTCTGCAAAAACAAGATGGCTCAGAGAGACACAGGCTATTCACCTACCCATTGCATTTTATTTTGCCAGAGTTTGTGTTGCTTTTCTGTTCTCTTCATTTGGGCAGGCCTTCCAATTTCTGAAGGAAGTCTTCTTCCCCTCTAAAGCTTCCTTGACTTTATTTGTTAGCCATGCTGGCAAAGCAGTTCATAGGTCCTGGGTGGTGAATTTTGTTCATAGAGGGGACACTTGACCTCGTTTCAGCCAATAAAGTTATACAAAATGGCCACCTGACCATTATCATGCCTGTGCACACAGACCTTTCCGGGGTCTGAAACCTGTTCCCATTGGTCCAGGGTGGCTAGGCGTGTTCGTAGAGGCGTCACGTGCCCACCTTCGGGACATGTCTGGACATATTCTGGGGGGTAGGAATGGAAGGTGGGGGCCAAACTTCCGGAGTGAGGGCACACCCCTACTTCTGACCCTTTCCGGCCATGTGGGGGTCTCCTCTGACCATTTCCGGTGACGTATTTCTGCTGACGCATATCTGGTGACTATTTCCGGTGACGTCAGCGCATTTTGACAGCTGCACTCCCTGTCCCCCTGTGACATCACTATGATGTCATCCTCCAGCCAAGTGCATTTGTTTGTAAACAAAAGCACATGGCTTTTGACAGCAGGTATGTCTCTATACTACTGGTGTCCAGCAATCCTTCTTGCAGTATTAAATTGGATCAGTTTCAATCTGTAATTCCTGAGGACATGGGCAAGTTGCTTGGGGCAGTGTGGCCTACCACTTGTTCTCTGGATCCTTGCCCAATTTGGCTGCTTCTATCTAGCAGGGAAATTGTTGGAGGTAGCCTTGTTAATATCATTAACTCATCGCTGAGGGGGAGTAGGATGCCTCCTTGTTTGAAGGAGGCAATGATTAGACCACTTCTTAAGAAGCCTTCCTTAGATCCCTCAGTGATGGATAGTTATAGGCTCCAATCTCCCATGGTTGGGCAAGGTGATTGAGAGACTGGCGGCTAACCAGCTCCAGGCAGTTTTGGAGGAAACTGATTAGCTAGACCCATTTCAAACTGACTTTAGAGCAGGCCATGGGGTTGAGACAGCCTTGGTCGGCCTGATGGATGACCTTTACCAGGGAATCGACAGAGGGAGTGTGACTCTTTTGGTTCTTTTGGATCTCTCAGCAGCGTTTGATACTATCTACCATGGTATCCTTGTGGATCGCCTGGGGGAGCTGAGGATAGGAGGCACTGCTCTGCAGCAGTTCTGCTCCTATCTCTCAGGCAGATTCCACAAGGTGGAGCTTGGATGGAGTTTGGATGGTTGGTCTTCGAAATTGGAGCTATTACATGGAGTCCCTTCGGGCCTGTTCTTGGCATGTGAAATGCACTCCCAGCACATATCCATAGTTTGGGCTCATTTTTGGCTCTCAAGACAGCCCTAAAGACTTACTTGTCTGGCATCACAGAAGCTCAGGCACTGCTAAGTTCCCCATTTACAAAGATGGTCTCTAACTGATGAGCCAAAGTATCTAACCATACTTTTCAAGCTGCTGTTAACTGCAGCACTGCAATTTTCTGATGAAAATTAGCTTAACTATTCTGGTGCGTAATCGGCTCCAGTGAAAACATTTGAAGTACCTCTAGCTGCACATGTGGTTCTCCCTTGCCTGCTCGTTGATTGATTAGGACTAGAGGCCTAGGGCACTGCCAATGCTTCTAAGCATATTCCCTTTTGTCATAGCACAAGCAAAGCAAGAACCCTTTGATGTGCATAGGATGCTTGAAGGATGTGTTCAAGTTTGCTTCTACACATTTTCTTTTCAACTTCCAGAGGGTTTTATACTATGGTGTCTGTCTGTCTGTCTGTCTGTCTGTTTGTTTGTTTGTTTGTTTGTTTGTTTGTTTGGCCAAAGCAATCACAAGAGAGTCTGAGATGCAATCCTGGAGATTTTAATGGCTTGATATTGTGAAAAAATATTGGGGGAGGGGGATTTCTAGGAATAGCTTTAGTCGCCATTGGCAGTCCTAATGAGACAATTGGCATTTATTATGTACCTCATGCATAATAAAATATGCCATTGAGAGAGTAGATGGCCTGAGTAGAGCATAGGCACCCATAGTGAAGAATACCCAGTGTGCAAGCTCAGAGCCAGTGTTGTATTCTCTCCATTGGATCCCAAATAATATGTGGAACATAGATAAGCAAGACCAACAACGGCCCCCACCAGCCCAGTAAAAAAATAAATAAACACACAGACACACACAGAGATACTCACACACACCAGTCAACTCTCTTTCGTCCTCGAACCCATCCATGCTCTTTGAGCATGTTAAATGGAACAGCAGACTTGCTTCTTTTGTTTTCCTGTTATTTGGCTAATTCCTCTATGAAAAACATGATAGGCCAGCTGCTGTTTGCAGGAAACCTGAAACAGAGTAAAAATGCAAGTGGAGAATTGTATCCCTTTGCTATTCAAAGCACAAAACTTTTCACTCTTTGGTGCCAAGCCAGGGAGAGTTTCAGAGAACCTCAAGGCTTATCTGAAGTATAGCAACCATTGCTAGTCATTTCTTTGGGGCAGCTGATTCACGAGGTCCTAAATGGCCTGAGGTAGCACTGAATGGAGGATCTAATGCAGATTTTACATTGTGACTTCTGTCTTTTTACTTATTACTAGCTGGTCTGGGCACAGAGGATCTGCGCCTCTAGTTCTCCCTGCTCGCCTGCCACCAGCGTTTTCTCCCTGCCTGCCTGCCTGTCCGACCAGCACTGCCGCTTTCCTCATCCCCTGCCGGCAGCTCACTTACGAACTCTCGCGAGAACTGCCACACATGGGATTAGCGACAGGTATGCCTAAGGGGGGTGGGGGGGGGAGAGAGAGAGAGAGAGATTGTTTTAGTTTAGCATTTGTAATGCAAATCTCATGCAGCAGGTTTGTTGAGGCTCCTGCTCTCCTCCTCAGGAATCCATGATGTCATGAGCCAACATTCTGACTAAAGCTGTACATGTGCAACCAAAGAAGCCCACACACAACCCTTTCAGCATTGTGTCCCCTTGCCCCAGATGTGCTCTGTGCCACCCGAAATAATTTACCTATGACAACCTCAATGGACTCTGAGCCTTTGGTTCAGCCTGCAACCAATATTAAGAGTGGCTTGGTGTGGGATTTATTTTAGCAATAGCCAGAAAAAGTGAAAAATGTCCTCATTGTATGAGCCTCCTATAGGTTATATATATTAATTATGAGCCAATCGGGGAGAAACAATTTTTAATGACTTTAAGGCTCATGTGTGAAAATGTCCTCGGCCATTTATTTAAACCCGTGCTGTCCATGCCATCATTGTAAGCATTTCGTACTGTCTGAGGCAGTCCTCTCTTCCACTTAATACGCTGATGATTGTTGGACTGTTGGTCCACTGAAGAATCAAATGCTAGGATAAGTTTCAGTTATTATGACTGGCTCACACTAAATACCCATTACTGGCCTGCACTGAAAAGCTTCATATCCTATTACAGATTCCCAGAAACATTTTGTCACCCTGCGTCACTGCCATTTCTTAACGTCAACTGTTTGCTAATAGTTTTTGTCTGCATCCTGATGCACCAGCTGTTAATTGTTAGCGCCGCTTACGTTCCCACTGTAGGTCAACTGCCTTAAAATCCTCGCTAACTGGACTGTCCGGTTGAATATGGCTGCTGAAAGCAGGACACAGTAGGACATCTATCTATACAATCCCTGCCAGAGCACACGTCTATAGAAATCCATTCCACCCTGTGATATCTCTAAATGTTCCACACCCAAACACCACCCTGCCCTGAGGAGCCTGGTATATCCCCAGCCCACAGCAGGCCTGGCAGCTGTTTGGCAGCTTGAGAAGTGAATCCAATCTGGCATGACTTTGATACCCTTTCTCTTACGTCTACATTATCTCCCAAACACATAGCTGCATCCAGAATCCCAAGCTGTGCTATGCAATGAAAATGCTTTACTGTCTGGGAATTGCTTTTGCTGAGGAAAATATGGAAACCAGAGTCCACTTTTCTTAAATGGCCAAATCATAATTCCCAAGAAGGACACCATGAGGAAAACCTTCATTATGTTAAGCATGTCTTCTAAGATTCCTGGTAGTTGATGCTGAAAAAGCTCCCCAGGCCCTGAACAAGAATCCTAAATGTGGGAGGGAAGCATCTGTGAAAGATCAGCTGCAAGGCCAGGCAAAATGATACATAGTCAAACAGGTGAAAGTTCAAGCCAAGCCTATTCAATATACAGGTGCCAAGACACCAGAACCAATGTGCAAGGCAGGAATTGTGCCCTATAGCCGTGTTGTTTCATGACAAAAGAGCCACTTTATATAAGCCGCAGATTCACATGATTAAAACATATTCCAAATTATGTTACTTCAGGCTGCATGTTGAGGTTCCATGTTTGAATGTCTTCCCAAAGGGTAAGAAACCTCACTGCCCATGGAATATTATATTAGCACATCAGAGAAAAGCAAGAACCTTCTCTTTTGCATGTGAGTGGTCTTTGTGCACCATCAAGTGTGTGGCCCCAGTTTCAACACCTTGCCTTCTTTGCTTTGTACAGAATGCCTCATTAACCACCCCAGCATGAGCCTCTACTTGAAACAAAAGTAGATTGAACAACCCCCAAGTAAAATGCGATGAGGTTTTAACATGTATCTGTTACACCCAAGGAAGATGCTGGGCTGGTACTCATGAGACACTTGGTATGATACGTAGAGGGATTTGCATTGCATGTCACACAAATACTATATCAGAGAAAAACCTGGCTTCTTCAGCTGAGTAAAAAAAAAAAAAAGTCATGCATACTGAAGGCACTGTAAAAATAACGTGGAAATGGCCATAATAAAACATAATAAAATGTTGCTTTTACTAAGCTGCGGTATTTTGAAAATCTCTTAGCTTCAGTTTCAGAGTTTACTTATCCAACTTCACGGAACCCATACAACTGTTTCCCTTTCAGTTTATTTTGTATCTTTAAATTCAAAGTGTGCTCAATATTGATTGATTGAGTGCCATCATGTCGGTGTCAACACTTAGCGACCACATAGATAGATTCTCTCCGGGATGATCTGTCTTCAACTTGGCCTTTAAGGTCTCTCAGTGGTGCATTCATGTGCTCAATATTAAGAAGAAATATTTGCTTCGGTGCAGAATTTTCTCTAGTCCCTTGTCCCAATCCTCTCTAGATTGTTTCTGATGTAAATTTCCAGCTCATCTAAAGTTGAGTGATACACTAAAGGTCACATCTTGAATCTGAGAAGGCGAAGAAGCTGGAAGCTGGTTGCCTCTTAACTCTGACAGACCACCCAGCCTTGGACTCCAAGGGTCCAGAGGCATATCTAGGGAAAATAGCGCCTAGGGCAATCACTGAAATTGTGCCCCCTCTCCAAACATCTGACACCCATCTTTCAGATAACGTTACCATAATATCAGCTCAAAAATACAAGTCAAGCTCGTTAATCTTTTAGTATTTCAAGAACTATTTAGCAGTGGACGCAGCCAGACCAAAAAAATGCTGGAAAACTATAAATTTCAGTATGCTGGGGCTCATGAAATACCCAAATAGTATGTGGAGGTATACTTGGAAAACTAAACAGAAGTGCCTGTAATTCTCTGCTGTGCATTGTAGCATCACTATTACATAAGTTTTAAAAATAAATGGAGAATTTGACTTTTCCCAGATACTCTGAAAATAATTAAAGGATATGCAGAGTAAACTGTGTCACTGCTTGGAATATATTCTAGTCTTTCAGAAAGACAGTTAAAATGAGAGAAAGAGAGCAAGAAACTCCCAGTGGGCCTTAATACTAAGGATTTCACACTGATTCAAAGACAAACTCACCATTAATAGCCATATTATTAAAACATCACGTTTAACTCACTTATCACAAGAAGCAAAGTAAGAGCAAATGAATACAATCCTAGCTCATAAGCTTAAGCTCAGTATTCACAAGCCCTGATTCTTTGTACATAGTTCCAAACTGAATATGTGTACAGTGACTTATATTATATAATATTTTATATTATATATATTTATATTTTTTAACCTGTAGCCTCTTCGGGGGTCTTCCTAAAGGCCGTGGGGATGGTGGTGTCTGCAATAGTGCCCCCTCCCCCCACTTGCCTCTAAGGCCTCTCAGGGACCATTTGAGCATGTGCGGTGGCCATTTTTTAAAATAATTTTTTTTTAAAGGCTGCTGAAATAAATAAAATGGGCATCGCACATGCTCAAATGGCCTCTGCGAGGCCTGGTATGGCCTACGGCCTCACAGAGGCCATTTGAGCATGCACAGTTGCCATTTCGTTTTCAGCAGTCATTTTTTTTTATTTTTAGAAATGGCGCTCCCCTTCAAGTGGCACCTGGGGCACGTGCCCTGCCTTCCCTACTCTAGATACACCCCTGCAAGGGTCAACCCTTTCCTCAGAGCTGCCATGCTCTGGCTCAGTGCCTTTCTCAAATGTGCAGCTTCCTCTTCAGTGATGATGAGTAAGAAAACTCCCTGTCTTCTACAGTACCAAAAAGCCTTGGGGTGAAATTGTCACATGGGCCAATGGTCAGTATAAGGCAGCTTTCTTTGCCCCTATTTCCCTAACAGCTCTTGCGAGTCCACAGCGAGGTCCCAAAATGTTATGGTATTGGAAAAACAGGAAAAAATGACATGGACTTCTCACTGTGAATAACTGGTGGGGTGGGGTGAAGGAGAAGACAGTGCAGCAGGGCTTTGAATGAAGCTGTTGGGCAAGTTCTTCTACTTGCAGGACCCTGGTCCCTTTTCAATCTGCCTTATTCTCATCCGTTGTTTTAAAATAATATGTGCCCCATTTTTATAGCTGTTTATTCTGGGGCAGCATCTACCTTCCATCCTCCCCACCTTGTTCCCTCTTTACCTCTCTGTTCTATCTAGCCCTATTCACACACAGAGGCGTTCTTAACACTGGACTTCCGGACTGAAGTCCAGGGCATCCACACACCCCGGGGCCCCCAAATTGTCTTTAGTCTGTCCTGGGTGGTGTGGTTTGTGCCCTCAACTTCCTTCTTTCCCTCCCCTCTCCATTTTTACTCTCTCTCTCTCTCTCTCTCTCCCTCACAATCCCTTATTTAATATATTTATTTTTGCCCGTCTCCAAGTTTCAATAATGAGATTCACTAGAACTCCAAGATTAGATAATATAGAAACATACCTCACCAGGTCCAGTAGCTGAATTTAATAAGGTTGCCACCATATCCTCTTATTCATTTTGTCCCCTTCTCAGTTACTGGGTTTGCCAGCTTTGGGTTTCCATTAATATAACACTTCTAGGCTGCAAGCCTAAGTAAGGGTGCTTCCAAACGAAGTGTTTACACTGGAACTGCCATGCCTTGTTTAAGGAGTATCTATCAATATATATAATTCTCCTGGGTGTGCCTTGGAATGTGCATCCCAGCACCCAGCTGATTGGCTGGGTGGCGGACACGCCTGATTGGCTGAGGCACACCCAGGAGGATTGGTCGCCATGGCAGTGGCAGGCACAGCCACAGAGTCCAGAGATGGCGGCAGGCCCAGCCTGGCCGCGAAGGCAAGGCCCAGGAGGAGAGAAACGGGGGGGGGGGGGGCAGAAGTGGCAGTGGGGAGGAGAGGTGGCTGGGCCCAGAAGCAGAGACTAGGGCAGAAGGGGGGTGGAGAGGTAACCGCCGACCCCAAAGAGCGCACAGATGCTCTGTGCGGGGTCAGCTAGTATATTTAATTCTCCTAGGTGTGCCTTGGAATGTGCGTCCCAGCGCCCAGCTGATTGGCTGGGTGGCAGAAGCACCTGATTGGTTGATGTGTACCCAGGAGGATTGGTTGCTATGGCGACAGCAAGCCCGGCCAGAGGTGGCGGGCCTGACCTGTGGAGGCCAGAGGTGGCGGGCCTGACCTGGCCACGGAGGCAAGGCCCAGGGAGAGGGGGAAAGAAAGTGGGGGGATAGAAGTGGTGGTGGGGAGGAGAGGTGGCTGGGCCCAGCACGGGCCAGCCGTGGTCAGGAAATGGAGACTGGGGCAGAAGGTGGGTGGGGGAGGTAACCGCCGACCCCAAAGAGCACACAGATGCTCTGTGCGGGGTCGGCTAGTTTACATTAAATCATCATCAAACCATTGTTTACCTATGCTTTGTCCATTTCTTTTTAAATTGCAGAAAATCTGGGGTTTGTTTGTTTGTTTGTTTGTACAGAAGAGTAGCACAGTCTCCACAGGTGCAGATTGCCTTAGCGATTTTTTTTTTAGTATTATTATCTTACTCTGTTATTTTTTTAATAAGGCATGGTTTTAACATGTGAAATGGTATATAAGGTGGGTCAGCTCATCTGTACACAACTACACTTCTAACACAACTTCACTGTTGCCTTTCTCATCAACAACATTTTAGCAGCATATTTTTAATCTGTTTTTTAATTTGCACTGAAATATGTTTTCATGCAGAGCACTGACTGAATTAGCTCCGCAACATGTGCACCAGCAATCACTTAAAGGTATCCTCATTCCCATTTCAGATGAACTCTTTAAAATCCAGCTACAGCACAGCACATTATCTGTTTGGAAACACTGATGCTCCAGCTGTTAAACAAATGTAAAACAAAAAAAGGCAATTCTTGTCCCAGAGAGTCTACAATCTGAAATCACACTATTAGTAGGAAAAACAGGTAGATAAGTCAGACATCATCTCCCTCCCTCCCTCTCTCTTTCTCTCTCACGCACTCAGCTGGATTTTTTTGTGAATCCCCAGAAGCCTTGTTAAACTGCTCTAATAAAATATGATAGAGGCTGTGTAAAATGCACAAACAGGAACAACAGAAAGCCATAAACATGTTTCCTGCTGTTATAGTTGATATGGACAACCCTGCACTCCAGTGAATGCTCAAAGAGGTTTCTGCAGATGCTTCAAAATGGGATGTGGGCAAGCCGATTATTAGAAGCTGCTCTGCCATTTCACAAAGCACCAAATTCCTGTTTCACAGGAAATGGGCTAATTCCTTTTTCGCACGACACCCATCTTCTGAGGTAATCATAAAACAGGAGGCTTCTATTGAGGTAGCACTTTCCAGTTTAAACAGGAATTTTTAGGAACAGTTTCAAGGGATCAGATCCAAAGTCCTTGTATTTCAGCATTACAGAATCGGGGGCCTATTCTGGATAGGACAATGAAAGAATTAAAAGGCATGTCTATGTGAGCACACACAGGCAGGGGAAGAAACCATATGGGGTGTGGGGGGGAGATCCCATTGCTGGAGCTTTGTGCCTCTTACCATGTTGATTTCTGATCTTATGCATTCCCCAGGAAGTTATGTGGACTACTAGTGCTGGGTCAGGATATCCAAGATTTGGGGAAATGTATGTATAGAGAAACCCAATCCCTGCAGATTTTTCACCTTCCAAATGTTTGATATTTAGGGGCATCACTTCCTGCCAATGTTTTGTATCACAGCCTGATTCTATGGATGTTTACTTGAAAGTCACAATGAGTTCAATTTTGGGACTTAATCCTAAGTTAAATGTGTGTAGTTCATTGGTGTTTTAAATGTAATCACATGGTTGACCTTTGTCACATAGCTTGTCCCAAAATTCTCTGTACCTTTTAACAGAACTATTTCCTTTTTTAAAAAATGCATTGTATATTAATTTCATTTGGTATTCTAATCTGTATACAAATAAAATTAGTCAAAACCATGGAAATCGTGGTCACCCTACATTCCACACACAAGTGGGTATTCTAATTCATTCAGTCAATTTCTCCATATTGATGCAGTTTTTGCCCCCACTCCACCCACCAGCCAGCATGGTGGCATGGAAGGCTGCGTAATGTGCCCAAAGAATGCAGCCAAAATGTGGACAAAGCAGCAAACTGCTGGGGGAAATTCCCTGTATCAGCTCTTAAAATTCCTTTTCCTAATATGCTGAATTGAGAGTCTGCCCAGACCCATTCCAACACTGTTATTTGTGTCGTCCTGAAGTTGTTATTTAAGTGCCAACACACTAAAGCCATCAAAAAGTTCCCAGACATTTTAATAGATGTGCATTCATGTAAGTAGATCACATTTCCCTCCAGATATAGCTTCAAAAAAGCAAGCAGAACTTTATCCAGTATTCTCATGATTTGTTTGACCTTTACAAGTTTGCCTCTGTGTGGTTCCTTCACTGGGCGCATAGGCACCACCGGAAGAAAGGTAAGCTGACTGTTGAAAACACCAGAGCCCTGTCAGGATTATGGCGAAAAGCAGCAAGACTGCAGGTACAACTCCACTCATCCAAGATGTCTCCCTCCTTTACTGGGAATTAAGCAGAGAGAGGCCTTTAAAGTCACATATTCTGCAGCCTCCAGGTATAAGATTTCCTGCCTTAGGGAAAAGGGAGTGAGATTAGAGTTATCGTTCTCTGTACTATGGGCTTCTAAAATTCCCACCACATCCGGTAATTTTTACAAAAACTCTTCCTCAGCTTCTGTGTCATAAAACATTTTACAGGCACCCTGACTTTAGGCCTGTGATTAATCTGTTTCATTGGCTTCATGATGCACGACACATACTAGTTTTTTTAAAAAATAACAGCAAATCATCTTTGTGTGTACATGTGGGTTGTTTTTTGTTTGTTTGTTTTGTTTTTTTGTTTTTAAGAATGATGATCCATGTAAAAACACCTGGTCCAAGCTTGTACAAATCAGGGAGGGTATTCTAGTTCCTACTGTAGAAGTACATCTGATCAACAACAGATTTAAATATTTGAAATAGGGGCTGGAGATATTGATATGTTTCTTATCACTGCTGACCGAAGTAATGAAATCCTGAATTCTGCAAGGATGCAGTTGGCATATACAGGTGAAACTCGAAAAATTAGAATATCGTGCAAAAGTTCATTAATTTCAGTAATGCAAATTAAAAGGTGAAACTGATATATGAGATAGACGCATTACATGCAAAGCGAGATAAGTCAAGCCTTAATTTGTTATAATTGTGATGATCATGGCGTATAGCTCATGAGAACCCCAAATCCACAATCCCAGAAAATTAGAATATTGTGAAAAGGTTCAACAGTCTAGGCTCCAGGTGTCCCACTCCAATCAGCTAATCAATCCATAACACCTGCAAAGGGTTCCTGAGCCTTTAAATGGTCTCTCAGTCTGGTTCATTAGGAATCACAATCATGGGAAAGACTGCTGACTTGACAGTTGTGCAGAAAACCATCATTGACACCCTCCATAAGGAGGGAAAGCCTCAAAAGGTAATTGCAAAAGAAGTTGGATGTTCCCAAAGTGCTGTATCAAAGCACATTAATAGAAAGTTATGTGGAAGGGGAAAGTGTGGAAGAAAAAGGTGCACAAGCAGCAGGGATGACCGCAGCCTGGAGAGGATTGTCAGGAAAAGGCCATTCAAAAGTGTTGGGGACTTTCACAAGGAGTGGACTGAGGCTGGAGTTAGTGCATCAAGAGCCACCACACACAGACGGATCCTGGACATGGGCTTCAAATGTCGTATTCCTCTTGTCAAGCCGCTCCTGAACAACAAACAACGTCAGAAGCGTCTTACCTGGGCTCAAGAAAAAAAGAACTGGTCTGTTGCTCAGTGGTCCAAAGTCCTCTTTTCTGATGAGAGCAACTTTTGCATCTCATTTGGAAACCAAGGACCCAGAGTCTGGAGGAAGAATGGAGAGGCACACAATGCAAGATGCTTGAAGTCCAGTGTGAAGTTTCCACAGTCTGTGTTGATTTGGGGAGCCATGTCATCTGCTGGTGTTGGTCCACTGTGCTTCATTAAGTCCAGGGTCAATGCAGCCGTCTATCAGGAGATTTTGGAGCACTTCATGCTTCCTTCCGCAGATGAACTGTATGGGGATGCTGACTTCATTTTCCAGCAGGACTTGGCACCTGCCCACACTGCCAAAAGTACCAAAACCTGGTTCAATGACCATGGGATTACTGTGCTTGATTGGCCAGCAAACTCGCCTGACCTGAACCCCGCATTGCCAAGAGAAGGATGAGAGACATGAGATCAAACAATGCAGAAGAGCTGAAGGCCGCTATTGAAGCATCCTGGTCTTCCATAACACCTCAGCAGTGCCACAGGCTGATAGCATCCATGCCACGCCGCATTGAGGCAGTAATTGCTGCAAAAGGGGCCCAAACCAAGTACTGAATACATATGCATGCTTATACTTTTCAGAGGTCCGATATTGTTCTATTTACAATCCTTGTTTTATTGGTTTCATGTAATATTCTAATTTTCTGGGATTGTGGATTTGGGGTTCTCATGAGCTGTACGCCATGATCATCACAATTATAACAAATTAAGGCTTGACTTATCTCGCTTTGCATGTAATGCGTCTATCTCATATATCAGTTTCACCTTTTAGTTTGCATTACTGAAATTAATGAACTTTTGCACAATATTCTAATTTTTTGAGTTTCACCTGTAATCTAGCTGTCTAATACAAACATTTAGCACTTAGCAATAGTACTTACATTTATATACCGCTCTATAGCTGGAAGCTCTCTAAGCGGTTTACAGTGATTTAGCATATTGCCCCCCAACATTCTGGGTACTCATTTTACTGACCTCGGAAGGATGGAAGGCTGAGTCAACCTTGAGCCCCTGGTCAGGATCGAACTTGTAACCTTCTGGTTACAGGGCGGCAGTTTTACCACTGCGCCACCAGGGCCTCCTATTTAAAAAGCTGCATGTACAGAAACAGGTTTTCTTGCATATTGTTTGTTTTAAAAGGCAAATATTTAGTATATCTGGTTGCAGAGAGAAACCTTTTACATGTGAATACTGTCACCCCAAAGCAGTGGTCCCTCTAACAGGGATTCCCAGATGTTGTTGACTACAACTCACAGAATCCCCAGCTGCAATGGCTTTTGCTGAGGGATTATGGGAGTTGTGGTCAACAACATCTGGGAATCCCTGTTAGAGAGAACACTGCCCCAAAGCAACAGTTTCCTAACCTGGGAGATTAGATGTTGAGATGAGGCCTTCCTCTCACAAAAATTGCTTCATTTGTTTTAATGGAAGAAGCATTACCACATGCACATTCTTTTGCATACACATATTGGATCCCAACAAGGAAGAGAATGACATGCATTTGCTCCATGTGTTCCATAGAGTACCTATGGAGCTCTAGTCTGAGGTCCAGCGTCCATGTCTGTAAAATACTCAAGCATTATGAAGGAGAAAGATAGTGTAGGAGTTCTTATGGTAAGGGTGCAAGATATTTCCACTCCAAAGAGCTCTCTTGTCACTCTCCAGGGCATTCCACATGTTTCTCTCTGACATTACCTGCATAGGTCTTCCCAGCACTGGATCTATCCCTTATTTTTCACAGTACTGCTCACAGCTGAAAGCTTTGTGGAAGCTGTTTTATGAAATGCTCCTTCCTCATGCAGAAAGCTGTAAAAAGATCGATCTGAGAAGCTAGGAGGAAGGTGAGAACCATAGAGATGAAAACACCCATCAGAATCTAGGAGCCACAACATAAATATTGGGGTGGGGAGTGGAGTCTCTATCTCTTCATCACCAGCTAGAATGAATGAATATATATATATATATATATATATATATATATATATATATATACACACACACACACACACACACCACTTTTGTTTCTCCAGTTGTTGACATTTAGATTCTGAGTTCATGGGTGGCTCTTCCATGAGGCAGTTGAGGTGGTCACCTCTGGAGAGGTGCGAGTTGTGGAATATCTTACAGCAGACACACGTCACCCATCCAAATGCAAACTAGAGCAGACCCTGCTTAGGAATGGGAACAATTCGTGCTTGTTATTGCAAGGCCAGCTTCTTGGAGATGGGGTCATAGCTCAGTGGTAGAGCATGTGTTTTGCAAGCAGAAGGTCCCAAATTCAATCCCTGCTAACTGGGCAAAGAGGTACCTTTTAACGTGGCGATTCTCTTTATTTAGCAGGGGGAGAGTAACTGGCCCTATCCACCCCCAGCACAGTATCTCCAGTGACTGTTGCTGGTGTCTATCTTATGTTTCTTTTTAGAATGTGAGCCTTTTGGGGACAGGGAGCCATCTTATTTCTTTGTTATTTCTCTGTGTAAACCGCCCTGAGCCATTTTTGGAAGGGTGGTACAGAAATCGAAATCATCATCATCATCATCATCTCTGGCCTCACGAGGTAGGGATGGGAAAGACCCCTGCCTGCAACCTTGGGGAAATGCTGCCAGTCAGTGTAGACAATATTGAACTAGATGGACCAATAGTCTGAGTCGGTATAAGGCATCTTCTTTTGTCCCAGGTTCCTATATTTTTTCCTGATGTTATTCTGTGATTTTTTAAAAAAAATTATTTTACATTTTATTATTATTCATTATTATTTATTTACACAGTCAGACAGGTGTTATTGACTGGTTTGTTTTATCCAGACATCGATTATTATTATTATTATTACATTTATATCCCGCTCTTCCACCAAGGAGCCCAGAGCGGTGTACTACATACTTAAGTTTCTCTTTCACAACAACCCTGTGAAGTAGGTTAGGCTGAGATAGAAGTGACTGGCCCAGAGTCACCCAGCTAGTTTCAGGGCTGAATAGGGATTTGAACTCGGGTCTCCCTGGTCCTAGTCCAGCATTCTAGCCACTATACCACGCTGGCTCTGATACATGAATCATGTAGGAACAAAGGAAGCTGCCATATACCAAGTCAGACCATTGGACCATTTAGCTCAGTATTGTCTACACAGACTAGCAGCAGCTTCTCCAAGGCTGCAGGCAGGAATCTCTCTCAGTCCTGTCTTGGAGATGCCAGGGAGGGAACTTGGAACCTTCTGCATGCAAACATGCAGATGCTCCTCCCACCCAGAGTGGCTTCATCCCCTAAGATGAATATCTTGCAGAGCTCACACATGTAATCTCCCATTCATATGCAACCAGGGCAGCAGGAAACATCATTATTACACTGGATAATATGTGTGTATGTCTTTAAACAGCCATGTATACATAACCCCTGTAATTCATAGTGGAAGAAATATAGTATGTGTGTGGCTCTTTAAATCCCAGAAAGGATGACGGGTGGGGTTAGTATACTCTAACTGCACCTACTTAGTGAAGTTTTTCTCTAAGGTTCTCTCTCAATTGACAAAATGATGGAGGAGCAGCCTTTTTCCTTTTAAGGTAGTTCCTCCTGGCATTGAAAAGGAGTTATCTCTTTGGGACAAATTAGATCCTGAACAACTTGGCTCAAGGTGGCACTGGTAAATAAAGCAAAGGCAAAGTTTGAACAAAGAGACCTTTTCCTGTATCTGTTTCTATGTTCTCTTTTGAAATCTTTTTGGTTCGTGGAATTCAACTGGAGGCCTGGAAGATTCGGTTTTGAATTCTTCTTCTGAAAAGAAAGCACAATATAGAACTGGAACGATTCAGACCAGAATTTAAACAAAGGACTATTGCTATAGAGCAATTTTCTTTCTGCAAGTTCTGTTTCCTGTATTCATCTGCTTAACCGTGATTTACATCATGGAAATTATGTAAACACACATTTCTGAACTCTTGTATGTTTTCTCCTTGATGTACAGTAGCAAATATTAGAGAAAATCCAGAAGCAGTTAGTGGAGTTACAACTGAAGCAGAGACTAAGGCGTTCTAGCTAAAATAACACCAGGCTATCCCTTTAAATGGCCTCCCTGTGCCTGTGCAGAGGCCAGTTAGAGGAGGCACTGGGAGGCTTAGTCCAGTGCTGTGTCAGTCAGTGTGAGCAGCCAGCTAGGCCAGCTGCAGGGAGCGATGGCAGGTCTGGTCACTGCTTCCTTACTGCTGCCAGCTCTGCATTATTGACTGTTCCTGCATGCCTCCAGATGCCTCTTCTTCCTCAAAGAATTGGCCAGTGGCAGGGGCATGGCAGGTCGGGCTGGTGCCTACACCACCACCACCCCGCTGCAGGCTCTGCACATTGAAGGTAATTTGGGGGCACCCCATACACCTCTTTGTTTACATTTTAAAGGCAGTTAAATGAGGCTTTCCTCCCCACCCCCTCACCCCATACAGTAAAATTTGAATCGATTCAGCTAGATTCAATCCAAATCTGGTTGATTCGATTCGACTTCAAATATAATCCCTTTGGGGTCAATTCAATTCGAAGTCGATAAACTCAGATCAGCCAAATTCTAGTCGAATTGATGCAACATTACATAGGAACATAGGAAGCTGCCATATACTGAGTCAGACCATTGGTCTATCTAGCTCAGTATTGTCTTCACAGACTGGCAGTGGCTTCTCCAAGGTTGCAGGCAGGAATCTCTCTCAGCCCTGTCTTGGAGAAGCCGGGGAGGGAACTTGAAACCTTCTTCTCTTCCCAGCGTGGCTTCATCCCCTGAGGGAAATATCTTGCAGTGCTCACACATCAAGTCTCCCATTCAGATGCAACTAGGGCAGACCCTGCTTAGCTATGGGGACAAGTCATGCTTGCTACCACAAGACCAGCTCTCCTCACTGTTGAATTGATTTGCTCTCCTAAATGTTGAATTGATTTGCATATCCCTAATATGCAAACTCAGAGACGTGAGTTTGGGGAGGTATAGAAATGTGTTAAATAAATAAATATAATAGTGGTATATAAACAATAGCAGTATATAAGTAACAATAGTGGGGGAGGGGAGGATGAGATGGCCAGTTCAGGTGGCAGGTTGTGGACCACTTCTGGGCACAGCAGCCCACTCAGCACCCTCCTCATGGATGGCCTACAGAGGGTTGTTTTTCCTGTTCCCTTCCTAACTGAAAAAGAAAATTGGAAGGAAGGAAGGAAGGAATTAGGGGCTTGAGTCTAACATAAAAACATAGGAAAGGGAGGAGGCACACCACTTGGTGCTTTCCTTCAGGCAGCAAAATGGCATGGGCAGGCACTGACCTGAACCGCGGCTAACTTCCCTAAGGATTAGCAGCACTGATTCTAGCAGCAAGCCAATGTCAAATTCCTATGTGCAGTTTCTTTATGAAGTGAGATCCCTTGAAAAGGAGATTCAGATTTCTAACAAGTAAAAGAGGACATTGAGGCAAGAACTGCATGAAAGAGGAAGGCCAGTGAGTTGCCAAATAGTAAAAGAAACAGAAAAGTTTCCTGGGCATGAAGAAAATGGTGAGATAGACTGGAAAGCAAAATACTGGGAGAGTGAACAGGAACTAACAAGATTAAAGGAGACTGAGAATCAGCATGGAGTAAGAGTTTCAGTCTAGTACTTAGGAGACCCAGGTTCACATCCCAGCTCAGCCATTAAATTCACTTGGTGACTTTGGGCCAGTCACACTCTCTCAATATAATCTACTTTACATGGTTTATGAAGATAAAATTGTTGGGCGTGGAGGGACCATGTCCTAAGTACCTTGAGAAAAGGGTGGCATCAACATCAATAAATAAAAAACACAAGGATGCCGGGGGGGGGGAAGAGTGAAAACTTCTATTCATTCTAAGGAAATTGGAAGACAGCAGTGCCTTGAGAACATGCATGGAATTCATTGTATCTTAATTGTGGGCAGCTGGGTCATTTTAAATGGAATTGCAACAACCCAACTAATTGCACTTTAGTCCGTCAAAAATGTACAAGCACAGCTTTCTATTTAGAATGGTATGCTTCGAAGCAATCTTCAAAAGGTTACATATGGATACCTGAGAAACTTGATTGGCCCATGTTTCTCAGATTCATATACACAGGTGTTTAAAGAGGTGGCATATTTTATTTTTGCATTTT
The DNA here is from genome assembly GCF_027244095.1 of Hemicordylus capensis. NCBI lineage: Eukaryota > Metazoa > Chordata > Lepidosauria > Squamata > Cordylidae > Hemicordylus > Hemicordylus capensis. The sequence goes on from NC_069657.1 coordinate 152,226,813, forward strand.
ACAATGTCTGCTGCAGATAATACCAGGGTAACACCAATATTGCTCTCAACCATTGAGAGTCAGCACATTAGCAATAGCATTTCATTTCCCTTAGAAACACAGCTATCTTTTTGTGGATTTCATCATTACGAGTTTAGAGTGTGAGATAGGCATGGAGTCTCTGACATCCCAGCATGTGAAAGTTCAATAGCAGATTGGCACTGGGTTTTCAGAAGAAAAAATCAGGAAATATCAACTCATGGAAACACTGATGGATGGGGGAAAGCTGATTTATATGCAGCCGAAACCAAGCTGCAGGGCTCCTGCCAAGCCATATAGATGTGGTGGCAAGACAAACAGAGAACTTGCAGAGCAGCCTGTGTAAATATAAACACCAGCACATGTGACAAGGTTCACAGAGTTCATGCAAACACTCGAGAACAACGGGGAAGCGAGTGCAAAGTTTAAGCCACCCTGATGATGGATCCAGTAAAAAGAGAAAGGTTACAGAGAAAAATTCTCTTCTTACTCCCAGCCATTTTCTCATTTCAAGGAATATTTGTAATAAGCCACCAACTCCTTGAAATTACATAATGGAAGCAGATGAAATTTGGCTCCCTCCCTCCCTCCCCAGAACAAAAAGGTACAAATTTACAACTCTTATTTTCACTGCAACATTTTTTAAAAAACTGATCTAAGCGTTTTCTCACATCTTTCATATTTTCTAACTCTTCTTTACCCCAACCTTAGTTGCAAATTTATTGAACATTTCAAACATTTAAGAAACAGAAACAGAATTGTGGTTTTTGGTGCAGAACTGTGGGGGGCCAGCATACCTGTTCAGATGAGTGATTGGCCATGTGTTGTATTAATGTAATAGCCAGCAGCTGAGACCTTATAATAATAATTATTATTATCATTATTATTAATTCGATTTCTAGATCGCCCTTCCAAAAATTGCTCAGGGCGGTATACACAGAGAAATAACAAACAAATAAGATGGAACCCTGTCCCCAAAGGGCTCACATTCTAAAAAGAAACATGAGATAGACACCAGCAATAGTCACTGGAAGTACTGTGCTGGGGGTAGATAGGGCCAGTTACTCTCCCCCTGCTAAACAAAGAGAATCACCACGGTAAAAGGTGCCTCTTTGCCCAGTTAGCAAGGGGTGGCCCAGTTAACAAGGGGTTTTCATGGCATATACAAGTAGGCTAAAGGTGAAGGTCATTCACACAACCCGTAAAGGTGGCATGAGGAGAGGGCTAGTGGGGAGGCAGGCTCCTTCCTGCCTCCCTGCCCATGATCAAATGAAGTTGTAAGGCTCTGCCATGTCACAGTGAATGGGAGACCAGGGAGGCAGAGAAAGAAATCCTCCAGCATTCCTCAGTGCACTGCACCAGGAGCATGGTGCATTGAGGGATTTCCCCAGACCTGGGAGCTCTTGCCACCTTGGCTCTGTGTGTGCTCGGACTGCCTGCAGCCTGAGCACGCACATGACCAGGGAGTGGGCTAGAAGGGCACACTCACGCCCTTCTACCCCAGTAAAAGCCTCGGGGGGGGGGTTTCCTGGGCTACCCAGCAGGACAATGTCAGGATCCGGCTTGACCCCAGTAGGGCTGCTCATCTGAATAGCCTTTCTGAAAAGCAAAGCAATCTGTTTTTTCAGGGCTTTCAAATGGCACCATTCTCTGGCCTCCATCCTAATTTGTTGTGTACTGTATCCATCATTCCTCACTCTCAGGCAGGAAAATGAGTTTTCCTAAGCCAAAATAGGAAAAGGCAGTGAGGCTATTCTCACGAGCAGGAGGAACCAGGCTAAGGGAGCCCAGCCTGGTTCCTCCTGGCCATGTGCTGTAACAGGAGCCGTGCAGCTCCCAGTAGCAAACCTCACAAAATACTCCTCCCCTTAAACAAGGTTAGCAGAATGAGTGCTACGCTAACCCTGTTTAGTTGATTGTGTGCTGCCACAGTGCGGCTCCGCACCACAGAGACACATGAGTAGACCCCCAACCAGGAGGCTACAACAGGCCTCCTTGTCTCAGGGGTCTCCCCAGGATGCCCCGTGCACTCACATGGGACATCCTGGGACTCCCAGGGGCCAGGTGGCCCCCATTCCTGCCACCCCTACCAGCTCCATGACGAAGTCAGTAGTCATATGGGTGGCTGAGCTGGCTAGGCTCTGCACACGGATCGTGTGTAGAGCCTCAATGTTGGTGACTTCAGGGTTTACCAGATACGTTAAATAGGTTTACAGTTGTGTTGCGTTGCTAGTTTCCCAATGAAAACTGAGGCTTCAGATCTCAGGAGACTTCCCCAGGTCTTTCTTGCACTTCTTCCATTCATTTCAAAGGGCCTTGTGTAGAGACAGGGATTCAGAACAAACCCAAACCTAAACACCAGTCCAGAGAGATATGTTTTCAGTAAATCAGAACTGAACCTGAACCTAACATTTCTTGCTTGCCTTGAACCTAAACTGAAACCTAGTAGTAGACCTAGAAAAACCTTCTGCTCTGGATTAGGGCTGGCATCAGAGATTGGCATTATTGAGCCATGGCTGATCCCTTGGGCAACCTCTATCCCTGTAGCCATTGAGGTCATTCACACAATCAACAATTGTGTGCTACCCAGGTTTGGGAGCTGTGCATGCTCCCAATTTTTGGTTGTGAGGAAGCAAGGTAGGAGGGAAACCTGTGTAGTTTTAACTCCTACCTTGCTTCCATACAATCATTTCTACCCAGATTTCCCTCTTACCTTGCTTCCACCAACAACCAAAAACTGGGAGCATACACAGCTCCTAAACATGGGTAGAACACAAAGCCCAAAAGCGCTTACCTCCCCACAGACCATCACAGGGATGTCGCTGGTTGGGTGGATCGCCCACCTAGACAAGCAGTGGCTCTCCTGCAGACTGTCCATGCCTCGCCGACGCCATGCCATGCTCGGCCACTCCAGGGGTTGGCCTCAGGGAAGAGCTGCTGCTATGCAGTACCTCCCCCCGCCAAGCCCCAATAATGTGCCATATGGATGCACGATGCATTATTGCGAGGCCCCTCACAAGTGTGACAGCCGCGGCTGACACATGATCAAAAAAACTAGGGTAAGGGAGCACCTGCTCCCTTAACCTCATTTAAGAGGGTGGCTACTTAGGCAGCCTTGCTACCATGGAGCCACCAGGCTCGCCCTCGAGCCCCGTGGTTCTCACGAGTGTGCAAAACCGGGCTGGGCTTCCTTAGCCCGGTTTTGCATGCTCGTGAGAATACCCTCATTGTGTGATGGTAATGGAGTGTTTCTCTTGGGCCCACTTAGTCCGGAGGGGACATATGGGAGGCAGCTTGCTGAGGAACCCTGAAACTTAGAGCCATCTCTGCTCTGGAGACTGCTGCCAGTCAGAGCAGACAATTCTGGCCTAGGCAGATCAATAGTTGGACAAAGTAGAAAGTTGCTTCATATATTAGTATATACTTGCACCAACTGACAATAAGAGGAAGTTTAACTAGCAAGGATCTCTCTGCTATGGTTTTATGATTGACCAAAATAGAGAAATGAGCATGACAGAGCATTTGACAGCTGCTTGCAATGAGTATTCTTATTACTTAATAAACGTATGCAATAAATCTGTGCCTGTAATGTCAGGTTTGGTCCCCCCCCCCCCAGTTTTATTTTGTGTGTGTGGAGAATGCAAAATTGTTTCCGTAAAAGAAAAGAAAAACCCTTGGCTGAGAGTCATGGATCAGTTTCCACCATAAAAACTAATAGATTTTAATGAGTGCCTATTTCATGCGCAGAGCTGTTGTCAAAAGGGCATGTCATCATACAGTAACCTTCCAACTCTTTCCCTTGGGGTTCATCAAAGGCGGCTGGACACTTAATTTATTACAAAGACAGGTGCCATAGACAGCAAGGAAAAGGGGAAAATAAGAGCCTCCAAGCCAAGAACAGAAAGGGAAAAAAACCAGAATATGCAGTTTGGCTGAATTATGCATCAGCTCTGCACATGCCCAGATGGCCTGTGTTGACAACATACTGCTTGGAGGGCTTTTCAGGATTAGCCAAAACTGACCTGCAAACGCACTGCAAAAAGAAATTGACATTTCATCTCCCTCCCTCCCTCCTTGCCAATTCAATTCGGTTCTTCCAATAACAACGCTGACTGCATCAGCAGCACCCCGCTCAGCCTTTCCCTTCTGCACAAGCATTTGGAGCTCTTCTTTAATGCTTGGCCCAAACCTCTTGAGAGAGCCCCCCCCCCGGTTTTAATTAAATAATAAGGCCGAAGGAGTAGTAAAGAGTGTCTTTTTAATTAGTTTATCAACTTGGGAGCAAAAGATTTGAAAAAGGAATGTCATGATGTCAGACTGATGATATTCTGTTAGCTATGTTTACATTCCATCTCCTCTCTTTTTTTCCTTCATTGTTTTCTACTGAGCAAACATTACTCTTTCTTTTCCTCCACACCCTTGTTTCTTTCTGGCTGGTGGCTAAACAGTCACGTACCTGGGTCACCAAACAGTGAGTGATGCATATAGGTTTGGGAAACACATTGCAGTCAAAGCCCCATTGAAACAAGGAGACTTATTTCCATATAATGTGTTCCTAATTGGGCAGTGACTGTACAGAGAGGAAAATAGAAGGGCATAAGAAATGCTGGATCAGACCAAAGGTACATCTACAGGTAGTCCAGCCATCAGTTTAACAGGAGGGAGCCAGAACTCCCTGAAAGTGCTGTGTAGTATTTAGAGTGTTGGACTAGGACTGTGGAGATCTGAATTCAAATTGCCATTCAGTCATGAAACTCACTGTGTGACTCTGGGCCTATCACTTATCTCTCAGCCTAACCTACCTCGCAGAGTTGTTGTGAGAATAAACATAACTATGTACACTTTGGACTCCTAGGAGGAAGAGTGGGCTATCCAAGTAAAAATAAAATAAACAAACAAGCAGGATATGAGGATGCTACCATCCTCATATCCTGTTTGTTTGTTTGTTTGTTTGTTGTTGTTTGGTCCAGTTATCTGTTGCTCAGAGATTTGGGGCCTCTGTAGATGGAAATTCCTTTTTTGGCAATTACAGCTAGAAGATAGGAGCGCCTAAAGGTCAAGTGTGCCATCAAGTCAATTTCGACTCCTGGCACCCACAGAGCCCTGTGGTTGTCTTTGGGAGAATACAGGAGGGGTTCACCATTGCCATCTCCCATGCAGTATGAGATGATGCCTTTCAGCATCTTCCTGTATTGCTGCTGCCCAGTATAGTGCCAGTGAGGATTCAAACTGCCAACCTTCTGCTTGTTAGTCAAGCATTTCCCTACCCTCTACTAATATATCTGATCCTCTTTTTAAAATACCTAAAGCCCCCTTCACACATACTGCTAGTGCGTATTTCCTCACCTACACAGCTGCAACATGCCAAAAGTGGTATTGCCCAAGATATTCTGCTACCCTAAGTGATAGTACTATGTGATCTGAGAGGTTAATCCCAAGATCCCCTGAAATGTTGCAGGGGATTCTGGATCACAACTTTCAGAGCACAAACAACCATATACAATCCAAAAGAGATATCTTGACAACCAAGGGAATATTGCAAGGGACTCTGGCTCAGATCTAACACTGTTTCACTGCTTCCCCAAGCAAGTGCCAGGGTTGCTTGTGCAACTAGGCCAGCTCTCCTAACGATCATGAGTCTTTCCCTCCTGTTCACTATCCTACTAGGAGGGCAATGATAGCATGGCAGAAGCCCTAGGTGACTACCCTCTCACATGTTAGGTTTAATGCACTTAGAATCTGTGTACAGTGTATGCATATTGTTAATGGAACTGTCCCTTGATTGGTGAACACCCCAAAATAGCATTTGGGCTTTGTGTGGGGAATTAGTGAGCTGGGGGTGGAGTAGTTCCAGATCAGAATGATTTTTTGCAAGGCTTTGGTTGCAGGAAAATGAACAGAGAGAGGTTTGAAGTTCAAAAACAAACAAGGTTTTATTATAAGGTAGGGGTACAGTGGAATAAGGAAGTTGATTAAAGCAATATTACTACTAAAAATACATTACAAGACTAACCAGGTAATTGCAGAGAGGAAATTTAGCTTAGTGTCCGAATTAAAATAACTTGCAGGCTGGCTAGAGAAAGAGGACTGAGAGAAACAGGGTTTGGGATTTAAGAAGAGAGCAGGGATAGGGAGCCCAGAGGGGTGCAGTGATCCTCACACAACCTCGTCCTTCCTTTAGTGGCGATTAGACCCTCATGGCTCTGACACAACTGAAAGACCTCTGTCCTCAGGGATGGAATCAAGCGATGAAGAACTGAAGACAGCTTGGTTAGATAGCAGGGGTAAATCCCAAAGGTGCCTGTTCTCGGAAAGCCAACAACAGCAATGTTGGCTGGGCAGACTGGGCCAGACAAGAAGGCCGATCTGGAGGCTGGAAGCGTGATAGGCACACAGAGTAAGACACGGCCAAGTGTAATGGCGGGTGTCTGATCCAGCGTCCAAATCAGGGGTGACTCCAAGGTGTAAAAACCAAATGAAGCACACCAGCTCAAGGAACCAGGGGCAATTATAGACCAAAATGTGTCCTGAGGCAACATTCCAGTTGCTCTCCTTTCCTGAATAAGGTAGTTCCAGGGAATCTCAAAAGGTTCAATTGTCTGTGTTTGCTGTGCTGCACTACAACACAATGATTTGAATGGGTCAAGTGCACCCTGTATGTAGATGGAGTGAATGCACGTGCAAACATGTTATCTCTTTGGTCAGAAGAACCTAGTAAACTAATCAGTATTTTAATGAGCACACCTCTGAGTTTGTATCGCCCACTTAGCTCTCTTCTGACAGGAAAGGAGTTGCATTACAGAGCCTTATCTAACTTTCCTGCTGAGGTAATTGGTTTTTAGCTCATTTGAGGCACTATGGAGGGGAGGCAGACCAAGAGGGGGTCCATCTTTGTGCAGGAAGACCTTGAACGAAAAGCTAACTTCTTGCGAGTTAACTTTACAAGTCTACTTAGGCATTCCCAAACATATGGAAAGACACAAGCCTAGTTCCTTTTCAATTTGACTTTGGTAGCTGCTAAATCTGGGGGCAACTGTCCCACTGCCTGTAAAGTGACTGGTCCCCAATATACCAACAAATGGTGAGCTCACGATCCCGTGAGGCTCCTGAGCATGTTAAAAGTGGGAACCACACGCCTGTGGTCTCAGACCAAAGCAGGGAGGCTTGTGGGAGCCGCAGGAGAACAGTGCTAGCAAAAAAAATACAGATCTGTATACACATAGTTATTCACATATTATGTTCAACACACATTTTCTGCATTTGGGGGCCCATACCCAGCTTCACTTCTAAAGTGACCACATGTTTTTGGGTAAATGACTGTTCATGAACATATCATACGTAGAAATATGTGTGTGCATATACAATATAATGTCTGACTAGGGCTATATCATCCACACTGTGGTTCACATCCATATTGCATCTTTATGGGATCACATTGGGCAGCAGCAGCTTCCATACATTTGCCAATGTGTGTGAAAAGGGTAGTGCACGTCAACACATCTGGTGACAATGAATTCTGTCATGTAATTATGTATCGCTTGCAGAATCCTTCCTTGTCCTGAACCTACAGCCAATCAGTTTCATTGTCTGATGCTGCTTTAGTATTTGAGGAAAGAAAAATAATAATTTCTATTAATTCTCTCAACACCACATAACCTTATACGTGTTTCTAGTGTCCACATTTTTTCAACTTTTGGGGGTATATATTCCCCAAAATGTTATAGTCTTTATCCATGGAGAAAATGCTCCAACTTCCTGATCATTTCTGGGAGACTTGTAAAAATGTGGTATACTCCATTTCCCATATGCTACTCCTGTTGAAAAGCCAACATTCCCCCTAATCATCATAATAGGTTTCCACAAGCTGACGCAGTCTTAATGGCCCATGTAAAAATCTGTAAATCTGTAGACACAATAAGGGCTGGGGGGAGCTTTTATTTGGGTCTTGTTGTGGATGGCTGGAAAGGTATCTAGGGGTTTTGCCAGTTGGATGTGCACTTTTATGCTAAATAGTACTATATACTTTTAACACCCTGATCCTTGGCAACATTTACTTGGAATTAAACACTGTTGATTTAACTGGAGCTTACTTCCAAGTAAGTGTGCGCAGCCTAAATCAGAGAGATTGATTATATTATTTTAAAACTTTTCTGCGTCAATATTTTTCTGTCACTGACACAATACCTCATCTCATCTCCTCAGAGACTCTATAACCCAATCTGGCTGAGTCAGAGTACAGAGTTCCTGAAAGAGGTCCTATAAAAACTGAGCAATGGGGGGCGGGGGACTACTCCTCCCTCACAGGCCTCATTCTCACCCCAGTTATTGCAGCAGAGAGTTCTAGAAAATGAGAAGGTATAAACTAATTGATATTGCTTGCCTTCCAGCTCCTAGGATAGAAGCCAATCACAAGCAGCAATCCATTTTTCTTTAGTTGTGAGTACACTTGTAGTAGTGAGGTCTGCCCTACCATTAGGTAGGATGAGGTGGCCCATCTTAAGATATTTTGGGGTGGCATTAAAGAAAAGGAAATTGGACTAGTTCAAATAATCTAAGACCCCTTCGGATGATAATGCCTGCAGAAGAACAGGGCCATGGTAAGAACACACCTGCCCCGATGTCACTGGTGGACATGCCAACACACACTTGGCATGTCCTTCAATTGTGTGTGTGGTGAGGAGTCATCCAAATCGCCCCTTTGCACTCACTCCAAAAGCCAGGGAGTTGCTCCTTGTGGTCAACCTTGGTTTTCCCTGCAGGCTCAGCTTTTTATTGTCAGGGCCACTCATAGCAGAATCTAGAGGGAGGTTGCCATCTCCAGATAGGGCTGGGAAAGACTCCTCCAGGGAAGTGGAGGACTACAGACTGTCCGGCCAGGCCCCATCAATCACTAGGCTCTCTCTCGCTGCCAGAAACCCCAGAATCCACTCCTCCCTGGGCTCTCAACCAGGCCCTTCTTAAGGGCAGCAGAGACGTAGGAATATAGGAAGCTGGCTGCTGCCTTATGCCGAGACAGCATTGTTTGCACTGACTGGCAGCAGCTCTCCAAGGCTTCAGGCAGGAGTCTTTCCCAGCCCTACCCGGAGATGGCAGCGACCTACTGCATGAAAACATAATGCTCTACCACTGAGTACAGCCTTGCCTCCTAGTTCTACTGGGACCAACTGTGGCCATGCCATACCCCTGTGTGGAGCTACCCCCAGGTGCTGCTGTCCTCCCAACTCCTGGGCCTTCCTCCCCCTGCCTGCCCACCCCACAAATCCCCCTTCCCGTGTTGATCCGTCATTTCTTCTACCAGTGTGTAGCAAGGTTCACAGAAGGCTATAAATGTTTACCACAAAGAATAAATAATCAAGCACTTGAATAGATACAGTTTGTCTGCTCCAGAAGATGTTTTAATGATCGTCCACTGATTTTTCAATGTGGTGCTAAAAAAAAGTGGCACACCATCAGAGACACAGGATAGGTTATGAGGCGTGAAAGAGTTAAAGCCTTCCAGCTCTCCTGCACTCATCCCCCGTGTTATTGTCTCTTTCCGCCACACTAATACTCGACATGTGTTCTTTACTAGGCAGGTATGTGAGACGTGATAGTGATCAACCGACACACCACATCAGAGTTACAAACAAACTGGGAGCAATATTTCTTAATACTTTCCCCCCACACAGCCTTTGGAGGGGAGCCCCATTATGTTATATTAGATTAGATTAAGGAAGCACACAGCTCTATGCTTTAAGTTTGAAAGGCATGACTTTCTCTGGTGGAATGCATCGTGGATATTCTCTCCTGACTTTTTAAAAAAGGGAGAATGCAAATAGCTGAGATACTTGAAAGGCCTTTATTTGCAATATCTCACTGCACATTCTGGCAAAGCCTGTGCTGAGTCATTAAGAAATGTATTAAAACTGCCCAAACCCTTACATCTCCAAAAAAGACAATGATTCAGGCTGTATAGATAGAAGGAGCAAAGAATGTGGCACAGTGACCAGATTGGCAAAACGTTCCAGAAAATAACTCACCAGCTCTTTGCCACAGTTACTCTTTTATGGATTCTAATTATTCCATTTGTGGCAACATACTACAAAACTCATTAATATTATTGTTTTGGCCATCGGCTGTAAATAAAGTATCTATCTGTCTATCTATCTATCTATCTATCTATCTATCTATCTATCTATCTATCTATCTATCATAAATATTACAATTATTAGCCAGCATCCAGATTAAGACTTGTGCAAACAGAAAACATTCTGCTTGCACAAGGAGGGAGGGGCAATTTTTGCTCCCCCCCTTCCCTCTGCAGCTTCCTATGCCCCCAGAAAATCTGCTCCTGAGAGTCTTCTAACCCTCAGGGATATATTTTCAGGGGGCATATATTTTCAGGGGAGATATATATTCAGTTGAGAAGGGGAAAATTGGTGTAAATCACACTCCTTTTTTATGAGCTGAACATCTTCCATTTTTGCAGGTTTTAGTCTGAGTGCTGCCATTATTGTCATTATTGTTGTTCCTATTGTTATTAAAATAGGAGTACCACAGGAGTTTCCGAGGTTTTAAGTTTAACAAATGGCAGCCGCAGGCCAACAGGTAAGATCCACTATTGTGTTGTTTCATTCCACCATCTGAGAACTGCTTTCTCTTACTGGATTTATGGAGCCAATCGCCCTACTGGTCTCAGAGTTCTCTGCAAAATTTCTGGCAGATTATTATAATTTTTCACAAAATAAGGACAGGTGGGAACATGGGGAAAAGTGAATCATCCAAGGTGATTGTGACATTCTATCAATGCTGGTTAGTAATTATGTTCAACAAGAAACATGGGAGAAAAAGGAGAAGAGATACTGTGTGTAGCGGCCTGGTTCACAAAAGGCAAACTTCAGCAGTGCTGCAGCATTAGGTGTTCCCAGATTTTCACTGGGCCCAGGAAAACAATTTTAATTTCTCTGCCCCAAACACAAACCAATTTATTCAAAGTCAGTCTCATCCAATAGATCTCATCCCATTTAATAGATAATCCATGATTATCTTTTTGGTTAGTTGGCTGGCTTTTGGTCTGTTCTCACTCTTCCCACATTTGCATGAGTCTGTGCAGGACAGCCTAGCATCAACACCGCACCTCAGCACTCAACAGTTCCTTTACTTGCTGCTAGTTTAATGTTTTCAGGATACTGCCAGATGCTGGGCAGCGGTGTAGCAAAGTTGTAGTGGGCCCTGAAAGTGGGACAAGAAGTGAAGATGAACCCATGGCTGCTGCCCCCCACTTCCGCCACCATCTTCTTCTCCTCCATATTCAAAACATTCAAAAACACTCTTCCAAACCCAAAATGTTCTCAACATTTTGTTTCCTTTCTCTTGCTCCTATGCAAATAATATCACACACTCTTCACTCACATTGACACTTTCACATTTGCACTTGTGGGCACACACTCCCCTGGCTCAGAAACATTTTTCAACATCAATTTTAACATTTTTAACGTATCATGGCAGAAATAATTACTACGATCACCTCATACATTCATACAACATCAACCGCAAAGAGCAAGCTGGCACCCTGCTAGTGGGCGGGGGGGGCCGCCTCCCTCAGGGTGCCCAGTTATAGCTATTCCCCAATCCTAGATAATTAATTCAGTGATGGCAAGAACACTTTGTCCTAAATACAAGCATGGGAAGAAGAAATCTTGATTACCAGGCCAGCAGCCTGGACATTTACTCTCATCCATGGATGATGTTTTCTCATTCACATTCTTCATTGTCACAACTTAATTCTATTACAGAATTCTCATGCACATCATAGTAGCAACAGCCTATCTGCTGTGTAGAGACTAATATCCTCATTGGTAGCTTGCAAACCTTCATTCTTCCCCATAGTGTATAAGGAGGATTTCTTAAGTGCTTCTTTATTCCCACTGTCAGAAAGAAGCCTTCCCCACTGAATTGTGGTTTTCTGCTCCTGTCCAAATATTTTAATAGCTTTGGAACCACTATCAGCTCAGTAGCACTATTCCACATGTTCATGCTGATACCAGGGACACTCATCTGTAGCAAAGCGCTAACAGGCCATCTATACTTTACTGCAAGCTTAGCCCAGTGTGAAAGTTGTAGCCCAAAATATTTGTGTCAGCAGGGTGCACAATCCGTTTTAGGTATCCACCTTTAAATGCATCTTGAATGCCCCGCTCCCAAAAGGGGGATGTTGTGGAAAACCTTTAGCCCAAAGTCAGGGGGGTTATTGGCTACCACAGTCCTCTGAGAAAAAGAAGTTCCCAGATGCTGGAATGAAAAATCACTTTCTGAGCACATTTTTCCTTTTCACCTGGTGATCTATTAATAAAAACATGTTAAGTGAACTCTACCATAGTTCCTCCTTCACTCATGGGATAGCTAGAATGGGGAAAGCGGACTAACCTCCCATTCTGCTTGGAATCCTCCACTTCTAGCCTTCTCCTGTGGTTGGGGCTAAACTGTTCGCTTTCCAATTTCTTTCAGTAATTTCTGCATGTACTTTTTTCTGTTTATATTTTATTATTATTATTAATAATTACCCTGCAGAGCTAAAATAAGGCTAGGCCCATGTTCTGGAGGGTTTAGATTTCTAAAGGTGGACAAGCTGAAAAGGTAAGAAGTAAATGGTGAGGGAAAGAAGAAAAGTTTGCTACTCATCAATACAATCAAATAATGTACATAAGCAATTTAGTTGCAGTATTAGGAAGCAAAAGCAGGGAACAGTTAATAAAGACTTAGTGGGTTTGTGGAGCTCTTGTGAAAGATGGGGTTTGCAAATGATGAAAGAGAGGCCTGCACAGTCCAGGAATTGAACGCCCTATCCAGGATGAGGGGAATGTGTCACCCTGAACACAAAATGTCCATTTTGAGTAGGAAGGTTGCTTTAATGAATTTGAGCAGGAAGGTTGCTTTAATGAATTGTACCCATTTTCTGGTGCTTTTTTCAAGGCATTGTAGCTATGTTGTGTCAATGTTTAAAAGCCTCAGATTCTTATCCATTCTCTGGCACCAGTGCTGCCGACTTGCTAGGTTGGCTCTCTCTGTATATGGCTCAGTAAATCCATTTCCCCTCCTTTCTGGATTATCTCTAGAGTTTGTGAGGATGGCATTAGACCATCCTAAACTTAAACCTAGAGGTGTGAAGCACTTGGACAGAGAGCTCACTTTTTTTCTAGTGATGTGGTCGGGCTATCCCTTTTTTTCTAGAGCCCTCCTTGCCTGATGCAGCACCTACAGTCTTATAAGAGCTTCTCTTAGCCAAATGGCAATATCTGCTGTGTGGAGCACCAAGAACAAACGCAAGGAGCAACAGGCCTTAACACACAACTGCCCTTTATTGTTACAACATGAAGCCCTGCAGAACCTCCACTCCCAGCTAACACCACCAGTATAAGCTCCTAACCCTCTCCCATGCAAAGTAAAAAGGCTACAGTGGAAAATGTGGCCAAGCTCCACTGTTGAGCACTCTTTCCAATCACTTTTTTTTTTAAAGTAGGATTTTAACATTTCCTTCCCACATGTACCTGGCTTTTGACAGGCAGGAATTCTCTCCCACAAATGTGACAGCCCTACCTGGAGAGGGGTTCCAGGTATACGGAGGCAACCATGGAAAACAGACAAGGCTTACTGAAGAAGCTGAAGACATTTGGGCAAGTGAAGCTTGTAGAGAATATTAACATATAGAGTCACCTTAGACTGAATCAGATCATTGGCCCATCTAGCTCTGTATTATCCTTGGGTAATGGCTCTCCAGGGTTTCAGACAGGGGCCTTTCCAAATCTTACATGGAGGTGCCAAGGACTGGGACTGGGACCTTCTACATGCACAACAGGTGCTCTGACACTGATCTGTGCTTGGCCCTCCTCTTCACTCATTGTACCCAGAATGAAAGCCTGAGAGCAGCACCAGCACCAGGGGGCGGGGGGAGAGAAGCAGAGTCCATGAGCTCACACCCACAAACAAGGACCCATCCAGCATATGGCCAACCTCTTCGTTATGGACTACCACACAAGTTGCATATATAGATAGAGAATACACAGCCATGTAGTTAGTGACTTTATACTTTCTTATCTCTATATGCAACTCACACAGCAGCTCTTCTTTGACCTGTCCTTCTCACCAGCCCATGAGCTTTCTCTTAGCCTCTGCATTTTAACTGGGGCATTTGGGAGAAAGCTATTGGCCAATGGGAGGGGGAAGACTTGGAGTCACTGCAAGCCTCCCTCCTCCATGGGCTGAGAAGGATGAGGAAGAAGATTGGAGCTGTCACTGCCACCCATACAATCAGCTATGGAGCATGCCTCCACATCACTGAGGGGGTCCAGGGCCCAGTCTGGGGCCCAAGGCCCAGGGCAACCGGGCACCAGCCCTACCTGAGACAGGAATGTAACGAGGGATTAAAGTGAGAGCATGCTGGGGACAAGAACAGCTTCAGGCTTTTAGAGGCCTTGAGCAAAAGGCTTGTAGCCGGGGGTGGGGGGGCGGGTAGGTGGGACTCTTCTAAATTTCTCTTCCCTGCCCTGCCCCCTGGCTAAAGTTCTGACAAACAAATCATTTCTGAACTGCTACGTTGTAAATGTAATGGCGAGCAAACCTTTAGGCTGGCTAAGGGCCCTCCCCAATACATCTGATACCCATCTAGGAACAACAGCTGCTCCTCTCCTTCCACCATTGCCCCCTGCTCACTCTCCTTTTGGCCTGATCTTCATCACAGGATGGCAGCAGGGCCTGTAGGAGGAGAAGGAGCAGCAGCCTCTCCCACCCTAGCGTGCAACTCTGCCTCACGGAGCTCCCACCCTAGCGTGCAACTCTGCCTCCCATTTTTCATGTGCAAACATTTCTGGTCTTTATTGTAGGTGCTGTTCTTGGATTGGCCTGGACTAGTTTTTCAAATAGCAGGGGGAGAGAAACTGGCCCTATCCACCCCCAGCACAGTACCTCCAGTGACTGTTGCTGGTGTCTATCTTATGTTTCTTTTTAGACTGTGAGCCCTTTGGAGACAGGGATCCATCTTATTATTTATTTCTCTGTATAAACCACCCTGAGCCATTTTTGGAAGGGCGGTATAGAAATCCAATCCAATCCAATCCAATCCAATCCATCAATAATATATACTGCTGTGCAAAGTGGGAAGGCCGGAGCTGTGCTTTGTCTTGTGCTCCTGGAAGCACCTTTCAAGCTTGCAAGGTGATGCATTAGAGCCAGTGTGGTTTAGTGATTAGAGTGTTGAACTAGGACTGGGGAGAGTCAAGTTCAAATCCCCATCGAGCCATGAAATTCACTGGGTGACTCTGGGCCAGTCACTAATCTCTCAGCCTAACTTTCCTCAGAGGGTTGTTGTGAGGATAAACATAATCATGTACACTGCTCTGGGCTCCTTGCAGGAAGAGTGTAAATATGAATATATAGAAATACATTCTCGTGTCGCCTGAGTTTGAAACGCAGATGTGGTGTTCACAAGACTGGATGCAAGAAGAAAGTTTCAATGGTAATAGCAAGAAAGGTAATAGCAAGAAAATAAATTAACATAATTATTTGCCATCCAAAATCTTAATAGCCCTGTGGAGGGTGTGAGAGATGGCAGGACTGGCATCACACTGAATGTGAGGGTCAAAGGAGAGGAAAAATAAAATGAGTTGCACCTAGGCAACAAGTCAAATATAGTGATGTTAGTGGAGATGAAGATTGAGAAAGGACAAGAATAAATACATCCTTAAGGGTTCAGGATGTGGAGTACTCTCAACTGCCTTCAGAATAGGACTGGAGCGGGGACCAGCAAACCATGTGGCTGTTGAACAGAACGTTCCATCCTCTCTCCTGAAATCAGAGACAAAACCACATGAGGTCTGCTATCATGAGGTCTGTATTGGAACTGGCTTTGTAGCTGCTGTCAAAAATTTCCTTGCCCATGTTTGATCATGGCTCCACTATCCTTCAGTTGACTGGCAAGGAGTAGCACTTAATTTTCTCTGAAACCAGCCTTCTTGCATTGGCAGATGTTAGGAAAGATGTGGAAGGGAGGGAGGGAGGATGTTGGGGGAGTGACATCTCATCCATTTTTAGTGTTGCCAACATTCCGCTGAGTTGAAAGCCTGAAAAACTGGCGACAGAAGGAGATTTTTATCAGGTAAGTTATTTCAGAGAACTATCAGGGGTGTGTGTGTGTGTGTGTGTGTGTGGTTGCTTTTGGGTTGTAGGTTTCCCCCTCCCTTTCAAAACAAAGCAAAAGTTTCCAAATTGCTGCTACCAAAAGGAAAAGAGGGGAAAATGCTGTTCATTGAAGTTGAGAGAGGGCTGCTTAGTGTGTTATATATGCCATTACATAAAGTTTGATGCAAATGTTACAGGCCTTTAAAAATATCCTTGGCCAACACTGTTTCATTTGTTGGGATTCCTTCCTTCCTTCCTTCCTTCCTTCCTTCCTTCCTCCCTTCCTTTCATAAACTATGAGTTATGCTCTCACTTGAAAGTCCATAGCACAAGTTTGTCCAAATGCTGTGAGTGCCACACAAATTGCTCAACATTTCTATAACCAGGTGTTTAAATAACCAGTAAATAACACCTTGTTTACTTGCATTTGTAGGCTACAATGGGAAGAGGGCAAGAAGAACTGTGAAAATTGGGATTTTAAAAACCTGATTTGGAATTGGATATAATAGAGCTGGGTGTGGGTTTTTTTGGGGGGGGTTGATTGTGTGTGTTTTTTAATGGGGCTTGTACAACTCCACTGCAAAGTCTAGTCTCAAACTGCATGCAGGACAGTAGGGCTGGAAAATCTTTCAAAGAGAATGTAATATCATTCCATCCACTGAAGCAAGAAAACCCACACCCTGATAGTGGCAGCTGGTGGCTTTATGAGTTGATGGGATTGCATTTTAAACCCCCTTCCCTTGCCTTCACCAGGACTTATAAAGGAAAAGGTCCCTTTAAATGTGTGCTAAGTGCCATGGTCTTACCACTGACAAACATCAACTATTCTTTACAAATAGTCTCATGCTCACTGGGAAACTGCATACCCCATTATCCTGCACAGATGAGACACAGCCTCAGCGAAGATAGATAGATAGATAGATAGATAGATAGATAGATAGATAGATAGATAGATAGATAGATAGATCACCATTTTACCTTGGACTTAGCCATTGGCTTCTGAAAAGGGGAAACACATCCAGAGACTTGTCCAAAGACTTCTTGTCTCATTCCGTGAGTTCAGCATGACGCCTTTCAGTCTCTGCAATTCCCCCTGCGCTTTTCAAAGGCTAATGGATTTGATTTTGGCAGATATTCAGTGGGCCACATGTTGGGTTTATCTGGATGATGTGATTGTTATTGGGAGAACTTTCCAGGAACATTTAAATTGCCTGAAGGATGTGTTTAACTGGCTTCAGCAGGCTGGTTTTTGAAAGCACAAGGCCATCCAACTGTGACTTGTTACGGTCCCAGGTGCAGGGCCCCAGCCACATCATTTCAGAAGAAGGGCGTCTTCCCAGACCCTGCCAAGATCAATACTATTAATAAACACATGGCCCACACCACCAATGGTGAAAAAGGAGACAGGCTTTCGGAAGCTTACTCTATGCATTTGATTTCTGGTTTTGCTTGGACTGATGCATTTATATTCCCCCTGACTCAAGAAAGCAAGACCTGGCCAAAACAACAGCCAGTCATTCGGCAAAATTTCAATGAGTTCAACTACACAGCATGGTGTTTGGAATTTGGCTTCCTGAGAAATTAAGTTTTCAGGGCCAAATTGTGGCAATTGATGTGAATTCACTTAATTCACACCATTCACCATGATCGCAGTATCTGGAGATTTAATAATATTAGAAAAACAACAACCAGTCAGTCAGTCAGCAAAACTGCAATGAGTTTTACGAAGGTGAAGCAATACAGAGCTTACCAATGGCAACAACACGATGACAACAATACTGTCTAGACCAGGGTTTCTCAACGTGTGGGTTTCCAGATGTAATTGGACTTCAGCTCCCATAATCCCCAGCCCCAGTGGCCTTTGGTTGGGAATTATGGGAGTTGAAGTCCAATTATATCTGGAGACCCACACGTTGAGAATCCCTGGTCTAGACTCCCTTTATGGAAATGTATTGCCCTGTGACTTCTAATCGCTCTTTGATTAATGGTTAACTGTGAGGAACTGTCTTTAAGATCCCATTTCTTATCTCACACTTTCCCACAACCCTCCATCCTTCCTCTCTCTTCTCTTATTGTGGCTGGGTTCACACAGTCACAAGGATCGTGCTTTAAAAGTTAATCAGGATTAATGAGCATAGTGATTGTGTGGACCCAGAATGTCAGGGCAATCCTAATCAAACCACTACGGTTAGCCAGCATTTAACCAGGATAGATAACCAAGATTCAGTCTGCTGGGCTCACTAATCCTGGTTAACGTCTGAACCAGAATCCTTCTGATTGTGTGAACCCAGCCTGTATTATTGAAGATAAAAAACAAAAGCCTCTTTTAAAACAAACCAACAACAACAAAACAGTGCATTTAAGGAAATGGGTTCTACCATGGATTTTGGGATCTGCCTTTTTGAGATGATACGTTTTCTTGGCCAAATTGTGTCAATGTACATGAATTCAGTTAATTTACACTATTCACTAAGATGGCAGGAACTAGGATTTTGATAGCATTATAAATAGTTTGACAGGAATAGGAGGAGTGAAAGGAAAAGAAGGAAGATGGCTCAGTAGTAGAGCACATGTTTTGCATGCAGAAGGTGACATGTTCTGTCCCTGACACTGGAAGTGAAAAGGAATTCCCATAGCCAGGCTGGGAATGACCTCTGCCTCAGACCTTGGAGAGTTCCTGCAAATCTTGAGTAGACAATACTGGGCTAAAGTGACCAATGGTACCATTCAATGGCTGACACGATGGGCAGCCCTCTGTTAATGGTAGGGACCACTGGGGCTGCTGCACAACTTAAAGGGTGCTGCAGAATGACTTTATTCAGGCAGAAGCACAGCACTGCTTCCATTGGAGCAGTACATGCTCGGTGGAGATTGGTCTAGGAACTTGAAGTAACATGGAAGTGTTCTGCAGATACAACTTCTCCTGGAAGTGCAACATTTTGACAAGGGAAGCTGCACTCCATGTTCATGGCCAGCCTGCTAAGGAGGCCCAGTGAGGCAATTCCCTCTGGCGGCAGATTCACAGAGCTCTGCCAGTCCACTGCCATCCAGCACCCCCACAAGCTTTGCCTAGCAGTGGTGTGCCAGCCATCACCACCACCACCCTCCTCTAGTCTGACTCTAGTCTGACCTCTGACATTTTCAAATGCCATGGATGAGGGGAGCAGGAGGAAGTGTGGAAGAGAGCAGAGTGCCAGGCTAGAGGGATGCTCCGCTTCCTTCCCCTTTGACTTTTGAAAAAAGCCAGCGGCTGAGATGAAGGAAGAGGACAAGGAAAGGGACAGTGGCAGTAGAAACATGGCCGAGTCAGTTAAGGGGACAGGGCATGGCTGTGGTAGGGAAGAAAGGGAGCACTGCTGGAGTGGGAAGAGAAGGAGGGAGCATGCTTTGCACATGGCCGGGATGGGGGGGAAGAGCCGGAGAGAAAGGGGTACACTTTGCATACTGCTGGAGAGGGAGGGAGAGGGGGGGAAGTGGTGCACTCCTTGTTGAATAATTCCTCTGGTTGATTTGAAAGATGTTGAATAGATCACCTACCTGAGACAGAATTAATAATTAATCAATAAAACAAATTATTAATTAAAGATTTGTCCAGAGCACCCTCTTGTTTGTACAGTATAGTGGTACCAGTCCATTTTTCTCCTTCAGATACTGTTACCTGCCTGGATGCTTGAGATAAGGTAGGCTACTGATATTAATACATCAAAAAGCATTAAACATTAGTAACTAAGATTCCAGCTAAATGTGACGGGATAGTCACATGTATTTCAATTTTTTGTCCTGTTCATAGATAATGCAGGGGGTGAGGATATTTTTGTTTCCTTTTTCCTTTTACAAGAAAAGGAGCATGGATGAGAACAACAAATGCATCTCCTTATCCACCTAAGCTCACTGTGCTTTGTTGCTTGAAACCGTTTTTTTCTTCCATCCCATTTCCAGAAAAGGAAGTGAGCAAGGCAGGAGAGAGCATTTCTTGAGGCAATAAAGCCCTGCAAAGAAAGGTGGGGGGATGGAATGTTTCCTCCACATACTCCCTGCTAACTGAGCAAAGAGGCATCCTTTTAAACTGGTGATTATCTTTATTTAGCAAGGGGGGAGCAACTGGCCCTATCCTTCCCTAGCACATCACTCCCCCAGTGGCTGTTGCTGGTGTCTATCTTATGTATGTGTGTGTGGGGGGGGTAGAATGTGAGCCCTTTGGAGGCAAGAGTCCATTTTATTTCTATCTATCTATATATCTATCTGTCTAAACCACTTTGGGGACCTTTGTTGAAAAGTGGTATATAAATATTCATTGTAATTGTATTCATGTAATAGACCCCCAACTCACATTCAGCTTTATATGAGCAGGGCAGACACATGAACAAGATACAAATGGCTGCTCCATCACATCTAGGGTGGATTAGCATGACAACATGGCAGTATGTAAGTGCAGAAAATTCTGGATATATGTTGGGAATTTTGAGTGCGTACTGCTGGCGGGTATGACATCTTCATCCACCAAGTCCAGTTTCTGCACTTTCCATCCAAGATTCTCAGCCTGGCTTCCAGATCTTGGGTATGAAAATCAGGAAAATGTTGGGTGGAGAATCTTGACAACCAGACTTGAGAGTGTTCAGACATCACACCTGCCAGCAGCTGACAGAAAGCACCCACACTTCCCAACATATCCCCAGCATTTTCCCCACTTACAGACGGGTTGTGATGTGAACTCTCCCCTAGTTTGGCTCCCATACATTTTCTCCAAAACCTAATGAACAGTAAGGACAGTGAGGCGGGCTGTCCATACCTCCGAGGATGGAGTGGTGACAGGACCCAAGGCAACAGGGACGGGAGAGACGGAGGAAAGACTGCCAACAGGCAGGGACTCAGCTCCCGTGGAGGAGGAGCAGAGCCCTGATAAGACCGAAGGGGAGGTGTGTGAGGATAACATCAGCAGCATGCCTCCCCAAGGGAAGGGGTCTGAGCAGGAGGAGGGAGAAGGGGGAGAGACATTAGCAATAGCTATAAGGGGTAATCAATTACAGGTAATAAGGAAGGGTGTTGGCTCCATAATTGGGGGCAGGCAATGCATAGCCTATGAGGAGGCATATAAGGAGCCGGTCGGGGATGAGAGGCTAGCTGGTGGAGAGTGTGAGGGACCCCCAGAGAGTGGCAGACACAAGGAACAAGCAGTCTGGGACAGAGGAGGCACAGGGTGACCCTCAACCCCCTCCCTGTCCCTGCTCTGAGGCCGGACCCGATAAGCCTAGCCAGGCTGGGTAAAGGAGACAGGGATGTGTAGCCGGACACCTAAATAATTAAAATGGCAGGTTTTCAGGTTGAATGAAGTTGTCCAAATGGATGAAATGGATGGTGGAGTTCTAATGGATGCAATGGTGGGTATTTTTATGATAGCTTTAGTGCTTATATGCAAAATTATTGGAGGAAGATGTCCTAGGTTTTATTTGCTACCACTCCAAACCAGCAAGAGAAACCAGCAAGTGCAAGCAGCCTTCAGTGTGTGTTGCTCATGTAAACAAAGATTTGCATCTGCATCTGGAACCGCCATTTGTTACATGTAACTAGTTGCTTATGACTGCAGCTGGATCAGTGTCTATAATTTAAATGCTGATGCTGGCAAACGCGGATTACAGGAGCTAGAGTAGTACACTGTCTTGTCAGATAGGATCCTCCTGGGCTTTAGGCCTTGCTCTTTGGAAGAGTTGCTGCAGGTATGGAGGGACAAAGTCCTCCATGAATGCAGAGTACCGCCCTTATAAAATTTATGTTATTAGAACAAGTGAGGGCACACCTGTCAGATTTCTCCATGCCATGCACCTATTCAGACATAGAACTACCTGTGCCTAAGTTAGATTCGGTGCAGAAGCAGTGAAGTGGCTGTTCTGAACTCAATATTCTACAAGTGTTGCCCTCTATAGAGATGCTAAGAGATCTTCTGCCATGATTAATAGTTTCTGATCAATCTCTATGGTTCTTCCTTCCTGGACCATATGGGTCCAGCACATTTTCAGAGCCAACACAGCAATGGTTTTGAAAATGTGATGTTATTTCCACATTCTTCCCCCCCCCACTCAACCCCATTCAAATATGTAAGGAAAAAGTAACTTAAATGAAGACCCACAAAAATAAATAAATTTTTAAAAGCAGCCAACTGAAATAGATGTCTAAAAGAGCAAGGGCCAGGGAGGGGGGGATCACTGGCAATATGCAAAGCCACCACTAGGGTCATTCTGAATATCCATACTTCTTTCCCTTTCCATCTCCTCATTCTTTGGAATTCTGTTCCTTGCAGGGGCAATGTAGTAAAGAAGGCAGGCTTTGTGGACTCCAAAGGACTCCCACCCCCAACCCACCGAACCCACTCTGCCACTAGCTTTATAGATATTGACTTCAGATTTTAAAAAAAAGACTAGTAGCAAATTATATAGTTCATGTAGCCTGCATGCAGCAGGATTTTTCTGGAAAAGCTGGCTCCAGCGTGTCTGGCACTCTGTATCATTAGAAATATTTAAAGCCACTCTATGGAGCCGAGCAGATGGCAATGAACTTATCTGGAACTGCCTTAACTCTGTAGAGGCAGCTAACGCCTTGATCTCTGGGAGCGAAGAAAGTCGTGGTGACACTGCTTCTGATTTGTTCACATTGTCATTTTCAAATTCCAGCCTGAAGGTTGGCATCGAAAATAAAAGCCTGACTTCCCAATCCCAAGGAAGTTTGCGTAGAAGCAAATTTTATTTCTTGAAATGAAGCTTACTTTTAAGTATATAGACTTCAAAATGTCAGTTTAACCATGTATAGGTCATCTTTCTTTCAAGTTACTTCATGGCTTTGCTTACTCCAAACTATCGTCTAGTTTTGTAACTTTCACTTCATGCTTGTCTTGATTCTTGAGACACTTTTGCTCTTCCCAGCTGGAGGGGGCCTGAGCTCAGAGGCATGCAGAATAATTGCATACAGATGATTCCAGATTCAGTCCTCAGCAAAATATTTCAGCATGCAGGGCAGGATAGATCTTTCTCTGCTTGAGGCCCTGAGCAGCTGCTGTCAGTCAGAGGAGACAGCACTAAGCTAGACCAGAGCAATGGTTCGACTCAGTATTAGGCAGCTCTGCCATGTTCAACTTTTCCAGGGTCACATGCCAGAAGGTAACCTTACAAACAGATCTACTAGCCTGCCCATCCAACCACACATACCTATCCTTGTTGATAGTGGCCTAAATAAAAAGAGAAACCACATTCTGTAAAGCTGTCCTGTTTGGTTCCCTAGGTAAAATCCTTACTTGCTCCGGTTGGTATCAAAAAATATAAGCCCAACATCTCAGTTGCAACTAAATTTGCATAGAAAATTCCATTTATTTAAATGAAATGTGCTTTTAAGTATATGTATTTTAAAATGCCACTCTAACTATATATAGTTATAAATAAAATAATGCAATAAATAAAATAAAGCAATAAAAATGGCACTTTAACCAGACAAATAGGGCTATTTACCAACAAGGCTGAGAGCAATGTTTGGGCATCTCTGAACACCATCATCTATCAATCTCCCCATCAAAGCCTCTTTCTTACATGCTCCTTCCCCCTAACCCACCTTCATTTGCTAATATTCCAATTTAACTAGAGGATGGATCACAGGACTACTGGGTGTTAAGCAGTTTCAGATAAACAATGTGTGCTGGAAATCTGAGTTCAAGTTATTGGCTGAGGGTACTCTCCAAAGAAAACCACATGGCTCTGTGGTCACCAGGAGTCAACACTGACCCTAGGACACAACTTTACCTTTACTCTATATATTTGCTTTTCATCTACTAGCTTGAACCTCCCCTTCCTCTATTCATTTCTGTCAATAATACGCTTGCTCTTTTGCCCCCTTCTTTTGCTTCTCATCTGCTAGTTGAATTTCCCCTAGAGATGCTGCAGATTTATACTATATCCAAGTTGCTGAGAGGAGTAAAGGTAAAGTGTGCCATCAAATTGGTGTCGACTCCTAGGAGTTATTTACACATGGCTTCATGCTTTGGGGTAAATGTTGAGAGAAGCCACTTCAAACTACACTCGCGGCATTGAGAGAAGCAGCCCCTCCTCTCTGCTCTCGGGTTGTTTTGAAACAAATTCTCATGGCATGCGTCCATGTTTTCCTTCCAGCCAATGGAGGGTGGGTGGGAAGATAGAGAGTTTCCTAAACAGTAATATCTGCATTTCTAAAGAAAGCATCCCTCTTATCATGCTAATGATTCTACGTCGGTGCCTCTCCCTATTTGCTCTGGTGTTTTCAGAAAAAGTAGTTTAAAACCAGTATTTTAAAAATCTGGAAATACATCAAGATAAGCTAGAATTTGCATCACAAAGCCCGATTTGTGTGTGGAGTGGGTCCAAGAATCTCGAAGGGACTTCGGGGTAGGTTTGGCTGGTGTGTGAAGCCACACTCTCTTCTTCAGATTCAGGGTAGATGCCCTGTGTGTAGATGCCCTCCTGGTGACCACAGAGCCTTGTGGTTGTCTTTGGTAGTATTGGAAGTGAAGGACTATACGCTGTCTCTTGTCTCAATGACATAGAAGGACAGACTAGTGAGTCAGAGGGCTTGAGGGTCAAGACATTGGTCATCCCTTCTCTACTGCTCTGACACTATCCGTTTGATATGTAGATTGCTAATCTTAGGGACTTCCTTCCTTCCAGCCACTTCCTTCCTCTCTCCCTTCTCTTCCCTTCCTTCTACCTTGCAACATGCAAGCTCCTCTCCCCTGCACCAAGTGTGCAGAGATGCAGAATCCATCTGCATCCAGCTAGCTAGCTAGATTAGAGATCCTAACTCCTCACTTTCCTATCTAGAATGGAGTTCTCTAATAAACACCACTTATACTGATTTGAAACTATGAACTGGCTCCAAGTTACTTTACTCTCAGCATACACGCATGCCTAACTACATTCCACTGTGTTGTGCCTCTGTGCATTCTGCTATAATGAAAAAGGGTTTCTCTTACCAGAGAGAATTCCCAACAGGTAGAATATAGGAGGTGTTTACCATTGCCATCTCCTGCATAGTATGAGACGATAAGGGGGCAGTATGACAAAAGGGGGCAAAACAGCAAGCATATTCCAGATTGGCACAAGCCAGAAATTTCACTAGCTAAAAGGGTACATACAACTGTAGCTGATCAAAATGTTGATATGGGTTGCAGTCTTCTTTCCAGGGGCATAATATCCCATGGAATGTCAAGGACATCCCTAGACACCAAAGTCACTGCCACTGCATGAGCATGATTATTTGCACCCCACAAAAAGCACACCCTGGAAGCAACAGCTCTGCCATTAAGATTGGTTCTACACTCGCCCATCAGTATGTACACCCATCCAATTCAACTTTCATTCCTTTTTCCTGCAAACTATACTAACATCTGGAGTACCTGCAATTGTATGCACCCTTTTAGCTACTTAGATTTCTGGATCGTTGAAATCTGGAATATGATTGCTATTTTGCCCCCTTCTTTTGTTCCTCCCAGCTACTTGGATTTTCCCCCTAGAGATGCTGCAGATTTATACTGTATTCACAGTTTGAGTGCAAATCCGTTGCTTCACTGCTCCAAACTGGGCGGAAAGGAACAAAAAGAGAGTGGAAACGTTGATGGAATTACTGCTTTTTCTGCAAGGATTCACCTTAAGAACATAAGAACAGCTCTGCTGGATCAGGCCCAAGACCCATCTAGTCCAGCATCCTGTTTCACACAGTGGCCCACCAGATGCCACTGGAAGCGACAGGCAGGAGTTGAGGGCATGCCCTCTCTCCTACTGTTATTCCCCTGCGACTGGTACTCAGAGGCATCTTGCCTTTGAGACTGGAGATGGCCTATAGTCCTCCAACTAGTAGCTGATGATAGACCTCTTCTCCATGAAGTTATCCAAGCTCCTCTTAAAGCCATCCAGGTTGTTGGCTGTCACCACATCTTGTGGCAGAGAATTTCACAAGTTGATAATGCATTGTGTGAAAAAGTACTTCCGTTGTTGGTCCTAGATTTCCTGAAAATCAATTTCATGGGATGACCCCTGGTTCTAGTGTTGTGTGAGAGGGAGAAGAATTTCTCTCTCTCCACTTTCTCCACACCATGCATGATTTTATAGACCACTATCATGTCTCCCCGCAGTCATCTTTTTTCTAAACTAAGTAGCCCTAGGTGTTGTAGCCTTGCCTTGTAAGGAAGGTGCTCTAGGCCCCTGATCATCTTGGTTGCCCTCTTCTGCACCTTTTCCAGTTCTACAATGTCCTTCTTTAGATGTGGTGACTAGAATTGCATGCAGTACTCCAGGTGTGGCCACACCATGATTTTGTATAAGGACATTATTAGCAGTTTTATTTTCAATCCCCCTCCTAATAGCAATAGCAATAGCACTTACATTTTATATACCACTCTATAGCTGGAAGCTCTCTAAGCAGTTTACAATGATTTAGCATATTGCCCCCCAACATTCTGGGTACTCATTTTACCGACCTCGGAAGGATGGAAGGCTGAGTCAACCTTGAGCCCCTGGTCAGGATCGAACTTGCAACCTTCTGGTTACAGGTCGGCAGTTTTACCACTGAGCCACCAGGGGCTCTGATCACTAGCATGGAATTGGCCTTTTTCACAGCTGCCACACATTGAGTCGACACTTTTAACAAGCTGTCCACCACGACCCCAAGGTCCCTCTCCTGGTCTGTCACCGACAGCTCAGATCCCATCAGCATATACGTGAAGTTGGGGGTTTTCATCTCAGTGTGCATCACTTTACACTTGCCAACATTGAACTGCATTTGTCATTTTGTCGCCCACTCACCCAGTTTGGAGAGATCCTTTTTGAGCTCCTCACAATCCGTTTTGGATTTCACTACCCAGAAGAGTCTGGTATCATCTGCAAATTTGGCCACCTAGCTGCTTACCCCTGCTTCTAGATCATTTATGAATAAATTAAAAAGCACCGGCCCCAGTACAGATCCCTGGGAAACCCCACTTCTTACTTCCCTCCATTGTGAAAACTCTCCATTTATACCTACCCTCTGTTTCCTGTCTTTCAACCAGTTAGCAATCCACACATGTACTTGTCCCCTTATCCCATGACTGCTAAGTTTCCTCAGGAGTCTTTGATGAGGAACTTTGTCAAAAGCTTTTTGGAAGTTCAGGTATATTGTGTCCACTGGGTCACCCAGATCCACACACTTGTTGACACTCTCAAAGAACTCCAAAAGCTTTGTGAGGCAAGATTTACCTTTGTAGGAGCCATGCTGGTTCTATCCCAGCAGGGTCTGTTCTTCTGTGTGCTTTACAATTTTATCCTTGGGGATGCTTTCCATCAATTTGCCTGGAATTGACATTAGGCTAACCGGCCTGTAAATTCCTGGATCGCCCCTGGATCCCTTTTTGAAAATCGGTGCTACATTTGCTACTCTCCAGTCCTCTGGTACAGAGCCTTAATTGCAGGGATAAGTTATATATTTTAGCAAGGAGGTCAGCAATTTCACATTTGAGTTCTTTGAGGACTCTTGGATGGATGCCATCCTGCCCTGCGATTTGCTAGTTTTCAGTTTTTCCAGACAGTTTAGAACATCATCTCTTGTCACTTCTATCTGACTCAGTTCTTTAGCCTCCATCTCTGAAAAGCCTGGTTCAGGAACAGGTACAGGTATATGCTCAGTATCCTCTGCCCTGAAGATGCTGAGAACTCATTCAGCTTCTCTGCAACCTCCATATCCTCCTTAATAATCCCTTTCACTCCCTCATTGTCGAATGGTCCAACCGCCTCCCTGGCAGGTTTCCTGCATCTGTATTTATTTAATGTATTTAAAGAAGTTTTTGTTATTCCCCTTGATACTTTTAGCTAAATGTTCCTCAAACTCCTTTTTTGCCTCCCTTATTGTCATCTTGAGTTTCTTTTGCCAGAGTTTGTGTTCCTTTCTGTTCTCTTCATTTGGACAGGCCTTCCAATATCAGAAGGAAGTCTTCTTGCCTTTTATGGCTTCCTTGACATTACCTGTTCGCCATGCTGGCATCCTCCTGGACTTAGTGGTACCTTTCCTCCTTTTGGGTATACAAGCTAACTGGGCTTCTAGTGTTGTGGTTTTGAGTAAACTCCATGCATTCTGGAGTGAAGTGACTCTCCTGATTTTCCCTTTCAGCTTTCTTTTCACCATACTCTTCATTTTGGAGAAGTTTCCTCTTCTGAAATTCAAATGTCTGTGTTAGACGTCCTTGGTGATTCTCTCCCCGCATGTATGCTGAATTTGATGGCACTGTGGTCACTGTTCCCTAAAGGGTTGATGACACTGACATCATGCACCAGGTTCTGGGTGCCACTCAGAATTAGTTCCAAGGTCGCCCTCTCTCTGGTTGGTTCCAAGACCAACTGTTCCAGGGCACAGTCATTTAGCATATCGAGAAATCTGACCTCGCTCTTTGTCATGACCTGACTGTGAATTTACCCAGTCTATGTGTGGGTAATTGAAGTCACCCATAATTACAGCCCTGCCTCTCCTTGACACCTCCTTGATTTCCTCCTGCAACTCCCAGTATCTGTCGGCATTTTGATCCGGAGGGCGATAGCACATCCCCAGTAGCATGTTCCCTTTCAGGCCTTGTATTGTCACCCACAGAGTTTCTGTGGAGGACTCCAGTCCACCTAGGTTTTCTAGCTTGTTAGATTCTATCCCTTCTTTAACATACCATGCTATTCCACCTCCAAGGCACCCCTTTCTGTTTTGATTTGCCTTGGTTTGCCTTTTGGTTTGGTTTGTCTGTGGTGTACTCTGAGATCATGATGGAAAGCAATGGGGAACACTGTCCCCAGATGGGATGGCTACACCCAAACTTCATTAACAGCACAATTTGAAGATATGAAGCTGCCTTATACTGATTCAACCATTGGCCCACCTTGGACCTCCTAGCTGAGATCTTTAATTGCAGATGCCAGGACTTGAACCTGGAACCTGACCAAGTAAGGCTAGTTTGGCGCCAGTTTGCTCCTGATGAGGCTTTCCCCTAATTACTCACACATTAAGGCTGCAATCCTGAGCACATTTATTAGGGAGCAAGTGCCACTGAACTCTTGAGACTTCCTTCTTGGTAAGCATGCATAGCATCAGGCTGCAGTGCACAACTACAAATTCTAAACATTTTCTAGGAAGTCAGACCATCAGGATTTACTTCTGAGTAAGTCCTCAGCTGTACCTGAGTACAGCTTTGGATCATGCTGTACACCAGCTTCAGTAGTTGAGTGCCAAACAGTTGTGCCTACTGATTAGCATCTACACTCTTTTTTTTAACGTACATAAGTTATTGTCTGCCTTTTTCTTATAGAACGTTTTTTATTTCAGTACAGTTTTTATTTGCAAGGCTCAAACCATCATTTTTATGCACACCACATGTAAACTAAATGAACAGAATACAGACCCAGCTGTCCCTGTTACTTGTGTTAATATACTTCCCTTTTATTTGGTGATGGGCTTTGCCTAAGGGCTGGGTTGCTTGGCTCATAATTATTTGTATGTCAGCATTTTGCATGTTATGACAGATTATTATAGTGGTGGAGAATAAGGCGTTCTATAAATATGCTGAATGGATAAAGTAAGTGTGATGCAAAGCTATTTCGGAGAGACGACAACAATCCTCCACAGATTCCGTTATGATTGTTATTACTAGAAACAAGTGGTTTATTGGATACTGGCCATGGGCTTCAGGGAGTTAAGATATTTTTCTCTCTCTCATGAAAATCAAATTTGTATAATGATTTCTGCATAAATTCTCTCTCCAGACAAATGCTGTATCCATGGAGAAATGGAGGAGCTATGGAGCATGTCAATACAAAGGTGTGGCTTGCCAGCACACTCTCACTGGCACTTTACTTGGATACAGCATTCACAGATTAAAAACCAGTGAACAGAGCTCACATCCTTACCTCATGTGTGAGAGCTCCCTCTTATAGTGACAGGCACACTTCTCTGCACTTGAGAGTTCTGTAACATCTAGTGATGGGTATGCTAGTTTGGAATAGGCATGCTGCATGGGATTTGGGCTGTCTTGTCTGCCCAAATTTGCTAAAGCATTTACTTTAGGCTCAATGATATAATTGGGCATATGTGTCCTTGGGGGTGGGAGGAACGGTATTGGGTATTTTTATATTATACCATAAGTTGCTTTTGTGTGTTTTGTTATAATTTGTAATGTAATTCAACAAAATTATTTTTTAAAAATTAAAAAAGAATATTCTCCTAACAGTATTTTACATGCTTCCCAATGCCAATAGACACAATTGCACATGCACAGCTATATCCAACCCTTTAGCCTTAGACCTACAGTTGCTGCAAGCCTCCCTTCCTCTCCTCAGGATGGCAGCTGTGGGAGCTTCTGGCATAATCCCAGCTGTCAGTGTATGATTTCTGCAAGTTCTGCTTGCCACCACCATTTCCTGAATTGACCAAGGGGTGGGGAAATGGTAGCTAGGAGGTCTTGAGTCAGTGTTTAAGCTTTTGCCCTCTAAGCCCTCTTCACCACCCACTTTCCCAAACTTATCAAGGGGAGGGGAATGGCTCAGAGGGCTTGCGAAGATATCCAGGTCTAAAGCCCAAATGGTTGCCACAAGCCGTGCTGGCCCTCAGTCAGTTTGAGAAAGAGGGCAGGCAGGAAGGCTCCTGGCAGGGGGGCCAAAAACAGGCCCGTTTCCAATCATGCCTGCACCTGAAAGGGTTCTGGAGTTAATGTACAGTGAACTTCGGGGTGGGCCTGCAAAATTTGGGGCCTAATTCCCCCCAGCAGTAGCACCACAGTTAATAATACCATTTATTCAGATCAGTGGTGGCTAGTTAGTAAGGGCAGGAGGGGCAGTGCCCTCCCCCCAACAAAAACAAACATGCTAGTAAAGGTTCAGACTTGCCAGCAGCCAGGGAATCCTCTAGAGCAGGAAGATTCCTTCAACCCATCCTCCCCTGCCGGTAACTTCTTGTTTTGGTCTTATTGGCTGGAACAGCTGCTATTCAAACTGCTCCAGCCAATCTGATTTCTAGGGGGCTCCTCCTGGCACTGCCCCCAGGAAGAACTAAAATAATGGGTAAAAATGCACTTCCTGGTTGCTTCAGGGAGATTCCCTTCTTCCTGGGGGCAGTGCCAAGAAGAGCCCCCTAGGAATCAGATTGGCTGGAGCAGTTTGAATAGCAGCTGTTCCAGCTAGTAAGATCAAAAGAGGAAATTTAAGGCAGGGGAGGAGGAAACTCCCTGCTCTAGAGGATTCCCTGGCTGCTGGTAATTCTGAATTTTTACTAGCATGTTTGTTTGGTGGGAGGCAGAATGTAATCCCTGCTTTCTCCCTTCTGTCCTTCTTTCTGCCTTTTGTACTTCCTTTTCTTATCTTTCTCCCTGGCTTTTCTGCTCCCCTCCCCCCCCCCGCTCGACAAAACCTTTCTCTTTTCTACTTTTGCCCCTGCTTTTCTACTTTTGCCCCTGCTTTTCTGCCTTCTGTTTTCCTCCAAGCTGTTAGGCTTGGGTAAATACCCAAGCCGGCTAGCATGAAGGAAATGGGGGGAGGGGCCCTCCGGCTTCAGTATCCAGGTTCTTCCCTACCTCCCTGCTCCAATGCCCACCAGCTGCTACTGATTCAGATGTCATAAGGTTGGGTCTGGAACTTGCAGAGGAAAAATGAAGCTAGCTTGACATAAGATGAGAGAGAGAGCTGCAAAAAAAGAAGAAATCAAAATTATTTGTTCTTCTACACAGAAAATTGTTTTTTTCAAAAACCAAACCTGTTCAGCTCATCCAAAACTCAGGCAGAATTAACAGCCAAAGTGAAGTAATTAAGAAACAGATGCCAGGCTGAATTTTTTCTTCCTCATAGCATTTTCATAGCTAAACCAATATTGAGGGTCTGGCAAGTAAATATTAGTGCTGTGCTGAAGTTTCACACTTGAAAATTTTCAATGTAAAAATTGGGCCTTTAAGGGATGCAAAAGAAAAATGATCATCCTGAACCCCTCACCTATCCTTGTGGCCTTTCATTTTTTTTGTATGTCTGCAGTCTTGATATTTTGGAGGCTTCTTCATTGCATGTTCCCAGCCAGTCAGGGATCATGTACTGAATGTGATGACACATTGCGAGATAGCCAATCAGATTTGCCTATGTAACAACATGATTGAGAGAAAACAAAGCTTCTTTTTGCCCTTCAGTTTAAACTGATGTGAGCAGGGATGTGTGTGTGTGTAGATGGAAGGAACCTTCACCATTGCTGAGGCAACTGCATTGTGTTGGCAACAGAGATATTTCCTGTCCTGTGCTGTGGCAACTTCATGGCAGAGCAGCATGGGAAAACAAGGAGTGCTTGCCTTGGCAATGGGGATGTGCTCCCCACTCCTTACAATATTTTAGTGCTTTTTTGATCCCCTATCAAGAACTCACTGAAGACGGAGTTAGGAAGACACACAAATGTTCATAAAGCTCAATCCCCCATTTTTGTCTTAGCAATAGTAAATGCAATAAGTGTTCATTTTAAGCTAGTCTCTGTCTAAATTATGGGATTCAAAAAAAAAAAAAAAGGACTGACTCTGCTACAGTCCAATGCACAGTTTCATCTGGTTAAAATCCAGAGAACAATTCAGGGCTTACAGGCTGCCCCCTTTTCTCTTCACACAGCTTCAAACATATGCTTAGCAGCAAAATCTTACAATTTGTGTGTTTTTTAAAAAACAACAACAACAACAGAAGTTATTATTTTACTCAGATGGGAACATCTACGGATCATAATATTTTTAAGTGAAGTCACCTGGATCTCATCTGTTCCAAGGCAACTTGGGCAGCTTTACACATGCACTAGAAGCCCACAGTTTTTTTTAAATATGCATTCCTTTTCCCATTGTGCATTTGTGTACACGTATGAAATGCTTGTTCCTTACAAAACTGCTTTCAGACTGACCCTATTCATACATACTCAAAAGTAAGCTCCAAAGTGGTCACTCAGCAAAACATTTACAGATAGGAAACCCTAAGGAAAACTTACCCAGAGAGTCATAGCAAGGTCAGAGTGGGCCCCAGTTTAAAAGATGAAGATGGGTCCCTGCTCAGAGAGGCAGAAGAGGGAGAACAAAGAGCAAAATGCCATCAGTTGGTGTACCCCCCTCGAGATGTGTAACCAGGGGGGCAGCCAGGGCACGTGCCCTGGGCACCACATGAAGGGGGGCACAAGATGACTGCCTCACCACCACCACAAAAATCACAAGCCCCAGCGGGGGCTGGCACTGCTCACCACTGTGGCTGGCCGGCATCGGGTGCCCGGGCTGCGGCGCCGGCGAACCTGGCACCTGACCCGTGCACCCTCCCACTCGTGCAGGCGCAGCAGCTGGAAAGCACACTCACGAGATCTCCAAGCGGTGGGCGGGCGCTCCCATTGGCCGGCAAAGCGCGCGCCCCCAAGCTGGTTGAATCCAGCGCATGCCTCCCTCCAGTGTTGCACAACCAGGTGGCCGGGGAGACTAAGCAGCCGCCTGCTGGGGCATTCTGCCTTCCCCCTGCCCCCTTCCTCCACTCTGCTTTCCCATCGCCTTCCATATTTTTTTATTATTTACTATTGGATGAGGGTTGTGCTCCTTCCTAAGCCCTGTGTGTGCGTCCCTCCACCCTTAATAATTGTTTTCCTTAGTCAAAAGAGACCTAATCCCTTCAGTATCTCCATATGTGTTTTGCATTCTAAGGCGACTGTAATGTACTATGTTGTATTGAGTTGAGCTCAATGGAATCACTTGGAAGAAGGCAGGGAATGCAAAAGGCAGTCCTTCCCTTTTAATGAAATGTACATCGTGTTTTTCGTCTCTGAAGCATTTGCCAGATGAAATGTAACCCAGAATTCATTTGAGGTGTGGTTATATCATCTCAGAATGTGTGACTATTGCAACGTGACGCAATGGGGAATAGCAGAGCTTCATTAAAGAATAGGGGGGATTCTATGTGGAACCATGTTCAGGGACTGAATTTCCATACAGCTCTAACCAGTTGTGACACACTCCCTCCATTGCCTTTGTCAGCGTAGACACGGAGAAGTAGACATCTTTTCCAATTTACCAACCCCATATTAAGCTGTCACAGCTGAGTCACATTTGCAAATATTTGACATTAACAGATCACAGATGTAGTGCATGTTACCCTATCACCACGTATTGAGCTCATTGTTTTGTTTAGCATAGAATGTGGTCAGTTTTTTCACCACACACTAACAGTGCAGTCTAATAGAATGCTTCTATAACTCCTTGGTTGTACAGCCAACGGTAAGCACTGCATTTGCCATCTGCTGAACACCATTTTTTGCTTGAATCCAGGGGTCCATATTCTACTTCTCAGGTTCTGCTGGTTATCTGTTTTTGGATTTTTACTTTTTAGCTTTCCCCACAGTTGGGCAGCTATTTCCCAGCCATGCTATAAAGCAGGGCTGCAGAACTTCAGCTGTCCTGCTGTTGTAGGACTACAGTTCCCATCATCCACAGCCACAGTGGCCAATAGTCACTGGTGACCTCCACTCCTGAGTGAGGTGTTCTCAGAAAATCAAAGGCTGGATGCCCATTTTATAGCATATATACTTGTATATTGTTGGATTATCCCTAGGGTCTTGTTCCCCTTGACTGACTCTACAGTCAGTAATAAAGAGCCTGTTATACTGGCCATTAAGTTGCCACCTGCTTGAAAAGATTGCTTGGGTTTGAAGAAAAGGCGACCTGATGCAAAGGAGAACAGGGCACCTGTTCTTTTAACAGTTGAACAGAAGGGGATTTCAGAATGTGTGGCTTTTCCCACAACTGCACAAATTACCTGGGCTGCTAATCAGAATGATTAGATGCAGAGAATGACAAGGTTCCTATAGCTTTAGTAATTATATAGAAGTGAATTTGTAGAGGCTCAGGTTGCCTCATCCATGCATGACAAGTTACGCCTCCCAGGTTTCCCACATTTACACAGCAGGGAGAGACACTCTTCTCTGTCCTCTTCCATATCTGGCTACTACAGAGAGGAGAGCTGGTTTTGTGGCAGCAAGCATGACTTGTCCCCTTAGCTAACCAGGGTCTGCCCTGGTTGCATCTGAATGGGAGACGAGAAGTGTGAGCACTGTAAGATATTCCCCTCAGGGGATGCAGCCACTCTTGGAGGAGCAGAAGGTTGCAAGTTTCCTCCCTGACTTCTCCAAGATATGGCTGAGAGAGATTCCTGCCTGCAACCTTGAAGAAGCCACTGCCAGTCTGTGAAGACAATACTGAGCTAGAGAGACCAATGGTCTGACTCAGTATATGGCAGCTTCCTGTGTTGCTATGTACAGCTAGCTGTGTGGAAAGCCATCCCCACACAGTTCAAACTGCATCAATGAACACTGAACAGTTGTGCTGGTGTGGTTAAAACTGCAAGAACTATAGGTGGGACTCCTTCACACAGCTTATGAGCCAACACAGTTTGTTTTTCTGGTTGTAGCCATGTTGTTAGCCTACATAAAAAAGACTAAATATTTTATTTATTTATCTATATTTTATTGTAAAAATTTCTATACCACCTTTCATTAAAACAATCTCAAGGTGGTTCACACAAAAGTTAAAACAAGACTACAAAAATTACACAATTAAAATATCAGCTAGAATATAAAAATACAGATCTGATTAAAAATAAAATAAAACAAGCGCAATGTAACCATACAAGATGCAAAGCAGCAGCAATAGGAACAATCATATAAAAGCCTGGGCAAAAAGCCAAGATTTCACACGCTTTCTAAAAGCTGTGATGGAGACTGAGGAACGGCTGGCCACCGGGAGAGCATTCCAGAGTCTGAGGGCAACAACGGAGAAGGCCCTGGTCCCGCATGCATGACAGCCGAGCCTCCCTCATTGTTCGCACCAGGAGCAGAGCACCTCCAGATGACCTCGTCAAGACGGCAGCAACCTTTGGGAGTAGGTGGTCCCTCAGGTATCCAGGGACCAAACTGTTAAGGACTTTAAAGGTCAAAACCAGCACCTTGAATTGGACCCAGAAACAAATTGGCAGCCAGTGCAACTGTTTCAAAATGGCTGTGATGTGATCCCAGTGGGCAGCTTCAGATAAAATCCTAGCTGCCACATTTTGCACTAGCTGCAGTTTCTGAATATTCTTAGACTATATTTTTAATAGTCTAAGAATATTTTTAATAAATATAGTTATAAAAATAAACTAAATAGGCAGCAGGGGTTTTCAACAGGTATGTAAGTACTTATTTATTACATTTCTGCCCTGCTTATCCTCCAAAGAGCAAAGAAAAGCATACATGGTTCTCCTCCACTTTGGGATCCTCCTCACAACAACCCTGTGAGGTAAGTGAGTCTGAGAAAGATTGTATTTACCCAAATAGAAGACAACCCTGAATTTAAGAGGACTCCCTTCAAAACAGATATTAAATACAGGTTATGCATGTATTTATCTGAAAGGAAGAGGACTCTGAAATTAAGACAACC
This sequence comes from Hemicordylus capensis, assembly GCF_027244095.1. Taxonomy (NCBI): domain Eukaryota; kingdom Metazoa; phylum Chordata; class Lepidosauria; order Squamata; family Cordylidae; genus Hemicordylus; species Hemicordylus capensis. The sequence continues at coordinate 152,263,447 of NC_069657.1, forward strand.
TCCCAGTTTCTAACATCAAAGAACTTGGCAGGAAAACTGGTCATTGATTCAAGTGAATATGGTAGCAGTTGGCCTAGGGTATTCAGTGAGCTTCACAGGTGAGTGGGCATTTGAGCTCACTTCTTCCCAATCTGACAGGAACTACTGCACCATGCTTGCTACACTACACCACACCATGCTCTGGCTATCACCATACATACTCTGTATCAATTTGATTCTGTAGCTCCACCAGACCCAAGGAATCACAGCCCCATTATAACCCAGGACACCAATGGAAAGCAATGTGATTCTCCCAGATTGCGAAATTCTCTTTCTATAGGGCTGTGCAAAATGGGGGGAGTGCAAGATTTGGCCAAAACTCAGGGCTTTGGTGAATACTCACAATCTTGGAATTTAAGAGGCAATTGTGTGTTTAATGCCCTACTGTTCCTCTGCTTGGCATAGGCGCCTTCTTCCCTCACTGCCTCTTGGATTGCTCTTCAGATCATTACTTTTTGCTTTCTGTAATATGAAATGAAGCAACAGAAAATTTGTCGAAGGTGGCCTGGCTTTTTCAGAAGGCAGGGCCCGGCTGGCACAGGGCTCTTACAGTCTAAGGTGTTGACAAGCCCTCATATCAGTTATGCAAGAGTTTAACTGGTGGACAGATCCATTGGTTACAGTGTGTTTTCTAAAACAGTCCCTCCCACCATTGCACAGCAGTCAGGAAAGAAGAAAGGCATCGCAGAGTAAAAACACTTCATGTAGGACAGACACAGGGCAGTGCAAGTTAAAGAGCAGCTGGCCAAATATTGGATACTTGCAGGAAAGGGGCAAAAAAAAAAAAAGATACACAACAGGTAAGTCACCTTCTGGTGCTGTAAAAATATGCAAGCTTTTGAGGCTTACACAACTCTTTTAGCAGACAGAAAAGAAAGGTCAATTAGCCTTAGGTATGGGTTGTGTGTATGCAGCACTGAAAAAAACAAAAAGTCAAATTCTACACCATTCAGATTACAGCTGTCCCTCTCCAACCACAGGTTTCCCAATCGCAGTTCTGAGTATCCGTGACTGGGAAATAGTCACTGGTCTCGCCAACCGTGCCCTGAATATCTGTGGTTTGGCAATTTAAAAAAAATGGGTTGGGTAATTTGGGGGGGGGTCAGGGGTCATTTCTGGGGGTCAGGGTGATTTGGGGGGTTGGGTTATTTTTGGAGGTGGGGGTCATTTGGGGTTCAGGGGGTGATTTTTTCTGTTTCTGACTTTCTTTTCAGCCCTTCTGTCACGGCAATTCCCCTAACTCTGTTTCCAATGCTTGCCTATTGCTTGTCTACCACAAATTCCCCAACCCTGAGGTTTTCCAGGAACAGAACCCTTGTAGTTGGCGAGGGATGACTGTATATCAAACTATGTATATTTACTTATGTTTGTATATTTATTCAATTTTCATAAAGCTGGGTTTTCAAAGAAGTTTAGGATTTAAAGGAACGGGCTGAAATCAGTGCACAAATTACATGGAGGGCAGATAGATCTATTATTTTTGAAGATGGAAATATTATTTTATTTACATAGGAGGAGGATTTGGCTAAAAGGTGGGTATCAAGGGGCGAAGCTTGAAGCTTGATTTAAGGGACCCCCATGTCTTTCCCTCCATAATTCAAGCATTGGCTGCAATGGTAGGAAGCAGGTTGCAAGAAGACTGGAGGGAAGGAAAAGCATGAGGTTTGGCTAGGGGCCTAGCAGGAGAGTGTATGAGTCTATACACTGTAGTGTTTAGAAGCCCAGTTCATTTTGTTGTTGTTGTACAGGTAGTAACTGGGTAGTTTAAGCAGATGGTCAAGGCCAGGTTTTGCAGAGAATCCGGAGAAGACTAGGCCTCTGTAGCCTGGCTTGTGCGAATCCAAATAAAAACTGCTTCTTCAAACTCTTTTTATGTATTGTCTCCAGACACCAGAAAAAGCTTTATATCTCACATGTATCTCTCACATGTATCTCTAGACAATAGCAGCCATCAGAGAAGTAGTGGGGCTTCTGGAGCTGACCTTTCTGGTTCTGAACCTTTACCAGACACTATCACTGTTTTCAAGCCCAAGGCATTCTTCTGCCTGGGATGAAGGACAAGATGTCCTTCCCCATCTACTCCCCATCTGTGGTTTAATGTTCAGCATTCTTAGGCCATGCTGCCAAGGCAATACACAAACCCTCACAAGACTGTGCCCACAAGCTGGGCAGCAACGGCAGGGAGTTTCTTAGCTCAAGTTACGGGAGAAAAAGAAGAGATGTACCCCTGTAGGGGATGAATATGAACAGTCTGCCCAGCAGGGCAAGGAACAGCAGGAGCAATTGGTGGTGGGGTAGCACCCTGGTTGTGGGGGCCCAGCTCTTACTGTCACAATGAGCTGATGTTATCCTTCCAATAGCAAGATAGCTGAGTTTATATTGCCTTCCTGCATCCCATCCTTCCCTTTGGCCAGTTATTCAGTCAGCAGGGATGGAATTGTGCTTTCTGGCTAGTGGCAATGCTTCTGGCATTTCCCCCATGCCAAATACTTGAATGGCAGGAGCCTCAATGTAAGATGTCACTACCCAGATATTGGCAGACAGAGAGAAGACTGATGGTGCATGGGGCCACCCTTCTCCAAGAAGCATAGAGTAATGGACTAATCTAATAAGATGGTGACTTCTTCAAGGCACAGTCTACTCCTCTCAGTAACTTGCCCTAGCACACAATCTGGGAGTCACGGAGCTTGCTTTTTTTGAAAGAAAGATTTTGACAGTAAGATTCGAAATCTTGTACCATGTAGTAGGTTTTGAATCTGAAAACAGCTACAAATGTTCTGCTATATACAAAGAATGTTTGACCACAAATACAATGTTGTTTTTAATAACAAGTTTAGATAGTGAACTGTTAAGACAGCTTCAGATAGTGAATCCCACATCCAAATGTAACATACATTGACCAACAGTGAATTACAGATCATTGCAATGACCCAATCATATATTCAAGTTCCTTTTAGAACTGTCCCAGTTTTCTGATACCTGTCGCTGATAAGTCATTGTTCCTATTCCCCACACTCCTCCTCCCCATTTTCTTTATCGGGGATTTTAAAAAAGCATGGACGTCTGTGCACTTGACAAGCTTCTAGCCTACTCCCTATAACTGCCTGTCTGAGTCCAGTTTCAGACATCACAACCAATGGTTTCTTGTGATGAAAATGAGCAGGAACAAGCCTTGGGCTCACGAACTCCTGCTCCTCTTCTCTCTTCCACTCATGAGAAGAGGAGACTGGAAGCTTCTGCCTGTGGTTGGAACAAGCCACAGTTTCCCATGACAGCTGGTTTGACATCTTGGCTTGTTAACAAGCTATATTTGAACATATCAGGACATGGAAGTTTATTATAAATTGCAAATGGAATGAGGAGTAGCAGGCAAGCTTCCGCTTTCTGCCTGCTCATTAAAACATGGTATGTTGTGATGTCTGAACTGGGCCTAAATGTTGCTGACGGCTTCAGTTGCAGCTATTCTATAATCAGTACAAGCAGATCCATTCTGAGATTAAGCCGGGGTAAGCAACCTTTGGCACTCCAGCTGTTGCTGAACTACAACTCCCATCATCCCCAGCCACAATAAACTGTGTTGGGGATTATGGGAGTTGAAGCTGGAGTGCTAAAGATGGCCTACTCCTGGATTAAGTGTTCTATTAAACCTTCTTACATTTAAGAAAGAGAGAGAGAGCCAAAAAGCAAGATATAAAATTCAAGGTGAATATAAATAATAAACTTTATAAAAGGGAAACGTATAGTCAGTGTATTGACACAATCTGCTTGAGAAGCCAATGCAGGACAGGCTATTGCTGAGTAAATACAACATACAGCAGGCAGAGAAGAGCCTTCAGTGGTTTGTACAGTGGGGGAACTTCTCTGTGATCCTTAGTGTGAGAATAGGCGTGTGTGTTACAGATACACATTCCATCTGTGAAATGTTGGAGGGTATGCCCAGCTGACTCAATGTTTTATTCTGATCTTACTCTCATTTCCCTCACTGAAGTGGTTGAATTCCCATACTGATTTCCCATGAAATCAGATTTAGCATCAGCTTCCAAGGAGGCCACCATCTGATACTTTTCTCAGTTTTAAAGACTGCAGTCCTTTGCCCCATTACTTGGGAATAAGTTCTGTTACAGCCAGGTGGTGTTATGTTTAGTATGATAGTGTGTTTTCTATTTAAAGCTTTATTGGTTTTCTGCAAATTGTCGAATGTTAGTATAGATTTTTAAAAATCATATACATTTTCATCCTAAATCAACACACCCACCCTTCCAATTCTCCAGAGCATCAATTTCAGTGGCTGCCATACTGCTCAACAAGCTGCTGATCCAAGAGAGGGGCATTCTTGTGTCTTCCGGGCCTCTTCTGAAGCTGCTTCATGGCTACTAAGTAGCATCATCACACTTCCAGGGCTGCTTCATGGCCGCTAAGGAGTATGCCATCACTTTTCCAATGCTAGTTCCTTTGGGAATGATGAGAGTAGCACTGAAAGTGTGCTGACACACCCACAGAGCAGCTATGTCATCAGAAGCAGCGCCAGTGGGCTGCAGAAGGGCTCGGACATAGCAAGCGCACCTCTCATGGATTGGTGGTTTGCTGTGCAGTATGTGTGCCAGTAAGTCAACTCAAATACAAACTAGACTTTGATGTTAATTGTGACTCTTGAGGCATTCAGATACAGGCCCTCCATCAGATATTGATTCTGATATTGATTTGGTCAAATGTTAAATCAAAATTTATAAGCCCCAAATATGCCACATTTCCACTGCAAGATTGATTTTATTGACTCATGATTCCCCCAGAGGAGGAAACCATGGCACCTTTCAGCATCCTGTTCCTCCTCCTACCTGGTGAGACTGTTGCCATATGCTTTCTCTGGGCACCCTTCTGTGGCTTTCTGCTCACTACCTTTCTCTTCCTTGTCCTCCTTTATGCTTCCCCTTAGTATCTCTACCCTGCACCCTCTGGCCTCACAACAAGCCTGCACAACATAAGACCCGGGGGCCAAATTTGGCCCACAGGGACTATTTTACTGGCCCTCAGGTATCCTGAAGCAACACATCCTGAGCTGGAAACTGCCTTATAGCACCATCCTATGCATTTTTTCTCATAAATATGTTCCATGGTGTTCCCAGTGAGGTTTACTCCCATGTATTCATGCCTAGGATTGCAGCCTGAAAGCAATGACAACTTAGGGAGAGGAGAAGACTTGGCATTTGTTTGAGGCTGACATGTGCTCCAGGGGCCCCACTGATTGAGCAGGGACAGGACGTATTTTCTGGCCGCTGTTCTTGGGTCCATTGATGGGAATAGATCCAGAAGTAACTAATAATATTTTTAATTTCAATGTAATGTGCTAAAAATTGACCTCGGCCCCTGCACACCAAGTTGTGGATGATTTCGGCCCACTAGGGCATTTGAGTTGTACAGCCCTGCCTCACAAGCATCTGTCCCACCCACACACCCCTAATTTTCTCTTAGTTTGCTCCCATCTGTGTTCTGGCCTGTCATCCTGGCAACCATTTCTGCAAGATACACTAACACAGCATTATCCTTTCAGCATCAAAGCATTATTCCCAAACATAGTTGCATGCCCTTGGGCATTACCTTTTGTCAGCTGCCTGAAGGTTACTGTCCTCCAGGGTGGCAGTGTTCTTTTGATGTCTCAGGAGCCAAAGCAGAGAGGAACCAGATGCAGTTTTGTTTCAGGTGTGTTCCATTGGTAAGTTCAGAATGACAGTTGTGAGGAGGTTCACTCTCTTATTTTCCACCCTATTGATTAGATACTAGATATTGGTGTATTTGTACATATCCCCATAAGTACTGATCACAGTCTACCTATAGAGCACCTTCAGGCCTTGTCCAATCTTCCAATTTGTCATCTATCCCCAGACATTTGTATATATTTGTCCATCCAGAAGTCAGTGCTCCAGATTTCTCAACAAGTGCAAAAGACCAGATATATACATTATTATCTTGCAAAAAGCTCCAGATGTTTCACATCTGCCTCCACACTTGCAATCCTGCCAAATTGCCGAGTCTTCATGGCAGGTTTACAGTAAAGAAAGATTGTAGCTGTAAACAGTTTTATGACAGGTTGACATTACAAGCATATGGCCCATTGCCTAGATCTCTTGAAGGCTCTTATGACTCCACAAAGCAGGACCATTCTCAAACCTCATAAGCCCAGTAGAAAAAGTGACCTCTGAACTTACCACATGACCACACAGGTCCTCTACTGATTTTAAACCTGCAAGTTTAAATGACTTTTACCAACAGACTATGGAACTGCTAAACTGAGCTTGCCACTTCAGCCCCATTCACATGTTATGTTCAACACTCATACAATGGGTGTACACAGATACAATTATTCACACACTATTTTGAATACAGTTACAGCAGTACAATTCCTTTCTGTTCCATGCAATTGAGCGCCCTTTAAAAAATAAATGCAGGTACAGCCATTTGCGCAAAAACATGCCCGTATACAGATATCTGTACACTCGTACAACATACTGAGGTCATTCAGATGACCAGGAGGCGGTGACAGGGGGGAGCAGGAGCCTATCTGCCTTCCCCCAGATGATCATCTACCCATTAGGACTCCACCACCTGCACATCTACATGAGCGATGTGGCGGCAAGCCCAACAGTGATTGGGAACTGGGCGAAGGAAGCCAGGGCCTCGAGACATCTCACAATGCACCATGCAAGCCGCTTGGTGCATTGGGGAAGCTCCATGCTGCCTAGCCATTCCTCCCCCGCCCCCGCTCCCCCAGCTCTCTGACAAGCATGGCTGCTGGCCACCCAGGAGCAGTGCTGGAAGCAGCAGCGCAGCACATAGGAAGGGCTTTGTTCTCCCCCTACCTCACTTTTAACCTGGGTAGCCAATCTGGGCTACCCAGGGATGGAGCTTCTGATTCAGGAGAGCTCCCGTCACTGCAGACAACCAGAGGGTTCACCCAGGTGAGAACAGTCTTACTGTCTGCATAGAGCTTTCATGTGAGGAAAACCCAGTTCACAGGACCAGTATTTCCTCTAACAGGGATTTGCAGGGTTGCCAGAACCTAAGGGGTATACTCGTGGGTCAAATGGGCCATAAGCCAGAATTTGGCTTTTTTTTAAGCCAAATCTGGCCATCTAGATTCCCAGATTGACTACAACTCCCAGAATCCCCCACTACCATGGCTTTTGCTGGGGGATTCTGGCAGATGTATTTATTTATTTTTATTTAATATATATTTGATACCAACCAAAACATGCATCTCTGGGTGGTTTACAATTAAAATCATTTAAAACATTAAATCAACTGAACCATTGATGTCAACAGCATCTGGGAATCCCTATTAGAGGGAACATTGCACAAGACTGCTCCTTGATGTGGGGATCTCTGTGATGGGTTCTTGTGGCCATAATGGTTTAGTCAGTAATGTGGGACACTGAGTTCTACATGTGATGTAAAAGGTTCCAAAACAGAGTGAACTGCACACCTTGAAAGGGAAGAAGTGTCAGCTTGATCTCACTAGAAGACTGAGAAAAAACAGGATGGCTAGGTTGCAACCCAGAAATGCATTCTATACCTTTAAACTGACGGATGACACAGGAAATAGAGCAGCAGTAGCTTCTCCCTCCCATTCTTTCCCTTGTCTTTTCAACTGCCACCTCCCCTAAACCCCACCCACTATAGCGAGCAGGACTTCAACACTATCTTACAGGAAGTGTGGAGAAGTAGATAAAAGGACTAGTGAAAGAACAAGTGGAAGAAGCCACCGCTGTTTCACAACTTGCTTCATCCGTTAATTTAACATTATATGTATTTATTTTATTTAACAAATTTCTGTCCTACTATTCACAATGAATCCAAAGCACCTCTTACACAGTATTAAACCAATAGATAAATAGGATATAGCACAAATTTCTGGATTACAATCTAGCAACTGGAGATAAATGTCATGGCATAATTATTTTAGGCACCTGGTTTGCTTGGTGTGGGGGAGGCAAGACAGAGAGGCGGGTCTCATGATCAGTGAGACTCACTGAAATGAGGTCTGCGGAGCCCTGGGCGGCCAAATCGGCCACCCACACAACTGCTGGCTCTGTTGTGGAGTCAGCGGGTATTGGGGGGCACACGGCCCCCAGAAGCTCCAGGATACCCCACACAAGTGTGCGAGGCATCCTGGAGAGACCCCCAAGCCCAGGAGGCTTCATGCAGCCTCCTGCTGGGGGTCTACTCATGTGTTGCCATGGCACAGAGTCGCACCGTGGCGGCACATGATCCAGAAACCCGGGTTAGCAGAGCGCTCGTAATTAAGAGGGCTAGCTTCCGGGACCCGCACAGCTTACATTGCAGCACACGACTGCCAAAAAGCAGGCCAGGCTCCCTTAGCCCGCTTTTTGGCGGTCGTGAGAATTGCCTCACAATGTCGCAGGTTTTAGGACAACTAAAACAATTTTCATCCCAGGAGAAGAGATTCATACCAGAGCATGGAATATGGTGTACCCGCACCCAGTTAGATTGTGTAAACTGCTTGGCGATTTACACACAAACCTCAGAAATGGTAGCATTTCCCCCCTGTGTTTAAGAAAAGAAACCAGAATGGCTGATAAACAAGTTTTTCAAATCTCTCTTTTGACAATGAAAAGGTTTGCTTATGAATCAAAGAGGCTGTTCTCAAGCGCAGCAAAGACCAGGCTTACACTGTGGCTCCTGGTGGTGGGGTGGCAGCAAACCCTGTAGGGAGCCCCAGCTGATGGCCAGGGTGAAGGGCGCGAGCGCACTCTTACCTCTGGCTAACTGACCGTGTGTCGGAGGCGCCCCATAATCGTGTGGTGCATTGTGGGAGTTCTGGGGGCCTCCCGGCCCCAAAGCTCTGTGCTGCTGGGAGCAGCCGGCAGTCATCTGGGTGGGAGATCGTCTGCAGGGGAAGTAAGCATTTTGAGTCTCCCTCCTCTCGCCCCTTTTGAGCCCTTTCTCCTGGTCATGAGAAAGGGCTCAGTGCTTCTGAGCTCAGTGGTACTTCCAGTCTTTTGCATACTTCCTATGGAATCCTCAGTTAGGCTGCATGATTCAAAGTTTGTGTTGTTACTGATGGTGACATCAGTAGGATCAGGCTTAACATCTCTGTGACAGCTATCCCCTAGTCTCAAAATATTCATTAATTTTTATAAGTGTTTTATTATATCTGTCAATATTACAGTATTTATTCCTTCCTTCCTTCCTTCCTTCCTTCCTGACTCCAGGCAAGACATATGAAGTAGAAGTAATGTCTCAAACATGGTATATATTGCTCTTGAATGACAAGCAGACATCAAAGCTAATGTTTCTGAGCATAAAACCTAGCATATATAGTACTTTGAAGTGTTGAAAATGCTTCACAAGTATTATTTCAGAAATCCTTATACCAGCTAGGTCAGCACTATTATTTCCATATTACAAATGTGCAGGTGAACAGTGGGAGATAGAGGCTTGGCTAAGACTACCTACTGCACTGATTTCAGACACTAAATTTGAACTAGGGACTTCCTAGTTTGCAAGTCAACCTTTTAGTCATAGAGCTGCAATATCTCTCATGGACGAAGCCTCCAATTCGAGCATAGGCCAGCTGGCTAGAAAAGTTTAATTGTCATCTTGGAAGATTACACATGTTTATTCTCCATGGTTATCCCAAAAGGTAAATCTAATGAAGCCCTGGCCAGAAACCCAGCAGAGCTGATAAGTTGTGAATGAGAAGGGAGGAATGAAAAAGATGAACAATATCAATTCAAAACCATTCTTGGTGACAGAGGAGTATCTAGGGGAAATAGTGCCTAGGGCAAGCACTGAAACTGTGCCCCCTGTCCAAACATCTGACACCCATCTTTCAGATAACTTTACCATAATATCAGCTCAAAAATACAAGTCAAGCTCATTAATCTTTTAATATTTCAAAAACTATTTAGCAGTGGACGTAGCCAGACCAAAAAATAATTTTTTTAAAAGGCTGCTGAAAACAAAATGGCCACCGTGCAGAGGCCATTTGAGCATACACAGTGGCAAATTTTGTTTTCGGTGGCCTTTTTAAAAATTTAATGTTTTTAAACATTTTATAATATTTTATATTTTGCAGCAACATGCCCAAATTGCCCCCCACCCTGCTCCCTCGGTGGCTATTTAAAAAATAATTTAATTTCAAAAAATGGCGCCCCCATTCAAGTGGCGCCCAGGGCACATGCCCTGCCTGCCCCACCCTAGATACGCCCCTGCTCGGTGAAACACTATAATCATGGTGTTACTCCATAGAAGAAGTGGGAAAGAAAGCAGGAAATAATATGGGGGTGGAGGAGTTGGGAGACATAGGAATATAGAAAGCTGCCATATACCGAGTCAGACCATAGGTCCATCTAGCTCAGTATTGCCTACAGAGACTGGCAACGGCTTCTCCAAGCATGCAGGCAGGAGACTCTCTCAGTGCTATCTTGGAGGTGCCAGGGAGGGAGCTTGGAACCTTCTGCTCTTCCCAGAGCGGCTGAATATCTTACAGTGCTCACACTTCTAATCTCCCTTTCATATGCAACCAGGGTAGACCCTGCTTAGCTAAGGGGACAAGTCATGCTTGCTACCACAAGACCAGCTGTCTTTCCACATTGGAGATCGGACTCGGGGGGGGGGGGGGGAATTATCCAGAGAAGGGAAGCAAAAATGAGAAAGAACCTTGTTTCTGTTGGAAGTGAAGGACTCTGTGCTGCCTCCTGCCTCAGGGACAGAGGGGGACAGACTAGTGAGTCAGAGGGCTAAAGGGGTCAAGACATTGGTCATTCCTCCTCTCTACTATCCCTTTGATATGTAGATTGCTACTCTCAGGGACTTCCTTCCTTCCTTCCTTCCTTCCTTCCTTCCTTCCTTCCTTCCTTCCTTCCTTCCTTCCTTCCTTCTTCTCTTCTCCCTATCACATATGCTCGCCTCTCTCTCTGCACCTTGTGTGAAGAAAAGCAGGCAGCATCTCTCTGCCTCCAGCTAGCTAGCTAGATTAGAGATTCTATCTCTCCACTTTCCTATCTAGAATGGAGTTCTCCAATAAAGACTCCTTGTATTGATTTGAAACTATGAACGGGCTCCAAGTTTCTTTTGCTCTCAGCAAACACGCATGCCTGGGCAGACTCCACTGTGTTTTGCCTCTGTGCACTCTACTGTAATAGAAGGGTATCTCTTACCAGAGAGAATTCCCAACAGTTTCCACTATCTGTTTCCTAAAGATAGTGGTTCACATATCGCCCAAGGAAACATGGCAGTTGGAGCGAGCACCTCCTGCACTGCTGTGCATTTGTAGCCACCACCATGCAGTGTCCTCTCTAATTTTTTCATCTGTGTGTGGAATGAATTTTGTTCTGGGCAGCAGTATCAAGGTAGTGTGTGCGTACATGCATTCAGAGTGGGGCCTTCCTGATTCAACCTGAGTGGAATGTAAAATTAACTGAGCTGACATCAAAAAATGTGTAAGCGCATGCATGTGTGCACGCCTTAGAGGGAACACTGGTTACATATGTACTGTAGCATAGGTGCTGCTTTAACTGCCTGTGTTACTGTGTGTAGTACATGATTAGCATGCAAAAGGCCCTAGGTTCAGTCCTTGGCATCTCCAGGTAGGACTGAGAGAATTCCTGCCTAAAGCCCTGGAGAGCTGTTTCTAATCAAAGCAGACAATACTGAACTAGAAGGGCCAGGGGTCTGACTCAGTAGACAGCAGCTTCCTATGTTCCTATGACTTCAATTTTATCCATGACAACCGAGGCCTTTTTCAAGTTCCCTGAAGAATTCTACAGTTAATTCAATCCAGCCAGTGGGCAGAGCAGAGGCCAAGCTTGATAGGAGCCAAGCTGTCCACCCATCAGGCAGCAGGTTGCATGAGGTTATGAAAGGGGTGTAAGGCTGATGGGAATTCAAAATATTTCCAGTGTATGTACAAGCAGAGTGATCAGTTGGAATTATCATCACTATATATCAAAAACAGTTCTGATAGGTCTGTGTCACACTCCTGTCACACTGGAACATGAATTATAACCGCAGATTCAGTCTGGTGGAAAGCAGGCGGAAAGTATTTTTAGTACTTCCCCCACTTCCCACACACACTAATCTGGAAAAGAAAGGGAAATGCAATGCATTTCCTATGCTGCTTCTCATCTAACCCAAGAGCTGAATTCAGAAGGAAGGAGTGTGAAGAGTCAATGTGTGAGCTGATAACATAAATGAAGTAATTCTGCTACATTGCACCATAGTGCTCTAGTGCTCTCCATTTACATATTCTGACCTACCCCAAAAAGAAGAGGCGCCAATGACCTGGGACTTTCATAAGACACATCATACATTGACCTTTAGAGATTTTATCTGATGGTGACTTAGTCCTCATCCCCAAATGGATCAAAGCCTAAGGGCCAACTACTGCACATTATGGAGAATGTGTTATTAGGAGGCAAGCTTAAGGATGGATATGCCTCTTCCTTAACAAAAAGCTAATGGCGGCCCAGTCTAGCTCAGGACCACAGTGTGTGGGGAGAGAGCTTAGCTCTTCCCCTTGTGCCATTTTCTCACCAAAATTTACCTTCCCAGAGTTGATATTTGCCCCCAGAGTTGCTATTTGGAGTAAATAGCTGCCTCAGGGGTGAATAGCAGTTTAGGGGGTAATTTTCGGCTAGAAAACTGCTTCAAAGGAAAGGGTTACCCCTCATCCTTGCAATTTTGATTTGGGTCGCCCCCAACTACATCTGATTTTCTTAAAGCAGAGGGGTTTCTACTCCTAAGCATACTTCTTAACATTGTGGCCACCCTGGCCATCACAGTGGGCCCAGAATTACAATTCTAAAATTATGTGAGATCATGGCCTGTTTCTGATTCTACCGTATTAAGAAATCAATTGCTGCCTGAACTCTGAGTGAAACTCCTGAGAAACACACCAAATTGTTTGTGCTCTGCTCTCTGGTTCTTGGCTTGGGGAGGCAGGAGATAACCCTGCATTTCCTATGGAAGGATATTGGCAATGTACTGTTTGCCTTGTATCACCTTAAATGGTACAGCGGGGAAATGCTTGACTGACAAGCAGAAGGTTGTTGGTTTGAATCCCTGCTGGTACTATATTGGGCAACAGCGATATAAGAAGATGCTGAAAGGCATCATCTCATACTGTGCAGGAGGAGGCAATGGTAAACCCCTCCTGTATTCTACCAAAGAAAACTTCAGAGCTCTGTGGGCGCCAGGAGTTGGAATCGACTTGATGGCACACTTTACCTTTACTGTTTGCCTTAATCAGATGCATTGATTACTAGACTCACAAATATCTCCTATTGCTGTTACTTTGATGGGTTTTTTTAGAATTACACACTAGGTAGATGTATACAAGAGGTAATTTAATTGCTGTCTCACAAATAAAGCTTAGCTTTTTCCTTCTTAACACCAACAGCTTTGACTTTTAACACTCTTTGAGGCAAAGATGAGAAATCTGTGGACAAGAGAGAATGCCCATCTGCAAGGATCAGAAATGCAGATCTCGACTCTTACTGACCACATAGATAAATTCTCTCCAGGATAATCTGTCTTCCACTTGGCCTTGATGTTCTCTCAGTGGTGCATTCATTGCTGTCGTAATTGAGTCCATCCACCTTGCTGCTGGTCATCCTCTACTTTCCCTAGCATTATAGACTTCTCAAGGAAGCTGAGTCTTCGCATAATGTGTCCAGAGTATGATAGTTTGAGCCTGGTCATGTACCTTGAGTGAAAATTCTGGATTTATTTGTTCTATGATCCATTTGTTTGTTTTTCTGGCTGTCCATGGTATCCTCAAAAGTCTTCTCCAGCACCAAAGTTCAAAAGCATAAATGATTTTTCTATCTTGCTTCCTCAAAGTCCAGCTTTCACATCCATAGAGTGTCATGGGGAAAACCATTGTCTGAACGATTCTAATATTTGTAGGTGTAGACACGTCATGGCATCTAAATATCCTTCCCAAGGCCTTCATTGAAACTCTACCAAGTGCTAGTTTGCAGTGTATAGGGGAGAACAGCAATTGACACTTTTGAGATTCATGACAGATCAAAAGGACCAGCCTGAATAAAAGAGGCCAACTCAGACATGGCCAGCCACCAGTCATTGCCTAACAAGCAAGACTTGCTCATGTGCATACCCCAAGTGCCTGCTGTCTAGCAGAGGGCTTGCAGACAAGAGACTGCTTGGTGATTCTTGCCACGGGGCGAGGAATCGGGGGCTATCTCTGTCTGTGAACCCCAGCACCAGCTTTTCATCAGAAGCCTTGCCTGCAACGCTCTCCAGCAATGGACACTAGCCTCGCCCATATCTATTTGGCCACAACGAGATCCGGTAATATGCCTCTTCAAAGAACCATTACTCCCTCCCCATCACTAAACCCTGGCACTCTGCCATTCCCCTTTCCAAGCAACTCCTTCCCCCTTCTCCTTTCCAGTTTCTCTATCTCTTGATAGTTAGAAGTAATTACTGAGATGACATGCATCTTCACACATATGATAGTTAGGAACACTGCTTGGCTATTACAAGCAGCTGTGATTGATTGTTTTGTCTCTTGCTCAGTTAGATTGATGCTGTGGCTCTGACAATCTTTTATACTCAATAAAGCCCACTGAATTATGTGCGAGTGTTTGGTCTTCTTTCTACCTTTGAGCCCCAAACATACCTGGTCACCGTATAAAGAACTGGTCACTTTGTGACACTGGTGAAACAAGCCTAATTTACTATGCTAGCTCTGGAGCGTATCTAGTGTACAAATCAGGCTTGGCTCACAAAAGTAGTTTGTTCTTATGTTCTTGCAACTACATATTCATCACTGCTATTCTTGCCTCTCTTATTTATTGCATTTTAATAACACCACCCTTCCTCCAGGGAGCTCAAGGGGACATATATGGTTCTTCTCTCTTTCTCCTTTGTCCTCACAACAATCCTATGAACTAGGTTATGCTGAGAGATAGAGAACAGCCCAAATGCTATTTGTGGCTAAGCAGAATTTGAACTCTGATCTCCCTGTTCTAAGGCCAACACTTGAGACACTACACAACGTTTCATCTCAAAACATCTTCTATCCCTTCCCTTCTCTTAGTTGCCTTCTCCACCTTTATAATTCAATTTCAGACTGTAAACTCCTTGGAGTAGAGACCTGTCCTTTTTTCTTATGTTACTCTGTAAAGCACTGGTGGTGCTATGGAAATAATATTACATAAGCCACCTAATGGCGCAGTGGGGAAATGACTTGATTATCAATCCAGAGGTTGCTGGTTTGAATCCCCACTGGTTTGTTTCTCAGACTATGGGAAACACTTATATTGGGCAGCAGTGTTATAGGAAGATGCTGAAAGGCATCATCTCACACTGCACGGCAGGAGGCAATGGTAAGCCCCTCCTGTATTCTAGCAAAGACAACCACAGGGGTCTGTGCTTGCCAGGAGTCAAAACCAACTTGACAGCACACTTTACCTTTAAAGGATGATGATGTCGAAATTCATTTGGGTTTTCATTTTCTCAGTGGAACAATGGTGTTAGGTAATTTTGCATCTGAGGAACCAAACTGAGCTTTATAGATTTCACTGGTTTTATTGCTTTTAGTAGATTGATCTTTGTCTGTAATGTCATGAAATACTTTGTCAGATAGTTGAAAAGCAGGTTAAAAACACTGTTAATAAATATTCCTCTCTGTTGTGTGAGATGTTCCAGGGACAGTGCAGTTCAGCTTTTGGTTTCCTTTGGAGGAGAGAATTCTGAAGATTTATGGATTTTTAAAAATATATTTGCATTCTTTACAGATATAAAAGCTAAGTGGAAGCAAGCAGCATATGTACTCCTACCAGGCAGCAGATCCACCATCCCACATCAGATCCTCCAAGAGAGGCTCTCTTGCACCTCATGAGATGCCTTCAATTCTCTGCTCTCTGCATCTAACTGTCTCAGATTGCAGAACCTGCTGCTTCTTCTCCCCTGCCTCTCCATCATACATACACACCTGCCCTGCTTCTTAGCTGGGGAGAGCTGATTGTCTCAATCCCCAAGTTCAGATGCCTTTCCCATTCAAATACACTCAGAGCTATTGTCAACGCCCCCCACAACTATTCCCCACCAATTAGTTTCTATTGGGGAGGAAACATCCACTGACCATCCTGGGCTACTAAAAAGAAATCTCTCTTACAAAGGGATAGTCACCCAGCAGCCCTTAGCAATATTGTATAATAATCTGCAAGTTCTACTAATGAAAGTCAAGGAGCATAGTGAAAAAATGGGACTATGAATAAGTGTCAAGAAGACTAAACTAATGACAACAGGTACAGTAACCAGCTTCAGAATTAATAATGAAGACACTGAAGTGGTGGATAGATTCTGCCTTTTAGGATTGAGAGTCAACAGTTAAGGCCCCAGCAGTCAAGAAATATGCCACAGACTAGCACTTGGTAGAGTTGCAATGAAGGCCTTGGGAAGGATATTTAGATGCCATGTGTCTATACCTACAAAGATTAGAATTGTTCAGACAATGGTTTTCCCCATGACACTCTATGGATGCGAAAGCTGGACTTCAAAGAAGCAAGATAGAAAAAGTATTTACGCTTTTGAACTTTGGTGTTGGAGAAGACTTTTGAGGATACCATGGATAGCCAAGAAAACAAACAAATGGATCATGGAACAAATACATCCAGAATTTTCACTCGAGGTATAAATGACCAGGCTCAAACTATCATACTTTGGATCCATTATGCAAAGACCTGGCTCCCTTGAGAAGTTCATAATGCTGGGAAAATTTGAAGGATAGATAAGAAGAGGACAACCAGCAGCAAGGTGGAGGGACTCACTTACAACAGCAATGAATGTACCACTGAGAGACCTTAAAGGCCAAGTTGAAGACAGATCATCCTGGAGATTATCTATCTATGTGGTCACTAAGAGCCAACACTGACTTGACAGCACTTAATGAATCAATCAATAATAAAGATAAAAGCTGAGGGTGGGTGCCCCCACCCACCCAGTTTCAAATAGCTAAAATTTGAAAGAGAGTGCCTTTCTCTACAAGATCCCTACCGCTCATTAAGATCATCAGAAGAGGTCCGTCTTCGGGTGCCACTGGTTTATCCGGTGGTGACCTTGGATCGGTCCTTCTCAGTTGTCAACCCTAAGTTGTGGGATGCGCTCCCCATGGGCGCAATTAAAGACCCCTTAAAGACCCAATTCTTAGCTTGGCTTTTAATGATATATAATTTTAATTTTAATCTGGTTTAATTTTTATTTTAGTTGCTTTATTATGTATTATTTATTTTAATGTAAACTGACCTGAGCCACTTTAGGAAGGGCGTATATAAACCAACCAACCAACCACAATATTTTTAATTTTTAAAATCCCTGAATGACTTTATAACTTTGAGTTTGTAATGATTAATAGGACAGAATCTACTTTCATTCAAGGCTACTAAACAGATCTCCATCACATGTAGGAGTAAAAATTGTAAGAAGACATCAGCGAAGAATAAAGATCGCTCAAGAAGCCAAAGGCCCCTTCTGAAAGGTCCTTCATTCATCCACTAGCTGCTTTGCCCATTCCTCCATATTTCTGCAGTTCCTCTTCTCTCATGTTCTGTTCTCTTGTAATTTGCTGGAGACTTGCCTGCCCTATGGTAGTAGCCACACCCAAACCCTTGAATTTTCATTGCATTGCAAAGTAAATAATTGCACAGCAGCACCTATAGAATTCCAGAGGCCACAGCATCTGTCAGTGTTTCCTCAAGACAACGCAGATTTATATTTCTCCTTTTACTGATATTCTTTGCTGTTTGCTGACGATGGTTTTCATTTGCTTTTATTAGCTGCAGGTGTTTTCTGCTCTTCAGCTGCCGACACTTTCCCTTTCCCCCAGCCAGTTCCAACCCCAGTTTGTGCCTTGGTCACCTTTTTGAATGTGATTTCTGCTGCCTCAGCTGTGCACAGCCTGCCTCTCATCTTCACCATCCCCCCACGCTTAAAAACACAAGCAGCAGTTCTGTCGGGTAGGGGCGGGGGAGAGAGAGGAACCAATTGATGGTGAAAAAATCGGATAGAAAAAGGTGGAGGGATGGGAGGCCATTCAACCTTTCCGTTGTCCTGACAATTTAGGGTTACCAGCACTGACTGAAATTATTTCTCAAGATCTTTCTTCTTCTTCTTCTTCTTCTTCTTCTTCTTCTTCTTCTTCTTCTTCTTCTTCTTCTTCTTCGCCTTCACTTTCCCCCCAATAGTAAGCCATTAAAATCTCCAGGATTACTTTTAAGAGTCACTTGGAGAGTGATGCCGGTTCTTTGAGATTCCAGGCCAGTTTGGAGAATTGGCAGCCCTGCCTGGCATAGCACTCTTGCTTAGGGATGCGCACGAACTGGCTTTCAGGCCGGTTTGGCAGCAGTGGGGTTAGCTTTAAGGAGCAGGGAGGGTGCCCTTACCCCACTGCTGTGTTTCCCCCGCTGGCACTGTTGCCAAAATCTCTGGTGCGAGGCTGCAGCGTACCTCCTTGCCTCCCTGGTCAGCGTTGTACCAGATGTGGTAGGGAAAATGCGGACGTAGGCAGCGGGTAAGAACACCCTACCTGCTTACCTTAAAGGTAGCCTCCCCGCTGCCGAACCAGCCCAAATGCCGGACGTCTAAATCAGTTCCATGGTCCATAAAAGGACCACCAAACCAGTTTGTGCACATCCCTGCTCTTGCCTCTTGTTTGTCTTAGTACCTTGGAGAGTTTTGCTTTGAAATCTTAGAGATGCTATCATACAGGCTCAGAAACCAGATCCAAGGAACAGACCAGAAAACAATGTTATCTGCAATATACAGCTGCTTGGGCATCACTGACTGACTGACCAACTGGCTCACTCACTCACTGACACAAAAACAACTGAAGTCTCAAAGAGCTAATGTGTTAATATGCTAGCAAACTGCACGCCTTTACTGACTGACTGACTGACATGAAACTCCCGACCAAACCACGAAAGATGGAAAGATGCCATTTTTGCAGAAAGGTTCCAGACCTTGCCCAGACTACCAAAAAAAACCCCCCACAAAAAAAACCCAAACCCAAGGAACATTCATTAATGTCCCAGAAAATGCAGACAAACTATCCCATTGAAACACATGGGGAATGAGAACTCATAGAGCTAGAAAAAAACTAGTGTCACAGCAAGATAAGACGTTCATAAGTTTGCAAACTACAAGCCCTCACTGAATCATTCACTGCCTGCCTGCCATGAAATTCCCAGACCAAACCACAAAAGACAGAAATATGCCATTTCTGCAGGTAGGTTCCAGAACTCGGCTACACTGCCATAGAAATCCAAAACCCTGCATTCATTAATGTCCCAGAAAGTGCAGAAAAACACTCCTATTGGAAAGCATGGGGAATGATACCTCATAGACAGAGAAAAAAATTAGTATCACAGAGAGATAAGACATTCATATGCTTGCAAACTGCAAGCCCTTTTACTAGCATAAGATAACCCTGCACCATTTGTAACCCACCAAGCCAAACACAACCCAGCAGCTATGTATAGTGGCTCATCAGTGACTCAATAAATAAATGTCCTGGTTCTGCAGCCTTTCTCAGTCTGCAAAAATGGGTGTGGCTGTGCTGTGCTGAGCAGTTCAGATCAGTCCAGGCAATTAAACTTTGGGGAAGCATGTATAGATCAGGTCTAGGACAAGATCTTGAACAGAGGTATAGAATCAGAATGAGACTCAGCATGAGTTCAGGAGCAATACTCAAGATGAGGAGGGCTATGACTAAAGAGCAAGACTGGAGTTCAGTTCAGACATTACTCTAGTGGAATGGTGGCCACTGAAAAATTGGAAGTGCAAAGGTGCAATTCCATAAGGGGAGCTTTTGTATGTTACTCCCCTCCTGTTTTTGCAGCTTCATGGCATTTGTATGAACATCCTTGCTTATGATTATCAGAGCAATGATTATCCCATGATTATCAGAGCAATTTTCTGGCCTGGTTAAAATCAGCAGAGTTTCACCTCAGCCGCTTCACACAAAGAGCTTCCAGAATGAATAGGTTCTGGTTAGTATGATTTAAAGGTTGCTTCTGTTCTAGTGGATTATCACACCAATAAAGTAACAAACTCTTTTTTTTTTTTTTTTTTTTTGCACATTATCACATTGGTCAAAAGAGGGAATGCAAGATTGTTGGGATTTCTTCTTTTTGTACTTATGGGATGATGAGCAAATGCTGCCTTGCATGCCCCGTAGCCCCGTCCCCCAATATGGCTATCTCTATATTGAAAGCAGATGCATTTGTCTATTAAGGCATATTGTTACACAAGTTACACTCGAAGCACAATAAGAGTGACACCCCGCCCCCCGGTGCTCACCTTTTTGCCAATTCTGATAATGTGCAAAAGAGAAGGGTCCAAAATTTATCAACACAATCGTGTCTGCAAAACTCACTGAGGCATCTGTCCAGAGTCTTGCAGAACAGCTAGGTTTGAGAGTTGGATCCTGACACAGAATCATGCGTGCTCTGTTCCTATCTAAAAGCTATTACTTATCATTTGGTTTTGGTCCAAAATATTTTGCAGTATATGATTTCTCTCCAGTGAGTAGTTGTGGCCACACTCACAGGGATGTATAGGGTTTAACTATGAATATCACCTCAGATCTTTGCAAACAAAAAACAGGACGGCGACTACGACGACGACGACTATTTTTATTCCACCCATCTTCCAAGAAGTTTAAGGCACTGCAGAGTCCTTCACCCGTGCCCTGTAAGTTAGGTTAGGCTGAGAGAGAGTGACTGGCCCAAGATGGCTGAGCGTTGTAGCTGAGCAAGGAAATGGATTGTGGCTGAGCAAGGAAATGGATCTAAGCCTCCCAACATGCTTCCTAAGAAGTCAACCAACCTCTTCTTTCAAGGCAGCGAGATCAACAGGGCGCAGCTTCACTTCTTTAAGTCTGAAATTTCATTGGAGAGAGGAAGAATCTAGTGGGGAGGAAGAGTATAGCCAGCAACAGCTGTCTTGTCAAGTTTGGTGTGGTTGTTGGATTTCCTTTCTGTCTTCCCCCTTCAAATTCCTTCTATAAATGCACCATGTGGGTGAGCCAGGGAGTTGCCCAGGGTGCCCACCTGAGCGGGCACAGAGGTGGTCTTGGTGGCTCACTGTTTGCTAAGTGCAATGTGCTGGGGGAGTGGGGGAACAAGGTTACAGCTCTATATTTGGGGGCAATTTTATTTTGGGGCGGGGGGAGGGGGCAGCAAAATGTGACAGGCATTTCATGAAATCTCTAAACAACCAAATAAACCAGATGTAACCCACACACCTCAGCAGTGGGATGGTTACACCTGAGTAAAAGGGTTAGGGTTAGAGCTGAAAGGAGCTCCAAGGTACAAGCCCTTTTCAGACATGCCAACATGTTGTTCTAGTAGGAACTAATCATCCTACTTTCCTTTCACTGTCTCTAAATCTGGACAAAATGGTACTTTTTATCATACGTAGTGGACATGTAAAAAAGCTCAAAAAGTTCAGGAAACAATACATTTGAAGATGCAACAAATCTTGCATATAGATTTTCCTCCCCTCTCCCCCCCCCCCGGAGATTTTTATGTTAAATATCACTAAACCATATATTTTGGCAAGATACACTACTTTCTTTATATATATTACAACAGCAGCAAGAATCCTCTATGCTTCTTGCTTGAAAACAAATCTGATTCCATCTCTAGACGACCGGTATCTTAAACTTTGGGATTATGCATCAATGGCCAAAATTACTGCATATATTAAGAACAAATCTGAAAATGCTTTTTCTCAGACATGGGAACCATTTATTCAATATAATATATCACAGGGTTTGGTTCTTCACCCGAGATTTGGTTTCTTTTTGTAGAGAAATTTAATGCTGAATGCTCTGTGAAGAAAACAGGTACACTAATTATTGACCTTACCGTTAATGTTTTTAAATTTGCAGCCATTTATCTTTCAGATTGGAGAAGGGGAGAGGAAGATGATAGTGTAAAGAACTCAGGTGGAAGTATACAGACTGTAATGAGAATCATTGTAATTGTATTCTTTGATCAATTGTTTTGTTTTTGGTCATTTCTGTTTTTCTTATGCTTTTCTTTTTATATTATGGATAAAATAATAAAAAATATTATTAAATAAATAAACTAAATTTGGTGCAAATCAAGGTCAAGTTAGCTCTCTTGCACCTCAGATGTCCATGTGTCCACCATCTTGGATCAGGGTAGCTGTTGTCATTATAAACAGCACCATTGAGGTGTCCCTGTGTGTCACTCACTACAGCTGTTCCAAATTTGGTTCAAATATGTTAGACTTTTCACAAGTTAGTGCACTTGCACCTTAAACATTTACATGTTCGCCATCTTGAATTGGGGTGGATGACAGCGTCACAAGCTACACCGCTGAGGTGTCCCTATGTGGTTCTACAGCTGTAGCAAATTTGGTTCAAATCAGTTAAGCGGTTCACAAGTTGGCCCATTTGTGGCTACAAATGTGCCCCCCCCCACTGGCCCTGATGCATGTGAGAACCTTCATGCCACCACACTTTCCCGAGCCTTCCAGTCACACAGAAAAAAACTGCCATCACCTTATGGTGTTTGTCTCTTCAGACAAACACTGTAAGCTTGGAGAGTGCAGAGAGGGTGGTGCTCTCGGGATGCTGAATAATAAAATGTCTTAGGAGACATCCCCATTAGACTAAAGCCTGATCTAGGGCCTGTGTCTCCCAGCAGCCTCTGCTTCCTCATCCTGACCTGAAAAAAGAGGTACTTTTCTTCTGTGAAGGGAGGAGCTAGGTAGTTCAATGGGTGGGAGGGTGAAGATGAAGAGAAAGACTTGGAAGAAGACTGAAGATGAAACTGCAGATGGCCTGAGAGCCTTTACTGAGACCCCAGAGCAGAACAGGAGAGTCCTATTAGCAAACAGCAAATTATGAAGAGGTAGCTCTGGAACCATTTATTTGTCATTACTGGAAGAGCCTGGGAATTCTAGAAGGCCCATTACACTTCTACGTTTTGCAGTCCCTCACAAGCCACAAAACTTGGCAATACTGGGAAACTAACCATGGAGACACACTGCAGGCATTCCTCACCCAGGGCTCTGTTATCCAAGGGCTGGCCCTGAATGCACACATAATGGTAGAGCATTGTAAAATAACTGGGTGAGCACAGAGTCTCAGATAGGTCATGTGTTTAGCAGTAACCGTCACCAGGAGGTGACTTTTCTTTCTAATTCTCATAATATTGAACATGGAGGTGCATTCACAATAAATCATCACCAAGCAAAATGACAGGGGAAATGTTCCAACCCCAAATACACCATTCTGAGCTTCAAAAAAGAAAAAAATATGACAAATAAAATGAAATATTATTCCTTGTCAAAAACAAACATGAGAATCAGAAGGGTTTTGTGGGCTGGGCTTCTACATTTGGGCATTCTAGAGGTTCTTGCCCAGTAAGGATTACACCATTACATAACCATGGGGACAGTTGTGTAGAATAATAAATAGAATAATAGAATCGAATAGGATAGAATCTTGACCATCTGGTCAAGATGGTGCATTATATCCAAGAAGGAGTGGACAGTCAGGGCTTCTGGTTCCTCACTGAAGCAAATGGGTGTTTCTCATATTCTAACAAAAAAGAACAGCCAGAAGTGTCCTGATTTTCTATCCTTCCCTCCAAGAATTAGACAAAAGAGAAACAAAATATTCCCCCAATAGTTTGGGTTTTAGAAAAACAATTAAAGAAAAACAAACACAAATTGCACAGTGAATAATGGGCACACTGATCCCATGGAACATTTACTGTCCTAGTTATAACCACAAACATCAGTGTACACATCGATCTAGTATTGGGGAATTTTAATTATGCATGCAGTAAAGCCGATATCCCCCAAGAGACACATTAATAACCCAAACACTATTGCTGTCTTCATGGTTTGCTGTGATTACTTGGAGTCATGCAGAATGCTGCTTGTAAAGACATAATTGGATTCACCATAGTGTTAGGTTGGATATAGAGTGTTGTACAACTGCAACAGTTGTGAGTCCAGTATGCCCCCTAGCCCTCATCATCGCAATTACACCAAGAAAGTCCTCATCGTGCTCCTTCACTGCAAAGTGAATGCTTGCATCTTGTGGCTCTTCTCTGCTTTGTTTTAGGCACAAAAATCACAGCACAAGACATGTCGCTTTCTCAGGGCTGGTATCTAGGGTCCGTATCATGGGGCAGCTGACAAGAACCCAGGTTGTCAGCTGAACCTCAGAAAGGTTGTTGCTGAGAACCTGAGACCACCCCCGTGCCCATAGCCTTTGCATCATTGTGGAGCAACTCTTTCAGGGCCCAGGGCAAGCAAGTTTGAGGTGGCCGAGGGAGGGTGGTTTGCCAAAGGCCTCCTAAAATTTTGAGCTTTCTTCATGTAGCTAGGATTGATATATGAATACTTTCTAAACACACAAATTAACCTACACAGAACAAGCAAACATGTATATGATTTGGGGAGGCGGGGGGGACACATTTCCTTTCAGAGTAGGGCCTAATTGAGAAAGGAACATAAGAAGCTGCCATATACTGAGTCAGACCATTGGTCTCTCTAGCTCAGTATTGTCAACACAGACTGGCAGCAGCTTCTCCAAGGTTGCAGGCAGGAATCTCTCTCCGCCCTATTTTGGAGAAGCCAGGGAGGGAACATGAAATCTTCTGTTCTTCGCAGAGCGGCTCCATCCCCTGAGGGGAATGTCTTGCAGTGCTCACACATCAAAGTTTCCCATTAGTATGCAACCAGGGCAGACCCTGTTTAGCTGAGGGATCAAGTCATGCTTGCTACCACAAGACCAGCTCTGCTCTCCTTAATATCTGTGTAACAGATCTTTAAAATATTAATTCAGAGGTTCTCAAGGTTGGGTCCCCAGCAGAGGCATATCTAGGGAAAATAGCGCCTAGGGCAAACACTGAAATTGCACCTCCTGTCCAAACATCTGACACCCATCTTTCAGATAATAATACCATAATATCAGCTCAAAAATACAAGTCAAGCTTGTTAATCTTTTAATATTTCAAAAACTATTTGGCAGTGGACGTAGCCAGACCAAAAAATGCTGGAAAACTTCAAATTTAAGTATGCTGGGGCTCATGAAATACCCAAATACTATATGGAGGTGTACTTGGAAAACTAAACAGAAGTGCCTGTCTAATTCTCTACTATGTATTGCAGCATCACTATTACATCAGTTTTTAAAATAAATGGAGAATTTGACTTTTCCCAGATACTCTGAAAATAATTAAAGGATATGCAAAGCAAACTGTGTTACTGCTTGGAATATATTCTAGTGTTTCAGAAAGACAGTTAAAATGAGAGAAAGAGAGCAAGAAATTCCCAGTGGCCTTAATACTAAGGATTTCACACTGATTCAAAGACAAACTCACCATTAATAGTCATATTATTAAGACATCACATTTAATTCACTTATCACAAGAAGCAAAGTAAGAGCAAAAGAATACAATCCTAGCTCATAAGCTTCAGCTCAGTATTCACAAGCTCTGATTTTCTGTACATAGTGCCAAACTGAATATGTGTACAGTGACTTATATTATATTAAATTTAAAAATTGAGTTTTTATCTGTAGCCACTTTGGGGGGCTTCCTAAAGGCTATGGGGGGTCTGCAAAGGTTCCCCTCCCCCCGCTGGTCTCTAGGGCCTAGAAGGGACCATTTGAGCATGTGCAGTGGCCATTTTTAAACTTTTTTTTTAAAGGCCGCTGAAAACAAAATGGCCACTGCACATGCTCAAATGGCCTCTGCGAGGCCTGGCATGACCTAGGGCCTCACAGAGGCCATTTGAGCATGCCTGGTGGCCATTTTGTTTTTGGAGGCCATTTAAAAAATAATAATTTTTTAAAATGGCACCCCCCTTCAAGTGGTGCCCGGGGCACAAGCCCTGCCTGCCCTACCCTAGACACGCCCCTAGTCCCTGGATGTTATCAGACTACAGCTCCCATCATTCCCCGCCACATTTCGCTTTAGCCATTGTGGTAGGGGATAATGCGAGTTGTAGTCCAACAGTATCTGGGGACCCAAGCTTCAGAACCCCTGGATTCCAGATTTGATTCCATATCTAAAAGGTAGATTTTAAAATGTGAATTGGTCTCAGGCATTTCCCCAGCAAATATTGTTGGTGATGCTGTTTTTAGACCCTTGCTCCAATGGCCAATCCTGCAGATTGGGTGCACATGTGAAGACTCAATATTTACATAGAGCTCCACACAAGAGAGTCTACACCCATTTCCCACAATATGAGGGTCTATTCCATAGCACAGTGGGAATGAGTGTGTAGTTCAAAGAGAACAGAATAAAGCCTGCTCATGCAGAGCTCCATGTTCTCATCAGAGAGCCTGTTCAGCTTTGGCTCATTAGCTTATATACATTTGTGCAATCCAGAGAATGCATTTTAAGGTCTTTCTGGACAATCAGTTTTTAGCACAATAAAGGCAAATCTGTGGGCCATTTGTATGTTCAGTTCTCTCCCTCCCAGGCTACTTGTCTGTTGCAGTGCCACTGCATTTTCCCAGGTTTGGATTCAATGCATTTATGTTTTTGAACCTGGTAAATGCAACTCTTCCCCACCTCTACCATATCTATTGTTACAGTAACCCAGAGCAAAACTTCCCCTCACTCCCATCCATTACTGGCTCTAGACCAGACTAGAATTGTTTGTTTTTTCATTCGCTGCAATAGCCTGAAGCCTTTTCAGAGACTAGAAACAGTATTATAGAGCAGCAATTGCCAATAATATGAGCAAACATTCATTTTTTTGTGTCTTGTCACAGTCTCTAGTCAAACCAGTTTTGCACTTTTCTGTGCTTTGAACGATAACCTGGAAAAGTCAAAAGTAGCCCCAAGAAGCATAATCAGCACTCTTGCAATAGACTTGTGTCCATTTTGATGTGACAGTTGCAGGAACCTAGAAAGTAATTAATTCATATATTTCCACAAGCACTCAAAGTAAGCCCTTTCAGAGAGAAACAATAAAACAATGCTAAGCTACCTCTCTTTTGTTTTAAAACAAAAATGTATTGGGAATTTTTTTTTTTTACTAAAGCATAATACAAAAAATATTGTACAAACACAACATAGGCCACATAGACCTAAATCAGAATTCCCCCACAAGTTAATTAATATTCTAAGTGTGGGTTCAAACAACCTCCGGAAAGTATGGCGGTGGGAACTGGAGGTTCCCAGTGAGCATGTGCTCCCTGTTCAAGCCGCTACATATGCTCATTTCTGTGACATCTGAACCCAGAAGTGTCAAGTTGCCAATGTCAGGTTCTCTCGGCCATCCTCCATTACTAAGAGTTGAAGATGGGTGGCAAAGAGAACCCAACAATGACAACCTGACATGACGGTCTCAGACAACACGGAAGTGAGTGGGAGCAACTGGTCACACTGGGAGTGTGCAATCTCCAAGAGCTTCTGGTTGTCACCACCATATTTTCCAGTGGTCAACTGAATTCACCCTAAGAGAACAAAGTTATTAAACGTTCTGCACAAGTTTTTTAAAAAAATAGCAAAAACATACAATGAGGAGAGTCTCACGATCAGTGAGACTCGCCTGAATGGGGTTAGCGGGGAGAGTGGGCTTATCCCGCTCTCCCTGCAGACGAGCATGCCGGCCACCCTGGGCGCCGGCGGCCAGATCGACCACCCACACAACTGTCAGCTCTGTCACAGAGCCAGCAGGGGCTGCGGGGATCAGGGGCCACGTGGCCCCCAGAAGTTCCAGGATGCCTCCTGGAAAGACCCCCAAGGCCAGGAGGTTTGTTTCAGCCTCCCAGCAGGGGACTCCTCATGTGTTGCCATGGCGCAGAGCCAAGGTTAATGGAGCGCTCACTCGGTTAATCTCAGCTAAGGGGAGAGGTAGTTTGGGAGGTTTGCTGCCGGTAGCCGCGTGGCTCCCATGGCAGCAGACAATCGGCAAAAAACGGGCTAGGCTCCCTTAGGCTTTTTGCTGATCGTGAGAATCTCCCCAATATTCGTTACAATATTTTAATGCACCAAAAGCACAAATGACTACTTACAATATATAAATCATTTTTCAGTCTTAAATAATTCTTTTTCTTGGTAGCAAACACCCCACCATTCCAGAACAGTTTAATTGCGTCGCTTTTTCCCTCGGGAGTGAAATTGACTAAGCCAGAAGCTGCTGGTGTTCTGATCTAATAAAGTTCACCACTCCATTGACGTGTATGGGATGTGGGGAAGGGGCTTCAGTTAAGGGGCTTCAGTTAACAGAGCAAACCATTTCCCCCCTGACAAAACTGTACATGTACTTTTTGAACAAGTACTTTGGTCCTTTTTGTACAAAATTGTACTTGTACTTTTTGATACTTGTGTATATTTATCAAGTACTGATACTGGATCAAGGCAAGTGTCACAAGTGTCAAGGAGGAAATTACTCTGGGGGGTCCACATGAGTAACTGCCTGCATACAGTGACCCTCCAAGCAATGAATTGTTTGTTGGCATTCCTTAGATGGAAGAAACTGTTGCCTCCAATTGGTATCCTTTAAGTATCTCCTGGACTGAGACACACATACTTGATTTCATTGTTCACTTCATAGATCCCTTGCTAAGGAGGAAGGTCATCTGTTCACTAAGCACTACAAATCAGTTTACCGTCCCCGAAAACAAGAAGGAGGTTAGAAATTAACCATGCAATCTGAAGCAAAGCCATTCTGGGGTGCCTCCAGGGCCATAGTTCAGTGATAGAGAATCTGCTTTGCATGCAAACGTTCCCAGTTCCTGGCATCCCCAGCTGGAGCTGGGAAAGGCTCCTGCCTGAAACCTCAGAGAAGCCTCTGCCAGTCAGTGTAGACAATACAGAGCTAGATGGAATAAGGATCTGACTCAGTATATGGTAACTGCCTATGTTCCTAAGCACGTTTCAGTCCTATTGAACGCTATAAGGTTTACTCCCTGAGGTCGTTCACATGACCAGGCAGATGGGGTGGTGGGCAGCAGGGGAAGGCTGGTTAAGCTTACCTTCCTCCCAGATGGCTTGTTTGTGGGAGAGCAAACCACACTCCCAGACAAGCAGCACTGCATGGTACAGCACACAGCTCTGGAGGCCGGGACAACACGTACCAGCCTCTAGGTATCCCACAATGCACCACACAACATGCACAATGCATTGGGGGGTTCCCCCAGGAGATGGGTGCTCTAGGTGTCCATCTCTATGTCTGCTGGGGCTAAACATAGCCCCAGTGAAAACACAATCTCAGAGCCCAGGTTAAAGACTTGCATGAGCCCTTAACCCTGGCTAAGAGCTCGGTTTAAAAATGGGACTAGGCAGTGCTGCCCCGTCAGGGTCAGGCCCGATTCCAGCCATTCTCAAGCACAGACTAACCCAGGCTGGGCTTCCCTAGCCTCGGTTAGGGTGCTCATGAGAACACCCTCCCTAATAAGTATGTTTAGGATTACTACCTTTATGCTATTTTGTTTATTTTCTTTCCTCTTATATTAAGCTTAGCTAATTGAACTTGGGCAACCCAGTTTCTTATTTTCTGCTATAATTGTCCCCTCTTTCACCCTCATATGCTGGCATTGTCTTCAGGCATCTCTGGACAGAGATATTTACATCCCTAAGGAACTTTAATCCTTGGCTTTCTTTTTAATTGCTTGAAAACGTTTCTCCTCCTCCTCCTCCTTTTTTTCAAGCTTGTAAAACTTAAATTTCCTCAGTGAAACTAAAAAAAAAAAAAAAAATCCCCCTTTTACCAAGCTAACCGGACAGAATCCCTTCCAGATAAACTCAGTTCGTATCCATGAGTCATCCATTAGTCTTTCCGGATGCCCTGAACAAGGCTGATGTGTCAAGTGGCATCAGAACACACATGTCAGGCCAAACTGTCTAGAAGACATACGCTCTATCCCTTCATCTCAGTTGGGAAAGCTGACGGTTTTATGCATTATATCCTGAGGCCAGTTGTGGAGCATGGAGCACATGAAGTGTACTGAACACCAGCCATCTACCTACCCATAACCAACAGCAATAAACAAGAGATCTGGCCATCTAGGATGGCCCTATATCATGCAGAATATGACACTGGATGCAGAATCCAGTATTTTGCCCCAGAATCTCATGATTATTTTTTTCTTTAAGAAGTACATTTCTAGATCTAATAGTGGTTCGGAAAATACTGCGATAGTATTAGTAATGTCTGCCAACAAGAAATGGCCAGAGGGCAGAGACTGCTTCAATAAACAGAAGAGCTCCTACTCGTTTCACATGGACCTAGTCCTTGAATATAATCCAGGGCTGCACAGGGTTTTACTTTGAGACCCAAGTGGTTAAGTTTGGGTGGAAAATGGGCTTGCTGCTGTATGGTCTGTTGGATATTTGAAATGAAACCATTTTAAAATTGGACTGATTCCTCCCTCCAAGCTTATCCTGCAGTCCTACCATCCCGAGAGCCTTCTCTGCTACCCTACTTCCCTTTCTTTTGCATACCTGCCAGAGTGGTGAGCCTTCTGCAACATTTAGGACCTGAAGCCTAATTCACTATGGTCAGTGCTTGAAACAGAAGACGAAAGGGAGTTATGGCAAATGGGCTGGGAGTCACAATAGAAGCATTTTACATCAGCACACTCTTGATGGGACTAGATCAACTCCAAAATAGATCCAGAGGTGTGGACCTATGAAATCTGATGCCATGGCCCCTTAAATTCAGACTCTGCCCCACTGAACGTCTCACCTCCCTGGAACCCCTTGGGCTGTATTTCATGGCTGCAGATGCTAAATTTTTTTCGCATTATTTTAAATGCATTGCACATGTATCAAATAATGGAGCGTGTTGCATAAATCAACATTCTTTTAACTGAGACTAAACAGGAGATTGTACAGTAGCAGCAGCAACGTTTCGTAGTAAATGGTGTACACACACTTACACACACACACACACACACACACACACACACACACACCAACCAACCAACCCTCTGTCCTTAACATCACAGTATTCTTGGGGTGGGGTGTGAAAGAGTATAGAGCAAAAGGAGGAACCAAAATTTTGTAGGTGTATAAAATGGCATTTTGAAAATGAAACCTTCATGTTCTGTTGTTGCTGATGTAAAATCTATAGGCAGCTTTTCTTTTAAAATACATATCTAAAGCAATGCATAATACAAAAATGAAAAGAAACAAATTCATTAAATACATGAAAAATCAAGACTAGCTATAGCAGAAAATCAATTTAAAATAGACTCCGCTGTCAACAACCTATCATTTAATTAAATAATTTAAAATCTTTACATCCCTCCGGTCCACTAAAAGAGAACATCATTCTGTGGTGGCTTCTAGGGGAAAATAGGAGGAGCACCATTTTATCCCCAGAAACCACCTTGGAATTAAGCTCTGTCATGAGAGAGCATCATTCCCAGGGCATGCAGGAGCCTGCTGTCAGGAAGAGCTCCCGTGCTGTCTCCCTCAAAGCTGCCAGAGGCAGTGGGGTGATGGGGGTGGGGGAGAGACATATTGAAAAGGACAGCCAGTGCCAGTGGTAAGCTGCACCTGAATGTTTTGGAGAATTTCTCCCCACCTCCAGAAAGTCAACAAAATGCCCCCATTTCAAGAGGGGTCTCAAAATCAAATAGCCACCCCATATTCAAGCTGAGAGTGCTGCTGAGTGCCATCAGCATATGGATTGCCTCTTCCCACAAAACCCTGCTTGGCTCCCCACGCACCCACCCAGTGGTTTCATGTAGATGCTAAACAGCATGGGAAAGAAGAAAGAACCTTGAGGCATGTGCACACAGTAATTTCCATGGAGTAGAGCAGAAGCCTCCTAGCAACACCTTATCAGACCTCCTCCCAGGTAGGAATAGAACCAGCACAATGCAGTTCCTTCCATTTTCATCTCAGACAGACAGTCCAGAAGCACACTGTGTTGTCCATGAGCACAGTATTAGTGCACATGGTACAGTCTCCTTGTTGAAGCTAAGCAGTCTAGGTCTGGTCAGTGCCTGAATGAGTGACTGCCAGGGAACCCCCTGTACCCTGCCTTGAGCTCCATGATAGAAGAAAGGCAGGATACAAATTTGATTGATTGATTGATTGATCAAAGCTGCCAAAAGGTCCAAGAGAATCAGCAGGGTTGCTGCGATTGTCTCCAGAGCTTAGGTTGCTCACCATGGAACCCAAGAAAATTTATATTCCTAATCCTGGTGGGAAGTTAGACTGGAAAAAATCTAGGAGTGTCTGGAACTGGGCTGTCCCCACACACTCCAGTGACTTACCCAAGAAAGGAAATGCAGAGACAGACCTGTAGCTTGAAAGGGACAGTGTGGGTTATATGGCTGAGACCAGGGGCGTAGCTATAATTGAGCGAAAGGGTTCAAAGAACACGGGCCCCCAGCTCCTGAGGGCCCTCCAGCTCCACCCCTTCCTATTTTCTTCATTATCTCCCTCCCTCTGGGGGGGCCTCCAGAGAGAGGGATGAACACGGGCCCCCTCTCCCCTAGCTACGCCCCTGGCTGAGACAGTTTCTGCTCTTGCGTCTTCCTCTCTCCAAAACCGACTCATCAGTGGACGCTTGTCCCATTCACCCACCACTTCCTCCAGCTTCTTTATCCCTCCTCCCTCAGACGGCAGCTGGGCAGGGTGACCCATTGCTCCTTCCCTGCCTCTCCCAAACCCATTTGACCTCAGCCCTTCCATGCTTCCATCCTAAATCTTAGGGTACCACAGACTGGGCTGCTGTTAGGAAGCCAGCCACCATCTTGCCTGCCCAGAGTTGTCCTTTTTTACAAGCTCCCTTAGTAACAGTCTGTTTCTGGGAGAGAAGAGCAGGGCAGAAAGAGGTGACGTGTATGAGGGTTGCAGCATGGAGGGAAGTTATCCCCCCCCCTCCCCCATCATGCCAAAACCCCAGTTCAAGGTCCCTCCTTCACCGCTGCTTTCTGAGAAAGAAAAAGACACTGTGGAACTACAGAAGCCATGGGCCAGTTCAGACGGTGTGTCTGAGCCAGCCCCTCCCACATATGATTAGGGATGTGTGCACAAGCATATCCCGCTCCCCGACCTGGCTCACGGCTCCCCTTCTATTAATTGCAGGGGGGCAGATGATCTGAATCTCTTCCTCACATATGTAATTGTTAGGGAAAGGGGGAAAGCATACCATGCAAGGAAAAGCATACGAAGAGGAGGTCATGCTCAGGAACATTCGTAATCAGATGCGGGTGGGGCCCACGCAGACGTATCAAACTGCCCCCCCCCCCTTTCCCTTTGTTCTGCTTAGCATCCAGTCTAAAGAATAGTCCTGGAAAACCTGAAAATCTTGTTTACTTTTTTGACATATGTTACTTATTCCTAATAAAGGGTTTTTGAATTCTTTTCTAATGGACTGACAGGGCTATGCACAATTAGAGTAGCCAGTGCAAAGCTCATTCAAGTGCAGCTAGATTGGTAGAAAGGGGTTAAAGGTTTTTTTTTAGCTGCAAGCCCAAAGACTTCTAGATAAGGGTGCATTCTAGTGGCAAAAGCTATGCAGTGCAGGCATATTCAAGACAGCGCAGAGAACAGTGCAGAGAGAATTAGAGCCCAACTTGAAAGAGGGGTTAGGGTTGCTTGCTACTGGTGAATCTTTATGACAGATTGCTTTCCGTCCCCTTGCCTCCTCCCCCGCTTTCTTTGTTTCAAGGTAACACAGTCTGCTTATAGGGTATATGCAGAATGCAGAATTTCAGAGTGCCACATTTCAGGATCTGCTGCGTTTGAGCAAAAACTTTGTTTGAGTTTTGATGTACTGGGAAGTCTGCTGGTTGAAACATACTCCAAGCTACTTTCACCGTTACAGTTAGTCATCCATGAGGATATGATCAGATCATTTGATAGCATGCAAGAATATGTCCTGAACATCTTCTTGTTGAGGAATGTGGTAGACGGGGGGGGGGGATTACCTTCCAGAAGTGGGGAGATTTTTAAAATCCTTTTCAAGGTGAGGGCTCAGAAAAGCACTTCCAAGACAAGGGTGGGAAAGGAAGGGTGTCTTTACAGCCTGTGAAATGCACTTTATGTGCCGAAAGTCCTCTTAGTACATAGCTAACTTTTTCTAGAGTTCTGTTTAGACCCATTGTGCTCTCCCCCTCCCCCGAGTTCCTCGTTTGAGTTTGTCCAAGCTGTTTATGTTTGAGGGGCTTTTGTTAGCCATAAACACACACAGACATACACACAAACGTCCTGGCTGCACAAGTCATTGGACAGCTGTACTGAACAAATTGTGCATCTATGAATCCATGCAGATTATCACCCTGCAGGGACTTGATGCAAATGACCACCTGCTGTGTCAAAAACCTGCAGACCTGGTACATGCTAAAAGAGTTGTCAACCTAATCCTGCAAACAACTTCTTGGCCTGGAGCACTGACGTGATGCATTTCAATGGCAAGTGTAGGACTGTGTGCAAATAGATCCATTCTGGGTTAAAAGACAGGTATTGCACATGAGC
Organism: Hemicordylus capensis; assembly: GCF_027244095.1. NCBI lineage: Eukaryota > Metazoa > Chordata > Lepidosauria > Squamata > Cordylidae > Hemicordylus > Hemicordylus capensis. The sequence continues at coordinate 152,297,973 of NC_069657.1, forward strand.
CTGATCTGATGAACACTCTTTGTCACACGGCGGACAATAGTGGCAAGGTGACTGTAGGGACAGCAAAGCCATACACTAGGGTTGCCAGCTTACCAAAACATAATGTCCCCCCCTGCTCCTGTGCCTTAAGCAGCAGCCTGATCTGCAGAAATCAGCAGGTTATGCTTTTCACAGCTTGGGGGATAAACCACACCTGCTTGTGGCTGAACATCAAGGTGCTGTTAAAAGCACAGGAGCAGGGATCAGTTAAAAAAAAAGTTGGCAACCCTATATGTCCTACCTTTATCCCTGTGCTTGCTTACTCACAAGTAAGCCCCACTGTGTTCAGTCATGCACAGTATTATAATATTTAGAAATGTGACACCAGTTTAACCCAGACCTCTGAATGTTTGGAAATATTCCCTGCAGTTTGGAGTCAAAGGAGCCTTATTCCTTCTTGTGCAGCGTAAAGGAAGAGATCGGATGCCTTGGGTGGGGCGGGGTGTGTGTGTGTGTGCGTGCACCCCTGCTAACAATAATGTTGCTGATCATTGCCAGGGCTTTGGAAGCCTAGAAGTCAGAAGCTGTACAGCCCACCCCCACACGCATTTGGAGTGTGCACTGATCTTGCCCTGGTTACTGGCACCCATTCAGACTGAGGTGTCATTGGGATCTCAGATTGCAGCGAGGGGCTGGCAGGCAGCCAGGGGCAGTCTATTTAAAAGACATGCCTGCTCGGCACTATTCAGTCTCTTTAGAAACTTCTCCAGGGGAAAAGTGTTGGGAGATCTACAAAGTGGAATTCTTTTTTTTTTTTTTTACTCCTTCACTCTCTTTCTACTGCCGACTTTGTAAAAATCTTCCAACTTTACAGAAAACCTCTTTGTTGTTCTTAACCCAATCTAGGAAGAGGAGTGTAGAAAAAATTACAGCCAGTCGCAAGCTCAGTCTTTTCTCGACAAAGCCCAGCTCTACCTGCTCTAGTGCGATTCTAGACGTTTTTAATTTGCTGCAGATATCAGGACAGTCGAAAAGAAGCTTGTTCCCTTCTTTGCTCCCTCCCCTGCCTCTTGCAGACATTGCTTTTTAGTGAGGCGTGTGGATTATTTTATACCTCTTTGTGTAGAGTCACTAAAGCTATCCTTGCTCTTTTTCTCCCTTTTCTCAGCAAAATTTTTATATACATATATATATATTCCTAACTTGTTGCATCTGCAATTCTTGCAGCTGTGTTGCCTGCAGATTTTGACAGCCTGGTGGTATTTGTTTGTTCATTTTTGTTATAATTATTCTTAATCATTTTTGAGGTGGCAAAGCTCTTTTGGAATCTAAAGGAGGAGAAACTTTTTCTTTTCTTTTTTAAAGAACATTTTCTTTAAAAGACAATCCAAACTGCACTGGTTTGCCAGCAACATTATGCTGAAGAAGATGCTCTTGAGGCAGGTTCTCCTCCTGTGCCTGTGCCTGGGGCTTTCGCAGGGCTTGGGTTCCTTCGTGCACTGTGAACCTTGCGATGAGAAAGCCCACTCCATGTGCCCTCCCAGCCCCATGGGTTGCGAGCTGGTGAAGGAGCCCGGGTGCGGATGCTGCATGACGTGCGCCCTGGCCGAAGGGCAGTCCTGCGGGGTGTACACTGAGCGGTGTGCCCAAGGCTTGCGCTGCCTGCCACGACAAGGCGAGGAGAAGCCCCTGCATGCCCTGCTCCATGGCAGAGGGGTCTGCCTCAATGAAAAGAGCTACCGGGAGCAAGCCAAGAATGGTGAGTCCTGCCCAGGGCCTCGGCTCGGGTCCAAGGGGTCTCTCTCTCTCTCTCTCTCTCTCTCTCTCTCTCTCTCTCTCTCTCTCTCTCTTGCTCTGCTGCCTTCCCTCACAGCATCCCCATCTATTGCCTGTCATCCTCTAAGCATCTTCTGAGCATCTTTTCCTATTTCCTTGAGGAACCACCTATCCCATCAGGCCATCTTTTCAATCCTATTAGGCCCAGGTCATCCGCCCCTTGCATCCCCTTACCTTCTCCTTCCCATACCCTGCCTGCACCTTATAAACCTGTTTAGCAGCCACCCTCTTCTATTCTTGCTGCACATCCTTCCTTAACCCTGATTCATCTGCAGCTACATGCTCATTCCCTGCCTTCACCTCACTCTCTTCCTTGCCTCCCACAGCATCACCTTGTCCACTCTTTGACTGTCCACCTGGTTGATCATTCTGATGGACGTCCCTCGTCACCTGTCACATCTCCCTCAGTCTTTACTGCATTGCCTTTCTCCGTCCTTTTCTTTTGGCCCCGGCCACCTGATGCCTGCTTTTCCTCCCTCCACTATCTTTTCAGTGTTTTGCAGTCACCTGTCTTGTGTGGCCTTTCTCTGTCAACTTGCGATGCTTTGCATCTGCGTGGTAAAAGCTCCCAAGCAGCCAGTGCCCTCTCCACCCCCATTCAGTCCAGCCTCCATACCTGTGTGTACAGCCCTGTCCCAGCCCCTCAGAATGGCTTTTCCGCAGGATGCTACCGGAGGTCATCGCTGGGTAAGACACTTTGCAATAGAAATGAGCAGGTGCAATAAAATACAGAAAAGGAACATTTAATGGGGCGGGGGGACCTTGATAAGCATTTCTACTTTACATGTTAGAATAATAATAATAATAATATCTATAACAATTGACAATAAAATTCAGCCATCCAAGGTCCTTGGGAAGGACTCGATGTCTGGATAAAACAAATCAGTCAATAACACCTGTCTGACTGTGTAAACAAGAAATAATAAAATTAATATTTACTAATATGGACCCTACATTCCTTGCACTGTATTTGTCTGGAGCATTTTTTCCTCTTCTTTCCATACCTGGACTCAAAAGAGAGACTCACACCTCCCTTCCCATTCTGTCTTCCGTAAAAGCAGGCATCTGCTTTCTTCCAAACTGCCTGTTGCATCCATGCAGCTAAGATTTGCACTTACAGCTTCTCCTTCCCAATGCAGCTTGCTGCTTTTATATTATTCACCCCTTCTGCTGCTTGCAGGCATTGGCTCCGTGTGGGCTGTCATCTCATCTGGCAGAGTGAAAGTTTCTTTGAAGAAGGAAAAAAAGGAATCAAACGTGCAAAATGTCAGGTGCTGCCTTTGGAAGAAGCGAAAAGCAAAAAGAATTTGCTCAGATCATTCCATAAGAGGTGGATCTGATCTGTTGCGCCTGGGGGGAGGGGGAGGAAATGTGACTTGATTTCCTGTCTTGGAACTGAGTAAACCATGTAACGCTCTGCTCACACTAAAACTATGTAAAATATCCCATTGCACACCATAGAAGGCGTGTGTGTGTGTGTTTGGTCAGTAATACGAACAATATGGCTAAATGCAAATATAGCAGCATGCAAGGCAATTCACTCAGCTTTTCATCTGCACCGTTTGGAGTTACAACAGTGCCACTTACAGACAGATGAGACCAGCAACAGTTTGACTTTTTGATTTAATCTGAACACGCATGAAAGTTTTTTTCTTTTTTTACCTCTCCCACTTCTCTCACACTTTCTAATCCAGCTGTATAGCAGGTGCTCAGAGCCCGTCCATATGAGGAATGGCCAAATCCTGCATTCTTGAGGACCCCTTATTCTTTAGACACTAGTACAGTATTCGGGCTGGAAGTGTATTTTGCTGCTCGAATCAATCCCTTCGCTATGGAAGGTCAGGCTCTGTAATAAAGCCTAAGAGTAGACCTCAGCAATGTGTACAAAACCCAAAGAGTGATCCAACAAAATGTGGAATCTCATTCTCTCTTTTCTCTCCCTCTCTCATACACACCTTGATTAATTTTATTTTCCTTTTTGAGAGAAGGTGAGGGTAAGAACTTCACCATCCCTTTATTGAAATCTGATAAATCTGCTGGAGCCCAGAAAGTCCCCATGCTCTGCAGAGCCAGACAGATCCAGCTCACATTGTTTGTAGGCCATCTCTAATCGATATGGGTGGGCCACTTTTTTTCATTTGCCTTTTTTCATTTGCAGGTTCCTTTCATATTATATCTCACTTGCATTCCCTGACTTTTAAAAAGTGAGAGGGAGAAGGAGAGACATGGACATGGTAGCTCTGTTATCCCTGATGGATTGGTCATGACCTATTTGGTCCGTGGGCTACTTGGCTGCAGTCTATGGCTTGCAAAATTTCTGAGGACTTCTGGATCAAGAGGTCAATACTAAACACAAACAGACTTCCCTTGGTTGTCTACCTTGGACAACTGGGAACGTTGACACAACTAGCCCCTACCCTTACCTCAGAGATGAAAACCTCAGGCATAATCGATGCAGTAGGTATCAGGTGTCTGGGATATTTTAAATGTTGCTATAGGGGCGTTGATATTCTGGACAACCTCTGGGTCATTCTCTTTGCTACCTACCTCACTCACTGCCCCAAGCCTTGCAAGTGCATTTCTAGAAGCATCGTTTTGTTTCTTAGTTAAACTTTAATCCAATAAACTTAGAAGCAGTCTCCATAAATCATATCAAAGTCACCTTTCTCTGGAGACGGAAGTGCATTGAGAATAGATGACTTGGGGTATAACTTCATGCCTGTGAGGCTTCAAAAAAATAAAATAAATCCAGAATTTCTTAGGGCAAGGCACAGGGAAAATAAAAGCTCTTGGCACCAGAACAGTAGAGTGTGAGAACGAAGAAGTATATTTTCATAGGCATGTTTCTAAGCAACTGGTGAAGGGGAAAAAATGAAGTTTGACTTGAACTTGAAGGCTTGTGCCAGGTTGGCTAGAAATCCAAGGAGCGAGTGCTCAGGAAGCCAGTCCCGGCTGTAGCCTATCAATGACCAGAATTGGCCCAGAGCTGGAAACTGGAGGGGGAAGTCAGGACTATATATAATAAATTTAGCCATGGTGAGGAGAAACAGTTATTCCTCCCTGCTCTTGGAAGTTCTTCTGTCCATACTGTCTTTTAAACAGCTCCCCCCACCCCCGCGCTGCTCTTTTTCTTCCTCTGGATGAGCTAGAAAAGCCTGGGACTGACTATCGAAGAGTAAACGGGTCTGTTTGAAACAGGTTGGTTAATTTATGCCTCAGTGTATCTGTAAGGCAGGGATGCTTGACTGCCAGTCAGACTGAACAATTTGAGAAGACCACCAAAAAGATCTAGGAGGCTTTCTAATTGCCAGTTCATGTTGTGAAGTGGACCATGAGACACTTGCTACCTTGTGCTGGATACTGCACTATCCCATGCCCAGGGTTACTTTGAGCCTATCCCTTCATTCCTCATGCACAGCTGTACCCTTAACTTATTTCTGCCACTAAGCAAGAACTCTTCCAGCCCATAGCTCCTTTCCACCATGAGGCTTTAACTCACTTCACCCATTTCCATGCACCTGTCTGATCATTTCGTTATTGATGAGCTTCCTATTGACAGCCCCGCTCCAGTAAGTCTACAAGCTTTCTTGTCATCATCTTGATGCAGCCAATCCTTCTGGAGAGGAGAGCTGGTCTTGTGGTGGCAAGCATGACTTGTCCCCATAGCTAAGCAGGGTCTGCCCTGGTTGCATATGAATGGGAGACTTGATGTGTGAGCACTGCAAGATATTCCCCTCAGGGGATGAAGCCACTCTGGGAAGAGCAGAAGGTTTCAAGTTCCCTCCCTGGCTTCTCCAAGATAGGGCTAAGAGAGATTCCTGCCTGCAACCTTGGAGAAGCTGCTGCTAGTCTGTGAAGACAATACTGAGCTAGATAGACCAATGGTCTGACTCAGTATATGGCAGCTTCCTATGTTCCTATGTACATATTTGGAAGTATGGCATGGCTCTTCTTTGCTGGAACTGAATGCAGGTGTTTGTGGCTGTATTCACATGAATGAATACTCCTCGATTTAAAAAACAACAACACTTTCCTGCATGTAGAAAACTTGCAGATCAGGATTCAAGATTAAGCTTGAATCCTCCCTGATATGCTAACTTTTCATGAGCAGGGAGTTTTTGCATTTGTTTTTGAATTCAGTTAAACCATTTCATGTCCTACATACATTTTGAAGAGGTACAGTCCCAGAAGGATTTTCTTGTGTTATTCTACTGAACATTTGTAATTACATCAGACACCATCCACACCCTCACAACCTTACCTGAGCAAAGAATACTTTTTTAGTTACATGTGGTTGCCACAAAAGCATCCTCTAGTGGTCATATGCTGCAACAGCAGCTTAATTGTAGAAACATAGCTTGAGGGAACTGATGGGGGGCGGTGTTCAGCCCTATCATCAAGATGATATCCTCAGCAACAACAGCAACAAAAATCTAGGAACAATACTGTATTTATTGTTCACAAAAGGTAAGGGTTTCAGGAATAGTAGATGCCAGTAAATATCTTAGCCAGTCAAAGAAACATGGCAGTTGCTTATGGTGCACAGGCAAGTAGCTATTTGCATGCCCCATTTGCATGACTACAGCCAACCCAAATGAATTCATTTTCACAAAGGGGCCAATGAAAGCACCTACCACAATATAAGAGGTGTTTATTGTGCATGCAAATGTCACACAGATATTGCGAAATCGGGAATGTCTTACAAATAGTCAATTGTCAGGAGGAATGAGGGACCACATCCCATACTGAACTACTACTACTATGTATATTTATATACCACTTTTTGACCAAAGTTTAAAAGCAGTTTACAAGGGGGGGGGGAATAAGTTTGTTCCCTGTCCCCAAGGGGCTCACAATCTTAAAAGCATAAACATAAGGTATACAGCAGCAACAGCCACTGAAGGGATGCTGTGCTGAGGGTGGATAGGATCACTTGTTTTTCCCTTGCTAAATATGAAGAGAATCACAACTTGAAAAGGTGCCTGTTTGCTGAGTTAGCAGCATCACCTTGCGTATCCCGAAAGCTGTGTGTTTTGGGTTGTCAAAACTTACTCTAGCAACTTTCATGTACTTTTTGCCTCAGTTTTCCAGATGGTCACCTAATCCGTCTGGCCTTCTCCCCAATTAGACTGTGGAGTGGGGGGAGGGGGGAGAATCAAGGTTTCTTTTTATATGTTTAAGGTACCCGTGCATATTTTGAAAGGTTTACACGCGTGTCAGGAGCTGGCATTTGGTAATTGAATGTAAACGTTATTGTAAAATCTAATAAAAATTTAAGAAGGAAAAAGGAGCTGGCATTTGGTCAGAGTCTCCTGCTACATGCAAACATCTTTAAAAGCAAGCATTTGTCTGCTGCAGTGGGTGAAACATATTTGAGCACAATGGGGGTTGTAACTTAGGAAGCCAGCAGTACTAACACACTTAGCTGGGAGTGAGTCCCATTGAGCTCGGTGGGACTTTACAAGTGAGGCAACTGCCCTGCACATGTGCTCAGGATTGCAGTCTAGATGGCCAAATGTGGAGTTTGCTAGCCAGATCCCCAAATCCACTAACTGAAGAAGTAAGTTCCAAGAAACCCATTATCTGCTCTTCTTCCCCTCCATCCTGCTCCCCACACCACCACTCCCCCCCCCTTTTTTTTTCTTTTTTCTTTTGAAAAATGGAGAATGAATCAACGAATTGCTGGTAGGCTTCCTTACACAAGACCATGAGCCAACAATAACTGTTGCTAGGAAGGAGGGAGTCTTGGAGCTAGCTTTTAAAAAATAATGTTTTTGCTGTATCAGCTTTCACAAGACAGGAGAGAAGCAGCGACTTGAGCTTAAGTTTCCTGCGGCTAGTAGTAGATTTAATATTTTATCATTCCTTTGACATAGTTTCCCTTGCACTCTGTGCTCAAATGAGTTTAACATGGGGCTGGGTATAACAGACACACAACAGCTGCAACCGAGTGTCTGGGATATGGGGGGTGGGGGGCAGGTGCACAGCTAGGAATGGAGGGAGGCTCAGGGTGAACTGGGGTTAGGCAGGGTGAGGGTTGGGGCAAGGGTCATGGGAGCAGCAAGCTGTGTTCACTCTGCAACTGCCAGAGTGTGCTGACCATTCAGGGCGTGGACTGGCAGCCCTTTGTATGCTGTTCTCCCCGTGTGAAGCCAAGGCAACTTTGAAATCCTCAAGACGTTAAAGCCAAGTCTAGTAGCAACAGGTCTGTGGCTCTCTCGGGAACAGGAAAAACTCCATTCTTTTTGATCTGAGGAGTTAGGGGAAGGGGTGGGGGGGGGATGAGAAGTTTAATCCATCAGGTCCAAGCAAGAAAGCTGAATTTCTGTCATTTTCTGGAAAGACAGCAGGGCTTCTAAGGGAAAAGCTGGCACCTGGATTTTGAAGCAGGAATGGATTTAATGAATGAATGTAAACCAACCCAACCATGGATGCTCAGCTGGAAAGTGGCAGCTGAACGACAATGTCTGTGCTACTAAGGCAGGGTTTTATGCAGAAAGTCTGCCTTGGCCTTACATGTATTCTAATGCTGAATGCCCACATGGATATTGATCCGATGATAGTGGAATTGCAGGTGCGCCGCGTGAGCAAGGAGGGAGAGCTTAATCTCATTCACATTCAGGCACGTAGTCTGAATTGGAGAGAGAGATTAGCCCTATTCACACATCATGTTCAACGCCTGTGCAATCTTGGTAGAGATCCGTGTGCACATATAGCCATTCACATGTTCTATTCAACATATACCGCAATGCACTCTGTAGCCTGCGTTTGAGGGAGCCTGTGCCCAGATCCATCTTTTTAACTGAACACGTGTACGGTCATTCACACATAAATATGTACGTGTCTAAGACACCCATACACATTACTACATGATGAGGAGATTCTCACGATCAGCACAGGAGCCACACGGCTCTGGGCAGCAAACCCTCCTCATTCCCCCTCCCCTGAGCCGAGGTTAGCAGAGCAAGCACTCCGCTAACCCTGTCTTCTTGATCATATATTGCCGCGCCATGGCTCAAGGAGACCCCCGCCAGGAGGATGAAACAAGCCTCCCGACCCTGGGGGTCTTTCCAGGATGCCCCGCACACTCGCACGGGGCATTTCCTGGAACCTCTGGGGGCCACGCGGCCCCTGATCCCCACAGCCCCCACTGGCTCCATGACAGAGCCGGCGGTTGTGTGGGCAGCCGATCGGGCCGCCCTGGGCTGTCTGGGGATCATCTGCGGGGAGAGCGGGCTAAGCCCACTCGCCCCGCAAACCCTCTGAAGGCAGGTCTCGCCAATCGTGAGACTCGCCTGAGTGTGTGTGTGTGTGTGTGTGTGTGCGCGCGCAAGAGTGGGTTTACTACACTGAAGTTGGGTGGGTGCGTGCTTATTGATGTTTAGTGCTCCCCACTGTGTATATAAATGCCCATTTGAAGGGACTAAGATGCTTGAAAGGTAATGTCACAGAAAACACAGCCCACAGATTGCCAACAACACAGACAAAAGAGATAGACCCACCCTGCTGCCATGATGGGGCATGTCAGAAACTGCTCTGCATGTGTCTGCATATTTGTGCATGATAGACAATTTTTATGAGAGACTTGGGGCTGCATTCAACACACACGCATATATCCATTGATCTCTTGTGGCTTGATTGTTCCATGTTTGATGACTTGTAGCCAATCTATGCACTGACTCCACTGATTCAGGTGAGGTGGGAGTTCTGCCTGTACAGTTGGATTCAGATGGCTCATTTTTACCCAGCGGGGGCAAAGTACTGAGGCACCAGAGGCGAGTCGCCAAATGCTGCCATGCCTCATGCTCTTGGTGGGGGCCAGCCCACTTTTGAAACCAACCCTTGGGGGTCAGGGAAGAGAGAAGGTGATTAGCCACTCACTCTTCTCTCCTTGTGCTGCTTGCAAGCCGTGTGAGGAGAAGCACTCCTTGCAAAAAGCTCCAAAGCTAGGTTTGGTCCCAAAGAGCTACTTTAATGG